>NW_004444081.1:2849257-2879661 GCF_000243295.1 Trichechus manatus latirostris
GTCAAGTTTGCTGATTGTGCCCTGTAGGTCTTCTGTATCTTTGCTGAGTTTCTTTCTAGACGTTTTGTCCTTTACCAAAAGTGGTGTGTTGAAGTCTCCTACTATTATTGTGGAATGGTCAATTTCTCTTTTCAGTGCTGTTGGAGTCTGTTTTATGTATTTTGGAGTGCTGTCATTGGGTGTGTAGATGTTTATTATGGTTATGTCTTCATGATGGATCATCACCTTAATCATTATATAGTCTCCTTCTTTGTCTTTTATTTTGAATTAAAGTCTGTTTTATCTGAGATTAGTATTGCCACTCCTGCTCTTTTTTGGTAACTGTTTGCTTGATATATTTTTGCCATCCTTTGATTTTTAATAAATTTACATCTTTGTTTGTAAGGTGTGTCTCTTGTAGACACCATGTGGATGGATCCTGTTTTTTAATCCATTTGTCACTGTCCATCTCTTTATGGGTGCATCGAGGCCATTTACATTCAGTGTAATTATTGTTAGACATGAATTTATTGCTGTCGTTTTGTAGTGCTTTTTTTTGTAGTGCTGCCGTTTTCTTTGTTCCTCTTACTCTCCTGTGCTGAGTTCCTTTTGTATGTGGATTTTTTTGTCATTTCTTTTGTTTTTGTAGGTTTTGTTTTTACTGAGACTTTATGTTTTTTTCTTTATTTTGATGAGTAGGTTTGTTAACTTTCTTTGTGGTTACCTTGAAATTTACCGTTATCTTCCTAGGTTTGAACCAGTCTTTTATTACTTATTATCGCCTTGCCTTCCTCTCCATTAGAAGGTTCTATACCTACACCGTTTATCCCCTCTTTCATTGTTCTGATGCTGTGTCATTTACAGATTAACCTCTCTGGTTCCCTGTTGTAGTTTTTTTGTTTTTGCGTAGTCCTTTAGAGTTCATTTCCTAGCTTGGTATCTGGCTAGTACAGTACTGTGTCCTATATTCAGCCTGTGTTCTGATGTTTGTTTTCAGACAAAGTCTTGCAAGTTTGGTTTGGTTTTTACATAGTCCCTTAATTTCTATTTATCTGAAAATGACCTAATTTCACCGTCATATTTGAATGGGAGTTTTGCAGGATGTATTATTCTTGGCTGGCAATTTTTTTCTTTCAAAGTTTTATATATGTCATCCCATTGCCTTCTTGCCTGCATGGTTTCTGCCTAATAATCGAAACTTAGTCTTATTGTTTCTCCTTTGTATATGACTTTTTGTTTTTCTCTTGCTGCTCTCAGGATTCTTTGTTTGTATTTGGTTTTATCGAGTGTGATTTATGCCTTAGTGATTTTGTTTTGGGGTCTATCCTATATGGGGTTCGTTGAGCTTCTTGGATGGTCAGTTTTTTGCCTTTCATGATACTGGGGAAGTTTTCTGTCAGCAGTTCTTCAATGATCCTCTCTGTGTTTTCTGTTTTCTCCCCCGTTCTAGAACTCTGATTACTTGAAGATTTTTGGTTTTGATTGTATCCCACATGATTCTCAGGGTGTCTTCATTTTTCTTCGTTCTTTTTTCTGATTTTTCCTCCAACAGTGTTGTATCCAGGTGTTTGTCTTCAATTTCGCTGATCCTATCTTCCATCTTTCAAACCTGCTTCTCAGCCCTTCTATGACACTGTCCATTTCTGAAATCTTATTGTTTATCTTTTGGATTTCTAATTGTTGTTTTTGTATGATTTCTGGTTGTGAATTTATCTTAGCATTTTGTTCTTGTATTATTTTCTTGAATTCTTCCTTTTTTTGTCTGTATTTTCCATGAATTTTGTCCGTTTTTTCTTCCTTTTTGTCTGCTTTTTGATTCAACTGTTGGATAATTCGAATATTAGAGATTTTATTTCCCTATCAGTTAGGTCTAGTGCCTTTTCTTCTACTGGAAAGTCATCTGGTGTTTTAGTTTGGACGTCCTGGAACTATCCTGTCCTGTTTTTGTATATGTTTTGATATTGTCTGCTGTCTTTGGGGCATTCAGTAGTTTTTCCTCTTTTATTGATTATAGATTTGTTTGTTTCGTTCTGATTTTTTGTTTTATTTGGTTATGTCTGAGCAGGCAGGCTGTCCATTCTTTGTTGTTTGCTTGTCTGTGTGCACGATATTTTTCACCTCCTTCTCCAATGGCAGGGTCAGTCATTCAGGTATGGGACAGCAAGGCAGGTCCAGCTGAAGGGGAGTTACTGGGATGGGTTGTTTGTGGCACTTACTAGGGCTGATTGTGTGGTCTGGGAATCAGTGCAGGGCAGGTTCCAGTGGGCCGTGCCTGTGCTGCTTGGGAGTGTGATGTTCAGCACATGGTGCAGGAAGGCAGGGAGGAGGGGGAGATTGTGATGTGTGGAGCTAAGATGGGTATGGGAAAGATGAGAAAAAGGAGAGAGGAACAGGAGCCAAAAACATACTCACAAACAAAAAAGAGTGCTAAGGGAACTTGTTATTGGAGTGGAGAGATGAGAGACTGAGAAATGGGGAAAAACAAAAATGAAAAACAAAGAAAAAGGGTAAAAGAAAAAAATGAATAAATCGAGAAACTGGAAATGAAGAAAGACAAGAAGGGAATAAGAGAGAGAAGAAAACAAAAGAAAAAGCAAACAAGAAAAAAACAAGAAAAAAAGAAATGCCCCCAGGGATGTCATTGTGTGTCTGCATAGAGTAAGGGAGTAGCTTCTAAGCCGTGCGGTACTACCCGACTAGAATGGGCTCCCAAGCTGAGAAAATAAAAATAAAACAAACAAACAAACAAATGAAAACAGAACAAATCAGAGCAAACAAACAAAAACCCCGGCGGTCCCACCAGGGTGGCATCATGGGCCAGGAAGTAGTTTCACAGTCAAGCAGTATTTTGCAGCCTTTCAGGAAGGAGGAAAGATGGCACACGGAGCCAGGTATTTGAGAGAAAGGATGGGGAGGAGGTGAGAGGTAAGGAATAGATCTAAAGAAGTGGAAAAAAGCAACACCAGCATCCAACAAATGGCACTCAGGGAGCTGGCCAGTGCGGGCAGGTGGAATCCAAGCAACACCAGCATGAATCCGGTGCTTCCCGCCTAAGGACTGTGGCCGCGGGAAGCAGAGGAGGCCGACTGGGGTGAGAAACGGTGGGGAGTGGGAAAGCGTATATTGCTGGTTACCGGTTGTTCTGTCTCCTGCTGGAAGTTCCATGAAGCTGCTTTCTCATACCCCCTGTTTGCTGATCTCTGATAGAAGTCCAACATGGTGAATCCGTGGTGGGGTAGCTGATAGGGGACCTCTGCATGTATCTTTCCTCACTCTCTGTTCTTGGTCAGTTTCTTATTCCATTCGGTGCTTGTTTTATCTCTTCATTTGATACTTAGGGTTTCAGGATTGACGTGTGACTCTGTTTGACCTAGTTTTTCAGATCTTTGCTGTGGAGGGATGGCGTAGTGCTTCTGATTTTAGCGCCATGTTGCCCAGAAGTCCCCATAATTTGCTTTTTAAACTTACATTTTTTGCAGACTGTGGCAAGCAGAACAATGGGTCCCCAAAGATGTCCACATTCTAATCCTTGGAAAACCAAAAAAGCCCCATTGCTGTCAAGTCAATTCTGACTCATAACAACCCTACAGGACAGAATAGAACTGCCCCATACAGTTTCTAAGGAGTGCCTGGTGGATTTGAACTGCTGACCTTTTGGTTTGCAGCCATAGAAGTTGATCACTACACCACCAGGGTTTCCAATCCTTGGAAGTTATATGGTTATATGGCAAAGGGGAATTAGTGTTGCAGATGGAATCAAGGTTGCTAATCAGCTGACCTTAAAATGGGGAGCTTATCTTGGATTTTCTGGGGGGCAGGGGCAATGTAATTACAAGCGTCTTTGTAAGTAGTAAGAGGGACGCAGAAGAGAGAGCCAGAGAGATGGCAGTGTGAGAAGGACTCCGCCCAATTTTGGGGGAGAGATGGAGTCATGAGCCAAGGAAAGCCAGCAAACTCTAGAAACTGAGAAAAGTAAGGAAACAGAGCCTCTAGAAAGAAACGCAGAGCCTCTAGGAAGGAACACAGCCCTGAGAACACCTTGATTTTAGCCCAGTGAGACCCATTTTTGGATTCCTGACCTACAGAACAGTAAGATAATAAGTTTGTGTCATTTTAAGCCCCTAGCTTTGTGGTTACTTGCCAAAGCAGCAATGAGATACTAATGTACAGAGAGTTGGGAACAGGTAAGTTTTGAGAAATGCATAAGTGAGTACAGACTAAATGGAAAGGGCTGTGACAAGCATTTCAGAAAATAAAGTACTATTGAGAAATCCATTTTGGGATGGCATTGTGAGAGGTGGGAGCAAGGCGAGTGCTGGGCTAATGGATAGTTTCAAGTGGGTATTAGAGAGCTGTAGGGAGAGATGGAAGGAGGTGATAAAGGGAAAGAAGATAGACGAGCACTATATTGGTTTTCTATTGCTGCATGAAAAATTATCACAAATTAGTCACTTAAAACAACAATTATTTATTATCTCACTGTTTCTGTGGATCAGGAGTACAGAAACAACTTAGCCAGTTCCTCTGCTCATGATCTCACAAGGCTGCAATCAAGGTATCAGCCAGGCTATTCTTATCTGGAGGCTCAACTAGGGAAGAATTCACTTCATGTTAATTCAGGTTCTTGGCAGAATTCATTTCCTTCTGGCTGTATTACTAAAAGCCCCAACTGTTGGTTGGTGGTGTTGGCTGAGACTGCCCTCATGTTCTAGAGGCTTCCAAAGTTCTTAAAGGCCATTTATAGTGCCTAAGGCTACCTACAGAGTTCCTTGCCCCATGGGTTTCACCAACATGATAGCTTATTTCATCAAACCAGCAAGGAGGTTCTCTAGCTCCAGTCAGCTAGAGTCTGTAATCACGGGAATGACATCCCATCACCTTTGCCACATTCTGTGGATTAGAAGCAAATTACAGATACCTCCCACACTCACGAGAGGGGATTACCCAAAGACATGAACACCAGAAAATGGGAATTATTGAGGATCATCCTAGGGTCTGTCTGCCACCAGCAGCAAAAAAAAGACTTTACCTATGTCACAATTATGCCTGGGTCAGGCTTTATGCAAGAAACTTATTACTCCTGCCAATTATTTGTCTGATAGTAAGATAATGGAATCGATTCTTTCATGATTTCAACTGACAGCTATAAGATCTCTAAGCCAGGTCTCTAAGCCTTGTGGAAAAGACATTTCCTTGATTGGTGAGTGTTGGAAGTGATAAACCTCATACTACAGTGAATTGGATGGAGTCTAACTCCATATTTCTCTCTCAGCCCCTCTTTCCCCCTTTTTTCTCTTAACTCTTTCTTTTCCTAGGGCTTCCCTAGACTTTCTGCCTCTTCTTCCACAGTTAGCAGTTTTCTTGGTGAAACAAGCAAGTATCATAAACTCAATTGCCTAAAGAAGTTTCTTGGGGGATAGTCCAAGCCATTGTGGCAGAGTAGAGAGCACAGAAACCATCTCAAGGGCGATCAGTACAAGGCAGTAGTCATTGCTGCCACAGGAAGACATGGACCCAACTTTTCCAGAGGTTTCAGTTTTTCAATGAAAGCTGGATACAGATTATTTTATTTATTTATTTATTTATTTATTTTGGGGGGGGCAGTAATGAAATAGTCCAATTCTGGCATGTTGGAAACAAATTCAATTAAAAAAAATTAAGTGGGCAAAACAAAATAAATCTGTGACTCAGATAAGCCAACAGACTATCTGCAATTTCTCCTCTCAAGAGGCTCTCTGGTGGCAGAAATTCCACAACCTGGAAAGCCATCAGGGAAGGCAATCATGATGATCAGGTGGACACTTCTCAGTGAATAGAGAAGGTGTGCAATAAATACGTGTTGAATGAGTTATTGGATTAATGGTCCTGAAAGTTTTTCATATAGAGGACTCCTTAGGCTTTACCAATGAAACCAGCTGAGGTGTCTTAGTTTCTTCACATAACCTCTATTATTGATGTATGTTATATAATTTTTAGTTAGACAAGATTTTAGTTTACCTGTGGAAACAATGGTAATTAGGTGGAAGGTATTGGGGAGAGAAGAAAAATATGGTTAGAGTTGCCTACTTTGTTGTTATTGTTAGCTGCCACCAAACTGGCTCTGACTCATGGCAACTTTATGTTCAACAGAATGAAACGCTGCCCAGTCCTGCATCATCTTCATACCTGCCAGCATGTTTGAGTCCATCATTGCAGATATCATGCCAGTCCATCTCACTGAGGGTCTCACACACCCTTGCTGGCCTTCTACTTCACCAAACATGATGTCCTCTAGTGATTGATCCCTCCTGATGATGTGTCAAAAGCAAGTCAAACAATGAATTTTCTGTTGTGATCCATAAGGTTTTCGCTGGCTATTTTCAGAAGTGGGTCATCAGGCCTTTCTTCTTAGTCTGTCTTAGTCTGGAAGCTTCACTGAAACCTGTTTACCATGGGGGACTTTGCTGATATTTGAAATAAAGGTGGGATAGTTTCCAGCGTCACAGCAACATGCAAGCCACCACAGTACAAGAAACTGACAAACAGGTGGTGGTTACCTGTTTTAAGCCTATTTAAACTTTGTAAGATTTTTCTATGAGTTTGGACTGGTGGTGGTGTTGTTAGGTGCCATCGAGTCAATTTTGACTCATAGCTACCCAATGTGACAGAGTAGAACTGCCCCATAGGGTTTCCTAGGCTATAATCTTTACAGAAGCAGGTCACCAGGTCTTTTTTCCCATGGAGCCACTGAATGGGTTTGAACCACCAAACTTTCAGTTAGCAGCCAAGTGCTTAACCATTCTACCATCAGGGCTCCTTGAACTGATGGTAGTTACATAAAATTACTGCACTCTGTTACGTAAAATCTCCTTCACCCTGGGGATGGAGAGGGTTGGTTGTCAGTTTATTTTTCCACTTCCTAATGGTGCCAACCCTGCCACGCCTTTGGCCAAGCATCAAACGAGTAAAACCACTATTACTAGGGGATGGAATTAACTTGGACCATTTCATATGTGTCCTGGAAAAACAAGTAAGTGAACAAGCCTAACCCTAACCACTCTACAAGCAAATGGACTCCTTATGTGTGTGCTTTCTACTTTTACTAGGGCTGCACCAAAGAATCCTGAGAAGTTCATGAGTGAATATGGTGAAGAGGTCCTTCTTAGGCCAGGCAAGAGTTAAATCTTCTTCAGTGCTTGGAGTGAGTGATTCCAGATGGCAAGGGTGGGTCTTAGGGTAGGTGGTAAAGGGGCAGGAGATTGTATTGAGTGAAGAGGAGAAAATAAATGCAAGGATGATCAGTATCTGTAAAAAAAAAAAAAAAAAAAAAAAAATTTACATCGTATTTGTAAATACTCTTAACCATGTATTACAAGGAGATTCTCCACTGAAGCTCCTTATTGGGAAGCTGGAGCCCTGGTGGCACAGTGGTTATGAGGTATGGCTACTAACCAAAAGGTTGACAGTTTGAATCCACCAGCTACTCCTTGGAAACCCTATGGGGCAGTTCTACTCTGTCTTATAAGGGTCACTATGAGTCGGAATTGACTCAACGGCAATGGGTTTGGTTTTTTTGGTTGTTGTTGTTGGGAAGCTAATAGAGTGGTAAAAGCACTGTTTAAAGCAGGGCATAGTTTTCTGTTACTACCCAACTTTTTCATTTAAAATAAATTGCCCACTGGTTTCTTCAGAGCTAAGGGAGAAGTGGAATTCCACTAATCAAGTTGTAGGAAATTTTCTCTATGAAACTTTGACAAAGGAGCCAGCAGCTTCTTGGTCGCTTCTCTCCCTCTCTCCCTGAGTTAGCCTGATTACAGGTCTAGAGCAAACGCGAATATCGTGACCCAGTCTCATCTGAATTTGGCCCCAGAGGGAAGAGCCAAGGTGATTTAGTGGGTCTTTGTTCATCTCCAACTTCTGCAGTGGTCAGCACGTCTCAGGCAATCATTGATTGCTTTAAGGAAATGTCTAGCTGGATTGTGATTATTATTACAATTAGCCTAGTGCTTTCCAGCAGTCTAACAACCATACCTTGCCAGCAAGGATTAAATACTACCAGCAGATGAATGTATAATCCCGGAGTTCTGTGAGTTTGGCATAACTGTATAGCTCTTACTTCCCATTATCTTTTACATGTGACAGATTATTATGAAGCACTTTACTATGTCACCTATTTATTTTTACTATGAGTTACATCATTTGCCTTGTGAATGGTGAAATCTTTATTTTTCAAGACCCAGATATCTCCTGTAGGAAGTCTGTTGTTTGTGTGTGTGTTTGTGTGTGTGTGTGTGTGTGTGTGTGCTTCAGGTAAAAGTTTACAGTGCAAATTAGTTTCTCATTGAAAAATTTATACAAGTTGTTTTGTGACATTGGTTGCAATCTCCACAATGTGTCAGCACTCTCCCCCTTTTCCTTTCCACCCTGAGATCCCTGTGTCCACTTGCCCACTTTTCCTGTCCCTTCCTGCCTTCTTTTCTTTGCTTTAGGCCAGGTGTAGCCCATTTGCTCTCATATACTTGATTGAGCTAAGAAGCACGTTCCTCACGTGTTATTGTTTGTTTTATAGGCCTGTCTGAACTTTGGCTGAAAAGTGGACTTCAGTTCTGAGATAGCAGGGTGTCAGGGGGCCATAGTCTTTGGGGTTCCTCCAGTCTCTGTCAGACCAGTAAGTCTAGTCTTTTTTTGTGAATTTCAATTTTGTTCTATGTTTTTCTCCCATTCTGTCTGGGACTCTCCATTGTGATCCCTGTCAGAGAAGTTGGTAGTGGTAGCTGGGCACCATCTAGTTCTTCTGGGCTCAGGCTGGTGGATACTACAGTTCATGTGGTCCATTAGTCCTTTGGACTAATATTTTCTTTGTGTCTTTGATTTTTTTCATTCTCCTTTTCTCCAGAAGGAATGGGACCAATAGATGTATCTTAGATGGCTGCTCACAAGCTTTTAAGACCTCAAACACTACTCAGCAAAGTAGATGTAGAACATTTTCTTTATTAACTATGTTATGCCAGTTGATCTAGATGTCCCCTGAGACTAGGGTCCCCAGCCCTCAGCCCCAGTAACTCAGTCCCTAAAGGAGTTTGGATGTGTCCAGGAAGCTTCTATGGCTCTGCTTGGTCAAGTTGTGCTGATTTCCCCTATATTCTGTGTTGTATTTTCCTTCACCAAAGTAAAAATTTGTCCTCTGTCTAGTTAGTGATTCCTGTGCCAACCCCTTCCCACCTCGTAACCATCAAATATTGTTTTCTTCTGTATGTAAACCTTTCCTTGAGTTCTTATAATAGTGGTCTCATACAGTATTTGTCCTTTTGTGATTGACTTATTTCACTCAACATAATGCCCTCCAGATTCATCCATGTTGTGAGATATTTCAAAGATTCATCCTTGTTCTTTATTATTGCATAGTATTCCATTGTGTGTATGTACCACACTTTATTTATTCATCTGTTGACCACCACTTAGGTTGTTTCTATCTTTTTGTTATTGTGAATAATGCTGTAATGAACATGAGTGTGCATATGTCTATTCCTGTGAAAGCTCTTATATCTCTAGGATATATTCCTGGGAGTAGTATTGCTGAATTGTACAGTATTTCTATTTCTAGCTTTTTAAGGAGGTGCCATATCGTTTTCCATAGTGGTTCTAACAATTTATATTCCCAACAGCAATGCATAAGACTTCCAATCTCCCTACAACCTCTCCAACATTTTTTATTTTCTTTTTTTTCTTTTGATTAGTACCAGTAATGTCAGGTTAGATGGTATCTCATTTTAGTTTTGGTTTGCGTTTCTCTAATGGCTAATGACCCTGAACATTTTCTCAAGTATCTGTTAGCTACCTGAACGTCATCTTTGGTCAAGTGTCTTTTCATTCCTTCGCCCATTTTTTAATTGGATTATTTGTCTTTTTGTTGTTCAGGTGTTGATGTATTTTATAGATTTTAGAGATGAGATCCTTGTCAGATACGTTGTAGCAAAAAAAAAAAATGTTTTCCCAGTCTTTAGATACTCTTTTTACTCTTTTGGTGAAGTCTTTTGATGAGCATAAGTGTTTAATTTTTAGGAGCTCCCAGTTATCTAGTTTCACTTCTGATGTTTGTGTACTGTTAATATGGTTTATATTGTATTTATGCCATGTATTAGGGCCTCAATCATTGTCCTTATGTTTTCTTCCATAATCTTTATTGTTTTAGGTTTTATATTTAAGTCTTTGATCCATTTTGAGTTAGTCTGTGTGTATGGTGTGAGGTATGGGTCCTGTTTCACTTTTTACTGATGGACATCCAGATTTGCCAGAATCACTTGTTAAAATATATGAAGAAGAAGGTAGCATCAGGATTGGAGGAAAATGCATTAACAACCTGAGATATGCAGGTAACACAACCTTGCTTGCTGAAAGTTGAGAGGACTTGAAGCACCTACTGATGAAAATCAAAGACTACAGCCTTCAGTATGGATTACACCTCAAACATAAAGAAAACAAAAATCCTCACAAATAGACCAATATATAACATCATAATAAATGGAGAAAATATGGAAGCTGTCAAGGACTCCATTTTACTTGGATCCACAATCAACACCCACAGAAGCGGCAGTCAAGAAATCAAACCACACATTGCATTGGGCAAATCTGCTGCAAGAGACCTCTTTAAAGTGTTAAAAAACAAAGATGTCATCATGAAGACAAAGGTGCCCTGACCCAAGCCATGATATTTTCAATCACGTCATATTCATGTGAAAGCTGGGCAATGAATAAAAAGACTGAAGAAGAATTGGAGAAGAATATTGAATATACCATGGACTGCCAGAAGAACAAACAAATCTGTCTTGGAAGAAGTACAGCCAGAATGCTCCTTAGAAGCAAAGATGGGGAGACTTTGTCTCACATACTTTGGACATATTATCAAGAGGGATCAGTCCCTGGAGGACATCATGTTTGGTAACGTAGAGGGTCAGCAAAAAGAGGAAGACCCTCAATGAGATGGATTGACACTGTAGCTGCAACAATGGCCTCAAGCATAATAATGACTGCAAGGATGGTGCAGGACCAGGCAGTGTTTCATTCTGTTGTGCAAAAGGTTGCTATGAGTCAGAACAGACTAGACAGCACCTAACAACAGTAATTTGTGAAAAAGACTATCTTTTTGCCATTTAGGGGATCTTGGTCCTTTGTCAAATATCAGCTAACCATAGGTGGATGGGTTTACTTCTGGGTTCTCACTTCTGTTCCACTGATCTATGTGTCTGTCATCGTACTTGTACCAGCCTGTTTTGACTGCTGTGGGTGTATACTAGGTTCTGAGATCAGGTAGTGTGAGACCTCCTACTTCGTTGTTTTTCTTCAATAATGCTTTGATTATCTGGGGCCTTCTTTTTTGGTGTGTGTGTTTATTGCTATAACTGACCTCTGAGCACTGCCTTTGCTATGTCTCAAAGGTTTTGATATGACATGTTTTCATTCTCATTTGATTCTAGGAATGTTTTGACTCCCTGTTTGATTTCTTCTATTACTAATTTGTTTTTAAGCAAGGTGTTCCCATGTATTTGATTTTTTTTCCTTGCTCTTCCTGTTATTAATTTCTACTTTTATGGCATTGTGATCAAAGAGAATGTTTTGTATTATTTCAAGGTTTTGCATTTTATTGTATATTGCTTTGTAGCCTAAAGTGTAGTTTATTCTGGAGAATGTTCCATGTGCATTAAAAAAGAATATATGCTTTGCTGCTGTTCGGTAGAGTATTCTATATATGTCTATGAGGTTAGGTTGATGGTGACCTTTAGATTTTCTGTATCTTTGTTGAGTTTCTTTCTAGACGTTCTGTCCTTTTCTGAGAGTGGTGTGTTGAAGTCTCCTACTATTATGTGGAACTGTCTATTTCTGTTTTCAGTGCTGTTAGAGTTTGTTTCATGTATTTTAGAGCCCTGTCATTGGCTGCATGGTTACTTATTAAAGGTATATCTTCTCGGTATATTGTCCCTTTAATCATCATATAACGCCCTTCCTTGTGTTTTATGTTTGATTTTGCCTTAAAGTCTCTTTTATCTGAGATCAGTATTGCCACTCCTGCACTTTTTTGGTTAGTATTTGTTTCATATATTTTTTTCATCCTTTGATTTTCAATATATTTATGCCCTTGTGTCTAAGGTGTGTCTCTTGTAGATGGCATATTGATGAGTCTTTTTTTTTTAATCCATTCTGCCACTCTGTCTTTTTATGGGTGCATTTAAGCCATTTACATTCAGTGTGATTATCAATATGTATGAGTTTATTGATGTCATATTGTACTTTTTTTGTGGTGCTGACATTTTCTTTTTCCCTCTTGCTTTCGTGTGCTGAGTTCCTTTTGTTTGTGGATTTTCTTTTCACTTCTTTTGTTATTGTAGATCTTTTTTTTACCGAGTTTTTAAGTTTTTCTTTTTTATTTTGATGAGTAGATTTGTTAAATATTTTTGTGGTTACTTTGAGATGTACCCTTATCTTCCTAAGTGTGAACCTGTCTTTTATTACTTGATATCAACTTGACTTCCTCTCCATTTGATCATTGTATACCCACACCATTTAGCCCCCCTTTTATTGTTTTGACATTGTTGTCATTTACAGAGTGATGTTTCTGTTTCCATGTTTTAAGTCTTGTAGCTTTGTTTTTTTATTGAACATTCTTCACCTGGGTTGGTATCTGGCTAATGCTGTCCTGCGTCCTAGACTTGTTGTCTGATGTTGTTGGTTCTCTAACCAAAGGGCTCCCTTTAATATTTAAATTTGGTTTGGTTTTCACGAATTCCCTTAATTTCTGTTTATCTGGAAATGTTCTAATTTCACCACTGTATTTGAGAGAGAGTTTTGCAAGATATGTTACTCTTGTTTGGCAGTATTTTTCTTTCAAGGTTTTATATATGTCATCCTATTGCCTTCTTGCCTGCATAGTTTCTGTCGAGTAATCAGAGTTTAGTCTTATTGTTTCCTCTTTGTAAATGACTTTTCATTTTTCTTGAGCTGCTCTTAGGATTCTTTCTTTGTCTTTGGTTTTGGCAAGTGTGATTTTGGTATGTCCTGATGACTTTCTTCTATCCTTTATGGTGTTTGTTGAGCTCTTGGATGATCAGCTTCTCACCTTTCATGATATTTGGGGAGTTTTCAGGCTGCAAATCTTCAACAATCGTCTCTGTGTTTTCTGTTTTCTCCTCCCGTTTTAGAACTCCTATCATGCGCAAATTTTTGCTCTTGATTGTGTCCCACATAATTCATAGGTTTTCTTCATTCTTTTCTCTGATTTTTCCTCAAACAGTGTGGCATCCATGGAATTGTCTTCAATATCACTTATTCTGTCCTCTATTGTTTCAAATTTGTTCCTGAAACCTTCTATTGTGTTGTCCTTTTCTGAAATTTTGTTGTTTATATTTTGGTTTTCTAGTTGATGTTTTTGTATGGTTTGTCGTTGTTTATTTATTTTGATGTTTTGTTCCTGTATTATTTTCCTGAATTCTTCTATTGCTTTGTGTCTTCCTTGATTTTGGCTATGTTTTTGTTGGTTTTATCTGTGTTTTCCAAGATGTGGTCTATTTTCTTCTTTCTTTTGTCTGTGTTTTCCTTGATATCTTTCCTAATCTGTTGGAGAGACCTAAATATTAGTCTTTTGAATTTCATGTCAGGTAGTTCCAATGCCTTTTCTTTTACCAGAAGGTTATCTGATTCTTTATTTTGGTCACTTGTAGGAGCCATTTTATCCTGCTTTTTTGTATGTTTTTATATCACCTGATGTCTCTAAGACATTAAGGTATTATTTTCTTTATTTATTGGTTGTGTGTTCATTTGTTTTGTTCTGCTTTTTTGTTTTGTTTTGATATGTCGGGGAAGGCAGGCTGGGTGTGCTTTGCTGCTTGCTCATCTATAGGCATGATAGCTCTCACCATTTTATTAGGGTGAGCAGAGCAGCAGCTGGCTGGGTGAGCCTGCTTTGCTGTCCAATGATTTGGCTGAGAGCATACTGTGTGGGCACTGTCTGCCTCCTGATGTTGGTCCAGCAGTATGAGAGTGTTCACAGCCCCTCACGAGGTGGGAGTAATGTTGGATGGGGAGTTGTATGGGCTCATTTCCCACTGTTCAGCATCTGGTAGAGTGGTGAGTGGTGAGGAGCAGTTCAGGCCCAGTTTTGTGGCAGACCTGAGCTCCAGGGACACTCTATCTTCAGTGGTGGGAGCTGGTGGGAAGGGGAGAAGGCAGTGTATGGGTCTAGGTGGGAGGGAAAAAGAAAAGAGAGAGAAAGAAAAAAACGGGTGGCACAGTGAGAACAAACTGGGGGGATGGGGCAGACCTAGGGACCAGTGGGAAGAGGAGAGAGGTGATGTACAGGATTAGGTGGAAGGAGAAAGAAAAGAAGGAAAGAAAATAAAAAAGAATAGAAATGGAAAAGAAAAAATAATAAGTGGTGGCATGTTGGAGGCCAGCAGGTGGGGCAGGGCAGATCCAGGTCAGTGGGGGGTCAGTGTGCCAGTGGCAGTCTATCCATGGCAGCACTGCAGGGGCCAGTAGGAGGGGGGGAGATGGTGTACAGGGCTAGGTTGGAGAGAGAAAGAATAGGAACAAAGTGAAAAGGATAAAGAAAAAAATGACAGTGTGTTTGGTGCCAGTGAGTGTGGGTGGTGTGGACACCAGGGGCTGGTGGGAATGGTGGAGAAGTGGTGTATGGGGCTAGGTGGGAGGGAGAAAGAAAAGAAGAAAAAGGAAAAAAAAGAAAAAAAAAGACAGCACATCAGGGGTCAGCGATGGGAGTGGGGTGAATCCAGGGCACTGTGGGCCAGTAGGTCTCTAGCCATGGCATTGTGGTGGGGCCGGCCAAAGCAGGGGGAGGAGTCATACAGGGCTAGGCGGTAGGAAGAAAGAATGAAAAAAAAAAGTCTCACATCAAGAGAGGGTGGGGCAGGCCCGGAGGGTTTGGGTGGGAGGACTTGTATTGTGGATCCCAGCAGTGAAAGCTGCCAGGGTGGGGGGGATCTTGCTTCTACTCACCAGAAAGGTGAGGGGTGAGAAGGTGTGTTTCTCTAATTACCAGGTGTTCTGTCTCCTGGTGGGAGCTCCGTGAAGTTGCCTTCCCATACTCCCTGTCCAGGGTCATTGCTGGCTGTGCTTCAAGATGGCAGCACTCTGCCATGTTAGTTGGCCAGGGACCTCCACTCTGTATCTCTCCTCATTCTCTGTTTTTCTTAAGTTTCTTCTTCCATTCAGTGTTTGATCTAGCTCTTTATCCCTTCATTTGATGCTCAGGCTTCTAGGATTGATGATTATATCTGTTTCACTTAGTTTTTAAGGTCTTTGCTGTAGGAGACAGCATGGTGCATCTGTCTAGGGAGCCATGTTGGCTCCATCTCTTAGGAAACCTTTTCTGAGCACCTCTAAGTGGGTTGAGTGCCTCCCTCTTTAGCACAGTGCTTACCCTATAATTATAGCTTGAGTCTTTTATATTAGTGGTGCTATTTGTGCCTTTTTTTCCTTTTTGATTATGAGCAATTTGAGAGAAGGGATTGGGTTCTGATCATCTCTAAAGTCCCAGTGTCTTAGCACTGGAATGGAGCCTCTGGGTGCTGCAAATGGTTAACATACTCAGCTGCTAACTGAAAGATTGGAGGTTCGAGTCTACACAGAGGCACCTTGGAAGAAAAGCCTGATGATTACTTCTGAAAAATCAGCCATCAAAACCCTATGGAGCACAGTTCTACTCTGACAAACATGAGGTCATCACGAGTCAGAATCAACTGTCATGACGGCAACTGGTTGGCACTGGAATATTATAGTAGTCTATTAAATGTTTATTCAGTGAAATGGAAAATAAGTCAAAGATACATGATCATGTAGAGAAATGAGTAGATCAGGAATTTTAAAATCCAGTTAATTTGTTTTACACTAGATGAAATTAAAGAGTACTGCACTGTGTCCTGAAGATTTCATTTTAAGCTCCTTTCAGTCATTTATTCATCAAGTATTATTTGAGCTTACTCTGTGATAAGCACTACTTAAGCATTGGGGAGTCTCAGGTGACTAAAACAGACAAAGGGATGCATTCATAATGCTTACATCAAAATAGAAAATTTGTTGAGTTTAGTGATTTTCCTAGTTTCCGTATCTTTTCTTCAAATGGCATCTTAAACAGAAGTCTAAATGCCTAACAGATGAATACCGAGTGGGGGACTTGGGGATCCCTCTTACCACCCCCTTTACACCACCTCCCCACACAGATCCTGTGGTACCTCCTTAGAAAACTGGGGCCTGAGAAGGCGTGGTTTGAAAATAACAGCCTTTGTGAATTCAGTAAAGTACTAACTTTCCTTTAAAGTAATGTTTTTAATTTTTTACAAACCAGCTATTTTCAAAAGAGTAACGTATACTGAGCACTTTATATGGTTTACTTCATTTAAGACTTGACAACCATTCTAACAGATGGATAATAAATATTATCCCCCTTATACAGCCAGCAGGAGTCCTGGGGTAGTGCAAGTGGTTAGCACACTTGGCTTCTAACTGAAAGGTTGGAGGTTTGAATCCACCCAGAGGCACCTCAGAAGAAATCTACTTCTGAAAAATCAGCCATTGAAAACTCTGTGGAGCACAGTTTTACTCTGACATACATGCGGTCACCATGAGTCAGAATAGACTTGACGGCAACTTGTTATACAGCTAGTACTAGACATGCCACAAAAGGAAGGGAAAGATGGAGTGAACAGAAACAAGAAGAGAAGAAAAAATATACTTGCTAATTTTATACCTATGAATTATTTTTATAACTGCCACTATTAGATTGAGATGGGCAAAAATGTCTCTGAACACTAATAAGAAAGGCCCTATAGAGATTGAGGAGCCCTGGTGGTGTAGCGGTTAAGAACTCTGCTGCTAACCAAAAGGTCGGCAGTTCAGATCCACCATCTTCTCCTTGGAAACCCTATGGGGTAGTTCTAGTCTGTCCTACAGGGTCACAATGAGTCGGAATTGACACAATGGCAACGGATATATAGATTGACTGTATTTCTAACTTCTGCATTGTGGGAGGTTTTCTGATTTTGTTTTTCTTTCTAACACACTATCCAGTATTTCTGTCTGTATTACTGTTTGGTAACAGTAGCCATCTGTATGTGTGCATGCTTTTGTAGATTCTTTTCTCTCCATAGTTACATACAAAACCGAACAAATGATGTCCTGAGTAAATACACTTAGCCTTTCTGATTACTCATAGCTAAAGTTGTTGGAACATTTTTGTTAAAAAAAAAAAAAAAAAAATCAAAGCAAGTAAACTAGATTCATAAGACTGTCCTTTAGTGAGAAAACTACTAGGGTATATGAGTCATTTGCAAATGAGTCTGTTTTGCATTGTTAGCGTTCACCTGTTAGTGTTTATTTCTCTGAAGGACTGTTGGATTTAGAAGGCATTGGCTGTGACATAAGTATGATTTAAAACTTTGCCTATAAATTGGTTTCTGTTTTTATTTCCCACCTTCCACATTCCCCTTATTTGCCCTTGGGCATTGCGGAAACAAGTGGAGCTACCTCTTCTTCCTTTCAGAGATGCCTCTGCTTGGAAAGAGGGAGCAGCTGGAAGCAGCCAGCCCTCAGGCAGATAATAAATAAGCATGGATTTTTGGGTCCAGTCTGCAATCTCCTGTGCAGATGGGCTGGGCCGGGGGGAAGCTGACCCCGAGCAGTAAGAGGATGGGAGAGACACCTGTGTGTGGCACACAGAGGGATGGTCCAAGGACCACAGGCCGATCACTAACAAAAACTGAGGTAGCAAACTTTACCTAGTGCCTCTACATGCATGGCACAGCCCTTACACAAGTGGGGTAGGAGATGAGCCAGAAGGGGCCCCTTCCCCAAGGAACCTTGACTTTTATAGTTTATAGAGGGCTTAAGGAGCCTTGGTGGCTCAGTGGTTAAGCACTCAGCTGCTAACCACAATGTGGTGATTCAAACCTACCAGCAGCTCTGCGGGAGAAAGGTGTGGCAGTCTGTTTACGTAAAGATTACAGCCTTGGAAATCCTATAGGGCAGTTCTACTCTGTCCTATAGGATTGTTATGAGTCAGAAATGACTGGACGGCAATGGGTTTAGTTTGGGGTTTGGGATAGAGGGCTTGGACATAAATACAACAAGGGCTTTGAACTGGTTTGTTCTGGTTCAAACCCCTGATGAGATTTTGCATTGGCACCCCAGATATACTGAATCAGAATCTACATTTTAACAAGATCCCCAGATGATTCTTATGTATAATAAATTTTGAGAACCACTGCACTACTAGTGGTTCTCAGAATTGGTCCCTAACCAGTAGCGTTAGTATTGCCTGGGAACTTGTTAGAAATGCAAATTCTCTTCAGGGGTTCAAACCAGAAGGAACTCGGTTCAGAGTCTTGAATATAACACAAAAAAAGAAAAAAAATGAAGGCTGCAATTTTTGCATTAAAATCCCAAACAGTATTTGTTTACAACCCTGCTTTACCCCTCCGGTCTGTGTCTGTTGACTCTCAGAGTTTTAACTTATAGTATCTACAAAATGGGAATAATGACATTTACCTTATGTCTTAGTTTTTTAGTGCTCCTATAACAGAAATACCACAAGTGGATGGCTTTAACAAAGAGAAATTTATTCTCTCTCAGTCTAGGAGGCTAGAAGTCTGAATTCAGGGTGCCAGCTCCAGGGAAAGGCTTTCTGTCTCTGCCAGTTCTGGTGAAGGTCCTTGTCATCAATCTTCCCCTGGTCTAGGAGCATCTCAGTGCAGTGACCCCGATTACAAACGATGCACTCCACTTCCAGCTCTGTTTTCTTGGTGGTAGGAGGTACTCCTGTCTCTCTGCTCACTTCTCTCTTTTATATCTCGAAAGAGACTGACTCAAGATACAACTTAATCTTGTAGATTGAGTCCTGCCTTATTAACATAACTGCCACTGATCTGGCCTCATTAACATCATAGAGGTAGGATTTACAACACATAGGAAAATCACATCAGATGACAAAATGGCGGACAGTCACACAATACTGGGAATCATGGGCTAGCCAAGTTGACACATGTTTTGAGGGGACACAATTCAATCCACAACACCTTACAAAATTGTTTTTGGAATTTACTAAAAATAACACAACTACTGTGTTTTGGATAGTATCTGGCACTTGGTGAGACAGGTATTGTAATAGAGTCTGCCTGTTTTCTAGAGAACACCTGCTGTCCCCTTCATCCTTAGTAACAGAGTCCTCACGGGGGATTGCAGCAATGTACCCAGATAAAATAAATGAATGGATGAACAAATAAGTAAATAAATGAACAAACAAGCTTTTTTTCTTCCCCCTAGCCTATAACACAGATAGTGATGGCTACTGAGATATAAGATGAAGTCACTTGGTGGGCCTTCTGAGGAAAGTCTTTAAGGGAAACTAAGTCAGCCGGGAGCTACGACCTTTTGCCCTTCTTCCTTCTTGCTGTCTAAATCTCTGTCAACATGGCTGGAGCTGCAGCAGCCATCTTGAACCATGAGGAGAGTTTGAGGATGAAAGATATGCTAAGGCGGGCAAAAACTTTGAAAACAGATTACTTTGGAGCTACCACCCTAGACTTGTTTTACCTACCTTTAGAATTCTTTTATGTGAGCAAAAAAAAAAAAAAAAAAATCTCTATGTCATTTTAGTCACTATTTTTCAAGTGTTCCATTTCATATCCATCAAATCCAATTCTTTATTGATACACTCTTGGCATTATTAGTAATTTAAAAATACATACTTAAGTTGGGTGAGCATAGGATTATCTTAATGGCCTCACTGAACTGGTAAATGTGCCACATGTGCCAAGCACAAGTGAGTGGTACAGACAGTGAAAGCTACAAGAAGTCAGTGGAAGGAGAGGTTGTGGTAAATCACTGCCAATCTCTGAATCCTACAAGAAAAACTAGGCAGATAAGAGGCATTGCAGCTAAATTTAAAAATTCTGATTATTTCCATATTTTTTATTTTGCCCACGTATTACATATTGAAACAAACAGAAACTCACAACTCTTTAAGTAGCTATTTTAAATCAACAATTTAATAGTATTTGAGTGTGACTGACACTCTCCTATAGAGCAAATCTATGTCACTTGCTTCATTTACACTTCTCCCTATCTTAATAAATGACTCCTTCATCTTCCAACTAACTGACCCCTCCCCATCCTTCAGCTCTTAACTGGAAATGTCGTTTCTCAAGGAGGAGTTCCCTCACCTCCTTGTCAAACGTAACCATCATCCTTGCTTTTTAAACTCTGTCCTATCCCCTAGATTATTGGTTCTGCCCTTTTCATAATCATATCCCCAATGTCTAGCACTGTGCTTGGTATTGAAGGGTTCTTGTTATATAATGAATGATTGAATGAATTAATGAATGTTCATCCTTTGACTTAACATAGCCAAATATGAAGACTGGCCTGCTGACATGGGCAGTCAAGATTTCAGCATAAACTATAAAATTACCAAGAAACCAGGAAGTGATTTTATGGTTGCATTTGATGGATTTTAGTGTCAACATTAGCCACTCTGGACTTTCTTGCTCAAAAGAATGAAGGACCCCTTAATCGATTTTCTTAGATGAAACAAGGGGAAATTTCTGTGAACACTAGCACCTAGCTGATGGAGAATTTCCTGCCTGCTCACAAAGCAGACAGGTATCTTAAACCATTGACAAGGAGAGAGAAGCAATTTGTGCTTCATGGCTGACAGCCCATTTTTCCAACAGCTTTCGGCCAAATGGGCAGCTGGCAAAAGATCCAGTTGAATAGGACTGGCTATGCCTGTGAGACATGATCATCTGGTGAGCAAAAAAAAAAAAAAAAAGAAAACAAAATAATGTGTTCAAATTGTTACCAGTTGTATTAGGGGCTGGATGAGCAGAGGAGTCAATTTACTATGAGTATTATGAAGCCCCTGTACTTAACACATTTAAATGGTTTGTTCCTTTTCTTAGGAAGGATTCTCTAAAGAAGCAAAACCAGTGAAGTATATTTATATATATATATATATAGAGAGAGAGAGAGAGAGACAAAAAGAGACAGAGATGGAGAGATTTATCTCAAAAAAATGACTCAATGAGGTTTTGTTGTTGGTGTTGTTAGGTGTCATTGAGATGGTTCCAACACATAATGACCCTATGTACAACAAAATGAAACACTGCCTGGGCCTGTGCCATTCTCACAATCCTTCTTGATTGATCCCATTGTTGTAGCCACTGTGTCAATCCATCTCATTGAGGGTCTACCTCTTTTTTGATGATCCTTCACTTTGTCAAGCATGATGTCCTTCTCCAGACACTGGTCCCTCTTGATAACAGGTCCAAAGTATAGGAGATGAAGGCTCGCCATCCTTGCTTCTAGGGAGCATTTTGACTATACTTTATCCAAGAAGATTTGTCCCTTCTTCTGGCAGTCCATGGTATATCTGATATTCTTAACCAACACCGTAATTCAAAGGTATCAATTCTTCTTCGTTTTCCTTATTTATTGTCCAGCTTTCACATACATATGAGGCAACTGAAAACACCACGGCAGGGGTCAGACGCACCTTTGTCCTTTAAGTGATGTATTTTCTAACTCTTTAAAGAGGTCTGTTGCAGAAGATCTGCCTGATGCAGTGCATCGTTTGATTTATTGACTGCTGCTTCCGTGGGCATTGATTGTGGATCCAAGTAAAATGAAGTCCTTGACAACTTCAGTCTTTTCCCTGTTTGTCATGATGTTGCTTATTGGTCCAGTTGAGAGGATTTTTATTTTCTTTATATTGAGGTGTAATCCATGCTGAAGGCTGTAGTCTCTGATCTTCATCAGTAAGCGCTTCAAGTCCTCTTCACTTTCAGCAAGGAAGGTTGTGTCATCTGCATATCACAGGTTGTTGATGAGTCTCCCTCCAATCCTGATGCCTCATTCTTCTTCATATAGTCCAGCTTCTCAGATTATTCGCTCAGCATACAGAGTGAATAAGCATGGTGAAAGGATACAACCCCAATGCACACCTTTCCTGACTTTGAAACACACAGTATCCTCCTTTTTGGTTCGAACAACTACCTCTTGGTCTACCTACAGGTTTCACATTAGCACAATTAAGTGTTCGGGAATTCCCATTCTTCGCAATGTTATCCATAATTAGTTATGATCCACACAGGCTAATGCTTTTGCATGGCCAGTAAAACACAGATAAACATCTTTCTGGTATTCTCTGCTTTCAGCCAGTATCCATCAGACATCAGCTATGATATCGCTTGTTCCATGTCCTCTTCTGAATCCACTTGAATTTCTAGCAGGTCCCTGTCAATGTAATGCTGCAACCATTTTTGAATGATCTTCAGCAAAATTTTACTTGCATGTGATATTAATGATATTGTCCAATAATTTCCACATTCAGTTAGATCACCTTTCTTTGGAATGGGCACAAATCTGGATCTCTTCCACTCAGTTGGCCAGGTAGCTGTCTTCCAAATTTCTTGACATAGATGAGTGAGCACTTCCAGCTCCACATCCATTAGTTGAAACATCTCAATTACTATTCCGTCAGTACCTGGAGCCTTATTTTTCACCAACGCCTTCAGTGCAGCTTGGACTTCTTCCTTCAATACCATCAGTTCTTGATCATATGCTATCTCCTGACATGGTTGAACATCAACCAATTCTTTTTGGTACAATGACTCTGTGTATTCTTTCCATCTTCTTCTGATGCTTCCTGCATCATTTAATATTTTCCCCCATAAAATCCTTCAATATTGCAACTCAAGGCTTGAACTTTTTCTTCAGTTCTTTCAGCTAGAGAAATGCTGAATGTTTTCTTCCCTTTTGGTTTTCTAACTCCAGGTCTTTGCACATGTCATTATAATGCTTTACTTTTTCTTCTCAAGCTGCCCTTTGAAATCCTCTGTTCAACACTTTTACTTTATCATTTCTTCCTTTTGCTTTAGCTACTCTACATTCAAAATAAAGTTTCAGAGTCTCTTCTGACATCCATTTTTTTCTTTTCTTTCTTTCCTGTGTTTTTAATGACCTCTTTCTTCGTGTATGATGTCCCTGATGTCATTCCACAATTCATCTGGTCTTCGGTCATTAGTGTTCAATGCATCAAATATATTCTTGAGATGATCTTTAAATTCAGGTGAGATATACTCAGGATCGTACTTTGGCTCTCATGGACTCCTTCTGATTTTCTTTAGCTTCAACTTGAACTTACATATGAGCAGTTGATGGTCTTTTTTGCAGTTGGCTCCTGGCCTTGTTCTGACTGATGATATTGAACTTTTCCTTTGTCTCTTTCCACAGAGTATTTGATTTGATTTCTGTGTATCCCATCTGGCGAGGTCCACGTGTATAGTCGCCTTCTATGTTGTTGAAAAAAGGTATTTTCGATGAAGAAGTATTTGGTCTTGCAAAATTCTATCATGGGATCTCTGATGCTGTTTCTATCACCAAGACCGTATTTTCCAATTACTGATCCTTTCTCTTTGTTTCCAACTTTCACATTCCATTCACCAGTAATTATCAATGCATCTTGACTGCATGCGTGATCAATTTCAGACTGCAGACGTTGGTAAAAATCTTCAGTTTCTTCATCTTTGCCCTTAGTGGTTGGTGCATAAATTTGAATAATAGTCATATTAACTCATCTTCCTTCTAGGCATACAGATATTTTCCTGTCACTGACTATGTTGTACTTCAGGATAGATCTTGAAATTTTCTTTTTGGTGATGATTACAATGCCATTCTTCTCCAATTTATCATTCCCGTTACAGTAGACCATATGATTGTCCAATTCAAAATGGCCAATAGCAGTCCATTTCAGCTCACTAATGCCCAGGATATCGATGTTTTTGTATTCCATTTCATTTTTGATGATTTCAAATTTTCCTAGATCCGTACTTTGTACATTCCACGTTCCTATTATTACTGGATGTTTCTTCTCATTTTGAGTCGTGCCACCTCAGCAAATGAAGGTTGACTCCATCCCTGTCATTAAGGTCAACTCTACTTTGAGGAGGCAGCTCTTCCTTTGTCATATTTTGTGTGCCTTCCATCCTGAAGGGCTCTGTATCAGACAATGTGCTGCTATTCATAAAGTTTCCACTGGCTAATTATTTCAGAAGCAGACTACCAGTTCCTTCTTACTCATCTGTCTTAGTCTGGAAGCTCAGCTGAAACTTGTCCACCATGGGTGACCCTGCTGGTATCTGAAATACTGGTGGCATAGCTTCCAGCATCACAGCAACATGCAAGCCACCACATGCGACAAATTGTCAGATGCATGAGGCTCATGGTTTTAGACATTGACAACTTGTAAGTCTATGAGTCAGGCGTCAGGCTGGAGACTTTTCCTGATTCACAGAGCTGCAGGGGCTGATGATCCAAGATTGGAAGGTCAGACGGCAGACCACTGGCTCACGGTCTGTGGAGACTGACAAGTCCAAGATCGGCAGGTGAGTTGGCAGGCTGCTGGCTCACAGAATCTGGAGGCTGACAAATCCCAAGATCAACAGGTAAGACAGAAGACCACTGGCTCAGAGGCTGCAAAGTCTGATGAATTCCAAGATTAGCAGACAGTATGGCAGTCTGCTGGCTCAAGTCCCAAGAACCGAAAGTCAGATGTTGATGAGCCAAATGCAGCATCCAAAGCAATGAAGCAAGGTTTTCCAGAATGTTCATATATATATGTATTGAATGCAGGTCACATTACTGGGGAAACTCCCCTTAGAACTGATTGGCTCATCACATCACAACACATCATGGAGGATGACTACATCATTACATAACTGCCAAACCACCAAGAATCATGGCTTGACCAAGTTGACACACAACCTTAACCATCACAGTCCACCCATTGTCAACTTGGCAACTGTACAGATCTCCTTTACCCATTCACAGTCTCTAAACAAAGATAATTACAAAGTCATACTTGCGCCTAATGTGATACAAGTAACACGTATGACCTAAAACACAGTAGCCTGATTTACATCTTATATTTTATAAGTGAAGAAAACAAAAATATTTGATGCACACATACAAGGAAGGAATACTCATAACAATTAAGGTCTTCATTCCTGCAACTGGTCAAATGGTCATAACTGGTATTTAGAACTACCTTATTTGACTACCCATTGCATATTCCCTTTACGCTCAGCAAGCCCTTCAGCTGGTCATGGTTCTTTGCCTGGTGAGGTGACCCAAACCTTCATTCCTGAAGGGTCTGGACCATTATGAGTCATGTCATAATTGGGTTTCTGTAGTTTTCCATTGACTTTAATCACAGGGCATGGTAGTACTAAGAGACACCTCAAGGGATCTCCTGTATTCTAGACATACTCTTCAATCTGATTTCATCTTGGTAGTAGAGTCAATCAGACCAGCCAATATGGTAATTCCCTTCTTTCCCTGTTGATCCAGAGACATGGGGAGCCCAAAGTGGCTGGGTAGCATTCTTAACTTTCAGTTCAATGGAATCCAAGCTGTGTCTCCAGGTGGGAGCATTCCTCCCTTCGGAACTAAGACCTCTACATCCACAGAGCGTAGGATTGTGGGGCCACTAGGGGAATAGGGAGTGGTGCCACTCTCATCTCCTACTTCCCTTAATTCCTGGATCTATGAATCCTGGCTATGGGAGAAACAACACCATATATTGGATGCTGGTTTAGAGCATATACAGCCTCCTGGAGAACATTGTACAAACCCTACAAAGTGTTGCCATCTAGCTGGTACTGTAATTGTGTCTTTAGAAGTCCTTTCCATCATTCTATCAAGGAAGCTGCTTCAAGATGATGAGGAACATGGTAAGACTGGTGAATTCCATGAGCATAACCCACTGCCATACTTCATTTTCTGTGAAATGAGTCCCTTGATCTGAGGCAATGCTATGTGGGATATCATGATGGTGGATAAGGCATTTTGTGAGTCTGTGGATGGTACTTTTGGCAGAGGCATTGCATACAGGTAAGGCAAATCCATATCCAGAGTGAGTGTCTATCCCAGTAAAAACGAAACACTGCCCTTTCCATGATAGAAGTGGCCCAATGTAATCAATTGGCCACCAAGTTGCTGGCTGATCACCTTGAGGAAGGATGCCAAATCAGGGACTTAGTGTTAGTCTCTGCTACTGGCAGATTGGACATTCAGCACTGGCTGTGGCCGAGTTGGCCTTGGTAAGTGGGAAATCCATGTTGCTGAGCCCATGCAGAACCTCCATCCCTGCCACCATAGCCACTTTGTTCATGAACCCATTGGGCAATGATGGGAGTTTCTGGGGAAGGAGGATGACTGGAGTCCACAGAACACGTAATCCTATCCACTTGATTGTTAAAATCCTCCTCTGCCTGGTCACCCTTTGGTGAGCATTCACATGAGACACAAATATCTTCATTTCTTTAGCCCATTCAAAGAGGTCTATTGATATGCCTCTTCCTTATACCTCCTTGTCACCAATTTTCCAATCATGTTCCTTCCAATTCCTTGACCATCCAGCCAAACCACTGGCCACAGCCCATGAATCTGTATACAATTGCATATCTGGCCATTTCTCCTTGGAAGCAAAGTAAACAACCAGTTGCACTGCTTGAAGTTCTGCTCATTGGAAGGATTTTCCTTCACCACTGTCCTTCAGGGGCCTTCCAGAAAGGTGCTGCAGTGCTGCCACTGTCCACTTTTGATTGGTGCCTACATATCATGCTGAACCATCTGTAAACCTGGCACCAGTTTTCTCTTCCTCAGTTAACTGATCATAAGGAACTCCCCATGAGGCCATCAGTGCAGACTGGGAGAGGGCAGGAAATATGACAGGAATGGAGACCATGGGCATTTGGGTCTGCGTCACTTCCTCATTCAACTTACTTGTGCCTTCAGGTCCTGCTCGGGCCCGTTCTTTCACATATCACTTCCATTTAATGATGGAATCCTAGTATACATGCCTGACTTCATGGCTCTTTGAGTCAGACAACACCCAGTTCATGATGGGAAGTTCAGGTGACTTGGTGGCCCATGGTTAAATGTTCAGTCTCTAGTAAGGCCCAGTAACAAACCAAAAGCTGTTTCTCAAAAGAAGAGTAGTTATCTGCAGAAGATAACAGCTTTTAACTCCAAAATCCTAAGGATCTGTGCTGTGATTCACCAGTAGGGGCCTGCCAAAGACTCCAAACAGTTATCTGCCACTGACACTTCAAGCACCATTGGATCAGTTGGATCGTATGGACCAAGGGCAGAGTGGCTTGCATGGCAACCTGAAGCTGTTGAAGAGCCTTCTATAGTTCTTGGCCCCACTCAAAACTAGCAACTTTTTTAGTCACTTGATAAACAGGCCAGAGTTGCACACCCATATGAGGAATATGTGGCCTCAAAGTCCAAAGAGGCCCACCAGGCATGTACCTCCTTTTTAGTTGTAGGAGGCAACAGATGTAACAACTTATCCTTTACTTTAGAAAGAATATCTCGACATGCCCCACACCATTGGGCTCCTAGAAATTTCACTAAGGGGGATGGCACCTGAATTTTTGTTGGATTAATTTCCTACCCTCAAACACACAAAAGGAGTCCTGGTGATGCAGTGGTTAAGAGCTATGGCTGCTAACCAAAAGGTTGGCCATTCAAATCCATCAGCTACTCCTTGGAAACACTGTGTGTTCTACTTTGTCCAATAGGGTCACTATAAGTCAGAATTGACTCGATGGCAACGAGTTTTTTTTTTTTTTTTAACACATCAAAGTCTTACCAATAAGTCCAGAATCATTGATACTTTTTCCTTACTGGGTCAAATCAGCATAATGTCATCAATGTAATGAACCAGTGTGATATCTTGTGGAAGGAAAAGACATCCAAGGTCCCTGCGGACTAAATAATGACATAAGGCTAGACAGTTGATATACCTCTGCGGTAGGAGAGTTAAAGTGTATTGCTGGCCTTGCCAACTGAAAGCAAACTGCTTATCATGATCCTTCAAAACTGGAATCAAGAAAAAGGAATTAGCCAAATTGATAGCTGTATGCTAGACAATGTATCAATTTTCTCAAGCAATGAAACCACATCTGGAACAGTAGCTGCAATTGGAGTCATCACCTTGTCATTCTCCAAGATACATCTGCTTTTTGCACAGACCAAATAGACGAGTTGAATGGGGATGTGGTGGGAATCACCACCCCTGCATCCTTCAAGTCCTTGACGGTGGCGCTAATCTCTGCAGTGCCTCCAGGAATACAGTATTGCTTTTGTTTACTATTTTCCTAGGTAGATGCATTTCTAGTGGCTTCCACTTGGCTTTTCCTACCAAAACAGCCCTTACTCCACATTTCAGCAATCCAATGTGGGGATTCTGTGGTTGCTGAGTATGTCTATTCCAATTATGCATTCTGGAACTGAGAAAATCACTACAGGATGGGTTCAAGGACCCACTGGCCTCACTGTGAGATAAACTTGAGCTAATACTCCATTAGTTACCTGCTCTCCATCTGCCCCCACTCTGACTGGTAGGCCACAGTGATGTTTTGTGTCTCCTGGAATTAGTGTCACTTCAGAGCCAGCATCCAGTAATCCTCGAAAAGTCTGATTACTTCCTTTCCCCCAATGAATAGTCACTCTCATAAAAGGCTGTAGATTCCTTTGGAGAAGGCTGGGAGAAAGATTAACAGTATAAATTTTGGGTAGTGTAGTTGGGTCCTTCCTCAAGGAGACCCACCCTCCTCTTCATTCAAGGGGTTGTAGGTCTGTAAACTGGCTCAAGTCTGGGAATTGATTGAGGGGCCGTGACTATTCTGGCAATTCAAGTTTGACTGGCATTCACTGACCTCGAATTCTTCCTCTTGTACAGATGAAGTAAATATTTAGTAGATTTCCCATCTGTTTCTCTCCTGGGGACACCATAACCAAGTAGCCAACGCCTTACATCCATACAAATCAGACTATTCTGATTACTGCTTGGACTCCATTGTCCATTATGGTAACTATGCCCACCTAGTCTTTGCTGACTGAGCACTGCCACTTGGCTGGCCCCTACCACCATGGAGTCCAATCACCCCCATTGTAGTTAGGTGTCCTAATTCAGTTAGGGCTGTTCTCACTGTCAAATCTGATGTACATAAAATAGCAATCACAGCAGTCTTCAAGAATGCTGGGGCTCCATTCACAAATTTGTTCCTCACCACTGTGGTAAAAGGTGTTCCCTCTGGGCACTCCAGGTGTAAGTCTGTAGGTCTAAGCTGATAAGTCCACTCTAACATGCCACTTTCCCTAAGCCTTTGGATACCTTCTAAGTATACCAAGGTAGGTCTGGTACTTCAGCTTGATTTAATGTAGGCTACCATGTAATCAATGTTTCAGTGAACCAGCCAAATAAACTATTATATCCTTTCCTAACCTCCTGAGCTGAAACACTGAATGCAGGATCTTCACTTAGTGGGCCCATATCAATAAAAGACTGATCCAACCTTATGTTCCTTGCACCATTATCCCACAGCCTTAATAGCCATTCGCACACATATTCCCCAGGTTCATGTTTGTACATATTAGAAAAATCAAGCTGTTCTTTTGAAGTGTTGTGTATCTTCTCCTGGGTCACATGTACTTCACCTTTTGGACTCACTGGGACTTAAGTCTAATTATAGGTCTAGAAGAAAAAATGGGTGGTGAGGTGGGTCCTGGGAACATTTAGCAATGTCTTGTATTGCATCTCCCTCAGATGATGCCCCAGGCATTGGACACTTTTCAGGCACAGCTGAGTTAATCTCATCAGATAAGGGTAAAAGGAATAATGGTTTTACTGGGGAGAGTGGCTTAGCAGACAAAGATGGAGTGGTCTCTTCAGATGGGAGTGAGAGGGCTGGTTCTGTTGGCAGGAGTGATTCAGTGGAATTTAGGAGCTGATTGGCCCCAGCTTCCTGATTATCTGCCCATATGTCCCCATCCCAAGTTTCAGGATTCCCTTTCTTCCCAATCAGCGCCCTCAGTTTAGCTTCAGACATCAAGTTTGGAAATTCAGTTGGCAGTGTATTTCAGCCACTCTTACTATAAGACTCTGGGTTGGTTTTTGGAAATATCAGCTTTGTTACTACAAGAAATAAGGATTTTTTAAGGGCACAAGTGGCAACTTCAAGGTCTTTTTTGTGTCGTTTGAGCTGTGGCTCTGAAGCCCTGAGCTCATCTTTGTTTCACCACTTTGTATAGTGAAAGTAGGACCAACCAACCAACTTTCTTATACTTCTCATTCTGACAAAATTGTAGAAAAGCATCAAATGTGCGATAACCCAGAGTCTCACTTCTCACCAATGTTGGTCTGTCAGTGGTTATATTAGCACCTCATGCCATGGATTAGCAACACCCTCTTTACTACTGGAGGCAGCATCATCAGCATCTTTAAGACTAGTCAGATTTGAGAACCAGTTTAAAAACCACTCTCGGTACCAAATGTCTTATGCTGGGTTCTCTAAAGAAGCAAAACCAATGAA
>NW_004444081.1:2879761-2896466 GCF_000243295.1 Trichechus manatus latirostris
ATATATAGAAGACAAAAAAACTAAACCCGTTGCCATCAAGTCGATTCCAGACTCATGGCCACCCTATCGGACAGAGTAGAAGTTCTCCATAGGGTTTCCAAGAAGCAGCTGGTGGATTCGAACTGCTGACCTTTTGGTTAGCGGTTGAGCTCTTAACCACTGCACCACCAGGGCTTATATATATATACACACAAACCAAAAAACCAAGTCCCTTGCCGTTGAGTTGATGCAGACTCATAGCGACCTTCTAAAGCAGAATAGAACTGCCCCACAGGGTTTCCAAGGAGCGGCTGGTGGATTTGAACTGCCGACCTTTTGGTTAGCAGCCATAGCTCTTAACCACTACACCACCAGGGCTCCATAAGTGTGTGTGTTTGCATATATGCATATATATATAGAGAGAGAGAGGTGGGGGGAAGGGGGAGGAATTTATCTCAAGGGAATGGCTCGTGATTGTAGAGGCTGGCAAGTCCCAAGTCCACGGGTCAGATGTCAGGCTGGAGGCTTCTCCTGACTCGTGGAGCTGCAGGGACTGACAAACCCAAGATTGGCAGGCCAGATGGCAGGCCACTGGCTCACAGGATGCAGAGGCTGACATATCCCAAGATTAGCAGGCAAAACGGCAGCGCACTGGGTCAAATCCCAAAAACCGGAAGTCAGATGATAATGAACCGGATGCAGGATCCAGAGCAAGCAAGCGAGCTCTGCCAGAACGTCCATATATGTATTGGATACAGACTGCACCCCCGAGGAAACTCCCCTTATAACTGATTGGCTGATCACATCAGATCACATCATGGAGGATGACTACATCATTATACAACTGCCATATTACATTATTACATGACTGCCAAACTCCACCAATATATTACTGCCAAACCACTGAGAATCATGGCCCAGCCAAGTTGACACACACCCTTAACCATCACAGTCCACTTATATCTGCCATTGCGTGGAGAGGCTGTGATGGGCAAAATGAGTCTACAGACAACACATGGTTTAAGGGTAATGGTCTCATTTCCTGTTAATCTAGTACTAAATTGTCTTTTTTTTTTTTAATTTTAAATTCTGATTCCTAAAGTTGTGTAATTGAGTTACAAAATGTTTATAAAATGAGAGATTGAGATAGGCCAAGTTCAAGGTTATTATTGTTAGGTGCTGCTGTCCAGTCAATTTCTACTCATCGCAACCCATGTGATAGAGTAGAACTGCTCCCTACTGTTTTCTTGATTGCAGTCTTTACGGAGGCAGATCACCAAATCTTTCTCCCATAGAGCCGCTGGGTGGGTTCAAACTGCCAACCTTTCAGTTAGCAGCCTAGTGCATAACCGTTTGCACTATCAGAGCTTCTATATGTTCAAGGTAGGAATAGGTATATATAAAAGTCTACTATAATTAATCACTCCAAAGAGCTTGGGTAGTATAAGCAGTTTTCTATGGGCTGCTAAACTAAAGGTTGGCAGTTCAAACCACCCAGTGGCCCTATGGAAGAAAGGCCTGGTGAACTGCTTCCATAAAGATTACATCTTAGAAATCCCTACAGAGCAGTTCTACTCTGTGACACATGGGGTCACCATGAGTTGGGGGCCAAATCAACAGCAGCTAACAAAATAACATCATCATTCCAGGAATTCCTTTTCCCAGGAAAAATATCAGCATGCTTTCCAACAAACGAACTTCCAGTTTTCTCAATTTATAATCAAAAACATGTTCACACATGTCATAAGTCAGTCATCCTCTCTGATCATTCGAAATGTCCCCAGAACACATATATATGTATTTTTTTTCACATCTCCAACAGATTTGTTGTTTTTTTGAAAGGAATGGATTGTGAGGAAAGAAACAACATGAGGTAGAGGAAAGTATGGACTAGAAAATAAATACAAATGTAAACCCTTTGCTAATTGTTTTATAACCACAACACTCTACTACAGAGAAGGCCCTTTACAAAACAGCACAATAAGGGTTCAAAGATGGAGGTGTTCCCTTAGCAAAGCTGAAGATTTCAGTCTCTGGTAATCTGGAATTTAGGCTGCAGTGCTTGTTTTTGGATAGACCACAGGGTGGGTGGGCATAGTCCATGTTTTAACCAGATTTGAACAGAAGAATGGCCACTTGGCCCAGGTAGAAGTAGGTGAAGAGCTTAGTCTCGTGTGTCACATAACTATGGGAATTTCTCCCCAAGATACAGTGCCAAGTGGGGTGTACTTCTTGTCAAACTCTTCCTTGGTATGGGTCACAACGCCCTTCTCTATGTTGTACTTCTCCAATGCCTGAGTAGCGCACTCCACCAAGTCCTGTTGCAGCTCCTCCAACATGTCCACATTTTTGATCATGGCCTTTCGGTTGCAGGTGGTTATCCTGGAGCAGCGACTGGCCAACTGCGGTGATCTCCTGGGGGAGGGGTTACAGCAGCTCAAGTCCCGGGTTGGGGGATGGGGAGATGTGCTGCCCTCGCTACCGAAGCGGTGACGCATCTCTCTCAGAATATTTCTAATGTCACCGCCCAGTTGCTTTGCTAAGTGTTACTGTGCTAAAATATGAAACTTTCAGTCTTATGTTTCCTTGTTTGCCACCCTAATTTTTGAACGTTGATTGTAGAAATTTCCAAGAATACTGAAAATTTTCCATCACTCAGCTTCAATCATCACGTTTTCTTGTTTCATCCTTCCTCCACATTCCCACCACCTTTTTTTTTCAAGAGTAATTTGAATTAAATACTAGACGTTTTACCTCGAAGTGTTTTGCATCTCAAAGAAAATATTGTCTTGCATAAACAAAATGCCATTCTTAAACTTAACAAATTTAACAATAATTCCTTAATATCATTTAATAGCCATCCATATTTAATTGTCCCATTTGTCTACTCAATCATTTTAAAAAATAATCTTTTACAGTTGGTTTGTTCAAGTCAGAATATAAATAAGTGGTACGTATTGTATTTGATTTTTACATCATAAATCTCTTTTAACTGTTTCTTAATCAGAACTCTCTAGTGTCTCTCCTTTTTTATTTTCTCCGTTATTGATTTATTGAAGAAACTGAGAATGTTTCATATCCTGAATTTGTCTGAATGCTCTTTTATGGTGTCATTTAACTAGTTTCTCTACTCCCTATGTTTCCTACGGACTGAAAGTTAGATCTAAAAGTTCGATTAAATTCTGAATCTGTTTATTTTTGGAACAAGTACTTTACTTCATAGTTAATATTGTATTCTCTGTAATATCTTGCATTTGGAGGCAAATAATATTTGGTTATCTAATAGTGAGACTAAAAACGAGCAAGGATTCAGTCACTAATGTTTTGAAGCAACAACTTTTTACAATGTGAGATCTTGTCCAGCTCTCTACCTCCCATCCTACTGACTTAAGGCTCACAAAAACCACAAAACTCTTTTGTCGTTGATGCTTTAATCTTCAAATATGTGTCTTCAGACCATTCAAATGTTTGTAAATTTAATAGGTAGACATGATTTTATGGACCTCATTGAAATGGTTCAAGAAATTTTAAATTTTCAAAAATTTTGAATGAGCTACAATAAAAATACATTTTACATAGGATGCATATATTTAACTTACTAAAATTTAAACCTCACAAATTAATACCTATACATGGGATGCACTCTGACTTCTGTATTTTATAAAATGCTAAAATTCTGGTTGTGACTCACTAATAGTTCCTAAAAACAATTTGAAGAATAGTACCCTGAGTCTTACATCTAATTAGGCTCTTAAAAATGGTTTCTAGGGTGATATATCATCAACCTCTGAATGGATCTCCAGGGGACTTAATAGGACAAATTATTCGGACCACAACAGTCTAAAATTTGATCTAACTTTAGGAGGCATTAAGCATATTGGTGGAGATTGATAAATACATGTGAAGCATATTCTCTGTAGCATCTAGGATAAAATATTAGAACGATTAGTCTACATATCTGTAAGTAAAGGAAAATAGTTGAACCAGGTGATATCTTAAGTCATTTTTAGTTTGAAGGACTATAGGTTCTGCTCCTTCAAAATGGAAAGGCTATATTGCAGATTCTGATTTAAGTATAATATACATAATCTTAGTTATTTGCCCGTGCCAACACTTTTAACCTCTGGTTACCCTATCAAATAAGAATGGAAGAATCATAGACGGGGGAAAATCCCCATAATAATTAGGTTTTATGAAGGCAATAAACGAAGAAAGTGAAACATCTTTCACTCAACTTGGAACTTCACAATAGTCCTCACCAATGCTTTAATACACCCACACTTTTCTAGATTTACATTCAATCTTCAAAGAAATGGTTCTAGCTGGCAAAAGAGTGGCATCTTTCACTGTCTCTTTCCCCAAACCCTCTTTAGATATTCTGGACTGAGAGCTGACAGAAACACTTGGGATGCTCAGATTAGAAAGATGACTTAGGAAGATTTAAGAGCTCTCTTCAAACACTTAAAGGACTGTCATATGGAAGAGGAATTAGGGTTATCCTCTGTGATTCCAGAGACGGAGAATACAGACAGGACCAAAGAATGAGAAGCAAAAGGAGATCAAATTCAGATAAAAACTAGGAAGTACTTTTCAAGAGTAAGTTTATGAGACAATCCTAAAACGTAGCTGGGTATTCCTCCTAGTAGCAAAAATCTGTTATCTCTGGAACTGTTCAAATTCAGGTTAGATGCCTGGTAGTCCAACGCTTTGTAGAGGATTCTGGTCTAGGGTGACAGGTTGGACTCCATCATCAATGTTACTTGCCAAATCTAACTTGATTCAATACTTTCTTACTCATCTCCAGCCTCATTTCTTGTACAAAATTTCCGTTGTAACTTCTGCGAACATGTTTTTCCTCTATCTGATTTCCCAGCACATCTATTGAAACACATTTTAGTGCTTCAGATTAGCACTTTATTATATATTGTATTTAGATTTTTCTCTAACTGCTTCATAAGTATTGCCACCCCATCCCCCCTCCTCTGCAAGATTGCATGCTCTTTTATTGTGGGGACTATGTAATATGTTCTTCTTTTATGTCCCCCATGGTACCATGTTCATGACTGAACACATGGTTTCAATAAATATATGTTGAAATGGATTGAATTGATGTTCAGGGACTTCCATCCAAGAAAGCAAATCTGCACGGCAAAGGCTTCCCTCTAAAGGAGGAAAAAAACCCAACTAACTGTCATCTTCCCATTGCTGCTCAATGCCTTCCTGCTGCCCTCACCTTCTCCTCCTCTTCACCTCTCCTAGTTCCCTCCTTTCCACAACACACTTCAGCCTAAGCAAAGTAGCTGTCTTTGCCTTTAACTCTCCTTCTGACTAGTTGAGAATTTTTTAGGGGGCAAAGGAAGGATTTTTGTTTCAGAAGCATTTCCTGGTGTAGCTGAGTCAAAACTTCTCTTTCTTACTGGGATAAAAGAGGTAGCATGGAACACACACACACACACACACACACACACACACACACACACACAGGGTTCTGAAGATTCTAGCCTTGCGTGTACCTGTGTGCTAGCAGTGTGATTTTGTGCAAGCCCCTTTACCTCTCTCTACCTCAGTTAATGAAACTCTAAAATGGAGATGATAATACATGCCCTACTGTCCTGAAAGGGATTCTGTGACAATGAAATGTGGAAGTAGATGTGAAAATGCTATGTAAATTATGAAGACTACATGGATATCAAGCATTGTTATTGTTTTTATTAACAAATATGTTGAAAGCAAACCAGCCTTTCCTTGTCTTTGAAAGATTTGTCATGTACAAATGGAAAGTAGATAATCCTTTGCAGATGATTGAGATGTGTTTCTCTCTCAGTGCCTTGTGGGAAGAGAGGAATCCCAGAGCAAAAGTAAAATCAAATGATCTCCTCATATATTTCCAATTTACAGAAAGCAGTGACCACTGCATTGTTAAGCATGTGGAATCAAGCATTTGGAAACTACGGAAGGTCAATTCATTTTTGTTTGTTTCTGAAGAGCAGAGTTCTCATTTAAAATTTAAGTGTACATGTTTTCACTCTTTTCTTATTTCTGATGCTTTCAAATTATAATGCAAAACCCCAAAGCTGACAAAGTGATTTAAAAAAAAAAGAAGTACTCTTTTCTTCCACAACAATATAAAGAGTTGTTTTTTGAAAGATGAAGATTGGTGGTTGAAATATTTAATGTTCCTGTGTAATTTGCTAATGTTTTCAGAAATAGGAATGCGATGTCAGTGGCAGATGCATCAGACAAATGAAAAAACATTAAATTATTTAAATCTCTCTTGTTAAGAGAGAAATGTGAGATAATCCTTAGTTTAGATTTTCAGTATCTTTGGATTTATTGTAATGTGTATGATAAACATTGCACCAACTTCAGAATTTTTATTTTTCTAATGCACAGAACCAAATATGGAATCATTAACTTTTCCATTTGTCAGCTTTGGTGTCCTCAGGCTCTCACAGCAATGGCCATAGATGTTGTCTCCAGACTAGCTCAGGTCATGAGGTGATCTTGACCGGCGGTATGTTACCTCTCTCCACCTACCAGCTGATGGAATCTGGTCTTAGATTTATGGTTAGAGAATGAAATCCCAGAATGCGAGTAAATCCTGAGGAGGCTTTTGCTCCTTACTTTCAGTCTTCTCCCACCTCTTCAGTCATGACGCCCTCGTCTGTGTGGATGCTATTTGCATCGCCTGTCTTTTGCCTTGGTTTCCCCACTTAGCACTTTGTACCCTACCAGGCTAAAGTTTAAAGATAAATTCCTGATTACTTTCATAAGGCTCTGGAGACAGCCCCTCACTGGGGACTTGGGTAGCATTCTTCATCCTACTTACAAGGTGTCTGAAGATCATGGGCCCTACTACCATATAATAGCATCAATAACCTCAGAACCCACCACTCTACTGCCTGCTCCTCATACTACAATGGGCCTGCCCCAAACTTACATTCCAATATCCAAGAGTAAAAAATGTGTAAATATGATAAAACATATTCATTTTATCAGTTACGTGAGCCTTGCCCCTTACAGTCAGAGTCCTTTTTACTTATGAGCAGGCTGATGACTGGACTCATGCCGCACTTCCCGATGTTGAGACAAAGCTGTTGCCTAAATCCTCACAGGCGTATTCAGCCTGCTAGCTTAGACTCAGCTGGAAACACTGCCCTTTCCCTCCGGATAGGTGGATAGTGTCCGTAGCCCCATTCTTAGCCCCTGGATTCAGCTCCCTTTGCCCCAGCCTATATCATGATGATCTCTATATACTCTACCCACAACACTTCAAAAAGAAAGATAAAAGAAACTCCGTGCAACTGAGTTTGTTTGGGTTTTAATAAGAATTCTTTCTAATATCACTTATAGCAAACTATATATTGTATATAATGTGGCAAAACCAAATACATTCCTATGTTGATTTCTTTCATAGGTTCTATTTTGTAGCTCCATAGAGAAGGTTTAAGCTCCTTAAGGGCCCGTAGAAATTGCTTTTTTATTTGTTTGATAATTCCTTCGTGGCTTTGTATCATTCCTTGAATTAAGTAAGTTGTTCTCAATGAATACATACAACAAAATAAAGAGCAAGAACAGTGTTTTAAGATTGAGAGACCTAGGTTCTCTTGCCAACTCTGGCGCTGTCTACATGACGATGGATAAGCCATTCATTTCTTTGACTCTGTAAAACAAAGGAATTAGACTGAGTTGTATACAAAGTCCTTTATAGCTGTAACATTTTGTGGTGGAATTTAATTCAAAATCCAAACAGTTGCAGTAATAAATGTTATCAATTAGAAAATTCAGTTTATTCTGAATTGAGATTGAAGCCTAATATCAGTATATCAATCTAGCTGAATTTACTGCCATTGTCATGTGCCCTGCGAGTCGATTCCCACTCAGAGTGACTCTATAGGACAGAGTTGAACTGCCCCATAGGATTTCCTAGGCTGTAACCTTTATGAGAGCAGATTACCAGGTCTTTTCTCCTGCAGAGCGGCTGATGAGTTCGAATGGTCGACCTTTCATTTAGCAGCTTGACCACTGTGCCACCAGGACATCTTGAGATTACTGCTATTGTATATTAATGCAGATTTATTTCAATAGCACTACAATAGTATAGGGACCAAAACACAAGTGTGTGCTTATTTCTTAGGATTAGGGCACCTATTGCTGTAGTTGTAAAGTGAGATGTCATGTAAAGAGCCTTGGGCTAGATAATTTGAGGAGATGTTTATAGCCTTTAGCAACCTATTTTACCTATCCAAAATTCAGTGCCTTTAGCTGAGCAATGGACATAGATATAACTTTCCCACCCATTTCATGGAGTTGTGAGGGCTGAAATTTATGAGAAAGCAATATGTAAATATGACATACTAATTAAATGTAAACTAATGTAAAGAAATGTAAACTAACTTCTATACTAGTCAAATGCATTGTTATCATTACCTAGAGCAGAAGTGGCCTGCCCAATACCTGCAAAGCCAGATCTTGACATAAACTGGTGAAGTAGATGGGTAAGACATGATGAAAAGTATCTTACACTGGTCCTCTGCTTTGCAAAAATAATGTCAAGTGATGGGGGATGTGTTAGGCTGGAGAGTACATGTTCTATCTAAGGGCTGCTAATTTCTAAGTGATCATTGCCATGTGGAAAGACAGACTCAGGGTGGGCAAAATTCCCAGTTTTTCCATGGAGTCTGAAATCCAGATTTATAGGTGAAATTTCTCAGTATTAAGATGTTGACACTAGTTCAAATTTAAAACACCGTATGGGTCGACAGAAGATGGGTCAAACAAAATACACCCACAGGCCAGATTCTGCCTTGAAGGCCACCAATTTTCAACCTCTGACCTAAGTTTTAATTACCCCTGTAGCTCAAATTCTTGTGGAAAGCACACATGGGACTTCCTAGACAGTGTGAGCACAGCTTCTTCCACGTAGCAATAATTCTCAGGGGGATTTAATTGGGGATTTGGGTGAGTGAAGCCATGGAGCCCTGGAGAAATATGGGATGACAGCTCTAAGAAATGGAAAATGAAAGATTGGTGAATAAATGTGCCTCCTGCTTACCACCTGGAAAGGAGATTCCCTGGATGTCTGTAAGGATGGTTACCAAAATGATAGCTGGCAATGCACAGTCAGATTCTATTACAGAACACAACAGCAGATTCAGTTGCTAGGTCCCCAAGAAACCTTTTCTTTTGTTGCTCCTACACTAAAGACCATTTCTGAAACTATCATGTCATCCTATTAGAGAGTAGACTGTATGCTTCATGAAGACTGAGTGAGTGTCTAATTCATCCTTGAGTCATCCCAGGAGTGGACATAGTACCTTACACATAATGCTCAATAAATCTTATTGAATACTAAATGACTCTGTGAGTTCTGTGTGTGCCAGAATACAGTAAATTTTCTGAAGACTGTACTGCACCGTTAGATACAAAACAAGACAAGGTAAAGGAAGAGAAAGAATGGGCCAGGAATCCCCAGCCTTTTTCTACTATAGGTTCTGTATTCAAGTAGTTGAATAACCTTGGGCAAGTCACTTCCGATTTCTGGGACTCAGTTTCATCATCTGCAAAATGAAAAGGCTGAACTAGATACTAAGTTTCCCTTTAGCTCTAACAGCTTATGATTATATTTTGTCCTTGAAATAGACAAGTATGCTGGACAGAATGCAAATTCTTTGGAAAACAAAGCAAAGCAAAACAAAACAGGACTCCCCTTTGCTTTTGCCTCTGAGAGAACTGGAGCCAGTCCCTTAGCCATTTCTTGGTCCCCAAGTTCATTTTCTGATGCTGGTTTCAAATGAAAAATAGTTGTTCTGCCCTGCAAAGCTGGTCTTTAAAAAAAGCTCAAGGTACATTTCCCTCTAGTCCATCTCTGGGCATGTTAATGATCTAGTCAAACAACACTCCAGCCCACTTCCAGCTACCCAGGGGGTCAAAGGAAGTACCTCCTAGAGGGAAATTCCAAGAAACAAAGCCAGTCTCTGGAGCTGCTGAGATAAAGTTAAGGTTGAAATGCATTTCCTCACTTCCTCTCAGAGATAGGAGAGAAGAGCTACCCTAGAAGCCAGGAGACAGGTGCTCCAGGAATTTCGATAGATCCCTGACAGATCCGCCTTCATCATTCAGTCCACCATGAGAAATGGCAATTGGACTCTGATGTTATCAGACTGCTTAATCTCACTCTCATCACACTGCCTTTTCCTGAATTCTGCTACACAATATTCCGGAAAAGCAACAGTCGTATGTTTGCTTCTGATGGCAGCTTCCGAACATCAGTGACCAGGGCCAGCCCCCTGCCAACTTGTGAAGAAGGGTAAATTTGTCTTTAGTGTTTGTAGTCCCCTTGTTTTGTTCATTCATTTATTCATTCAGTTGTTCATTCACCATACATTCATTGACCTCTTTCTCTGTTTCTCACTAGTTTCGTTCCCTCGGATCTAAATGTGAATCACACATTTGTTGAATGAATCATGAGTAAGTGAACAAGAGATATCATTCCTGCCCCCAAGAGACTCCCAGTCCAGTACCAATGACCAGGAAGGAACTCGTACAATTCAAGATAGTGAGTTCTATGATGGAAGGACATGGTGTATGGGGCCCATAAATGGGGCATTGATGCTTAAAGGGGTGGTCCTGAGAAGACATTTTCAAGCAGAGACCCTGTAGGCAGTTATACATAGCAACCAGGCTCTCAGAATAGTGACCAGGGCCGAAGGTTTGAGGTGGTCAGCTGGTAGGCAGCTAGTCCAGCCTGAAATAGATGAGACCACCTGGGAGGGAGGGACAGAGCAGGGGTGAGAGATGAGGCTTGAGGTATTTCATGGATTGAACTGTGTCCCCCAAAAATATGTGTCAACCTGGTTAGGCCATGATTCCCAGTATTGTGTGGTTGTCCTCCATTTTGTGGTTGTAATTTCCCTATATGTTGTAAATCCTAATCTCTGCCTGTGGTTAATGAGGCAAGATTGGATTATGCTGAAGAGGATTAGGGTGGGATGTAACACCCTTGCTCAGGTCACAGCCTTAATCCAGTGTAAGGGGAGTTTCCCTGGGGTGTGGACTGCACCACCTTTCATCTTACAAGAGATAAAAGGAGAGGGAAGCGAGCAGAGAGGGGAACCTCATTCCACCAAGAAAGCAGTGCTGGGAACCGAGCAAGTCCTTTGGACCTGGGGTTCCTGTGCAGAGAAGCTCCTAGTCCAGGGGAAGATTGATGACAAGGACCTTCCTCCAGAGCCAACAGAGAAAACCTTCCGTTGGAGGTGATGCCCTGAATTTGGACTTCTAGCCTATTAGACTGTAAGAGAATAAACTCCTGTTTATTAAAGCCATCCACTTGTGGTATTTCTGTTGCAGCAGCACTAGATGACTAAGACAAGGTCAGATGCCTCAGAAATAACAAAATTTGAGGCACAGGCTGAGCCCTTTCCCTGAATTAGAGTTACCTGCATTCTTGTGTTTTCAGTCTTGAATACGCCACCCCATCCAAACTAGTTCCTGGATGTTTTCTATGTTTAGGGGAAAATCACTAATAGAACGTAAATTATTCATTTTCAGGGGCAGAGGTGAAGGAAGGTGTAGACACCAAGATCATTAAATGCATAATCAAGGCTGAAATGCTCGTTGTGGAATTTTGAGAATGAAGCAAAAAGTGAGGGAGGATTTTCAAGGGGATGAGTTTTCCCTGCTGGCCATAAAATTATACCTGTTGTTCTGTGGGTCAGGTCTTGCTCCTCCACTGTATTTCAAATGTGCCTATTAAAAAATCAAATGTTGCCACAGTAAACCTGTTGTGAGAATAATAATTCTAGTCGTTGTTATGGATATTATTATTAATAGAGCTTCCATTAAGTCATTCACTCTGACAGGTGATTTACATACATTGTCTCACTCCACCCGCAAAACAAAGATTGAAAGCAAAGAAGCAAGAAGGACAGCTGAAACTTTTCATGTGGCTTATACAGGAAAACAATTACAAAATGCTGCCCTAGGAATTGGAATCTATATTAAAACTATTATATAAAAAATGCAATGCTTAATATTATATGCAAATTGTAAGTTTATTAATGTAGCTAAAAAGGCACTGATTAATTTTCTTAAAAAGAATTGTCTTATTACTGGAGAGATTCAAGTAAACAGCAAATAGTATTCTCTTATCATGTCATGATAATAATTCTGATGACCTTCTTATTATATTGCAAATAGTGGCTCCATGCCCTTAGGAAAAAAAAAGTCTGCTCTAATGCCCATCCAGGATAATTTTTGTCATCTTAAAAGGATGTGTGCCTCGTTGGATAAATCAAATAAATGAATTTTCATTTGGAAGTCCATCTGGTTTGCTGGAGAAGAAACCAAGCAAGAATGAGGTGGTTCCTTGCCTTTCTGTGGGCACTTCCCCAGGTGACCTTGTGCACGTCACTTACTCTGCTTGCACAGCAGCACTGGCTACAAATATTTATTAGGATGATGGATGTTTCCTAGAGAAAAGTATCACACATCTGAGTCCTCTGGAGGATGTTGGAAGATTGAGCTCCTATAAAACCCAGAAGACGGCTCATAGGAAAAAAGAAGAGCGCACTACATTCTTCACTCTACTCTTTCCAATGCCCGTAATTAGCCATATCCTTTTTTCAGTCATGTAGGGGTGCTTTTCCAGTTGAAAGCATTCTCCTTCAATGAGTTTAATAATCATAATTTATAACCTTAATTTAATACTCTTAATTTATTGAGTCCTTAATATGGTCTAGGCACTGTTCTAAATAATTTACATACATCTAGAAATTTAATCCTCAGAACAACCCTGTAAGTTGCATACATCATCACCTGCAGTATACAGAAAAAGAAACTGGGGCACAGAGAGCTTCAATAACTTGCACAAAGTCACATTAGTTCTAAAAGGCCAAGGTGAGAATCAATCCCAGGCAGTCTGTTTCCACAGTCTGCCTCTTAATATTACACCGGTTGGTTTCTCATAGGGTGTATTTCTATTGCAGTATCAAGGAAATCCCATCACACTTGCATGCATTTTAGTCTCTCCATGCCAGTTTGTAAACCTCTTTAGGAAAAGGAACATGTGTTTATGTTTCCTTAGGACCTAGCGCAGTATCTGACACATGGAAGGGCATTGTATTGATTGAATGAATGTCCAACCATGTTCCCTAAAAGTATGTTTTAATTTTGGAGACAATGCTTAAGGAAGAGGTTTTAAATTTGAGATTGCCAAGGATCAATGGATGGGTTTCAGGATGTCCATGAGCCCCTCAGTCCTCAGAATTGTCTGCAATATATTGTGGATAAACTGTTTTCTCCCACTAGGGAGAGATTCCATCCACTGCCTTCAACAGAATCTAAAGGGCTTCATGTCCGAAAGAAAGTTTAAAGGTGAACTGGAATCCTCGGATTGGCTGTAGGGAACCAGTTTTCCCACGTGATGTTGGTACTTATCATTATTAGAGGAGTTAAATGGCTAATTTTTTTTTGCCCGTAGTAGTACTGAGCTATAATATACTGTCAACTTTAGCCAGACATAGGGAAAGCCATTCTCTTTGCAACATGTATTATTAAAATAGAGACATTTTAAAATATAATAAATATTTACAATAGTAAAAGTCAGTTAACAGTGTTTAATTAAATAATCTTTTTTGGGGAACATTGTGTTTATGTCTTTTCATGTTGACCATGAAAAGCAAAGTGTTGCAAAGTAAAGATGTCACCTTGAAGACTGTGGTGCGCCTGACCCAAGCCACGGTATTTTCAATTGCATCATATGCGTGCGAAATCTGGACAATGAATAAGGAAGACCGAAGAATTGATGCCTTTGAATTGTGGTGCTGACGAAGAATATTGAATTTATCATGGACTGCCAAAAGAACAAACAAATCTGTCTTGGAAGAAGTACAACCAGAATGCTCCTTAGAAGCGACGATGGTGAGATTATATCTTACATACTTTGGACACGTTGTCAGAGGGGATCAGTCCCTGGAGAAGGACATCATGCTTGGTAAATCACAGGGTGAGTGAAAAAGAAGAAGACCCTCAACAAGATGGATTGACACAGTGGCTGCAACAATGGGCTCAAGCATAACAATGATTGTGAGCATGGCGCAGGATCGAGCAGTGTTTCATTCTGTGGTGCACAAGGTCGCTATGAGTCAGAACCGACTTGATGGCACCCAACAACAACAACATGTTGACCAATTTTAATGGATTTTTTTTTTGTCCATGTTAATGATTAATTAACAGGTATTAATAAAATTGGTCAAATAGCAATGCATATTAGTCTTTTAGTTGGCGAAAAAATCAAGAATAACTCTAGAACATCCTGTTTTCTTTGTACATAGCCTACTGTAATATGTAATCTATTTTGTTCTCAAATTTCTGTTGATGCCACTTAACAGCAGTCAATTTTTATTTTATGCTATAGCCCCTTCTTCTTTTGTTTAGCTCAGTTTTTCATTGGGAAAATATTGTTTTCTCAGTTTGGAGGTTTCCTTAAACGACTAAGAAGATGACAGATGAAAGATATTGAAGCACTGATTAAATTAAATTCAATGTACATCTACTGAGCACTTATTGTTTGCGTAAAATGTTGCAGGTAGTCAAAGATATTTAAAGAAACAGAAAATATAGTCTCTGCCTTAAAGAAACTTGTACTCCAGTAGGTAGTTGATGGGTGTCCTTAAATATTAGGCTTAATGGTTTAGATTTGATGTACAGGCAAGAAATACCTACAGTAGTTACCGGAACAGGGGAGGCTAATCATCAAAGTGGTGATTCAGAAAGATTAATATGGCAGAGTTCTGAAAGTTGAATGAAAATGTGATGAAACTAGAGGGATGGGATCTGTTGTAGAAGACATTTGTGGTTACTTAACAGAAATTAATACATACATGGTGGTTTTGTGGAATGAAGATGAAGGGATGGAAACGAGAAACACCTGGGGAAGATTTCGATGACTTGAGGGCTATGTTATTTAAGTCAGTCACGAGACTGACCAGATTCACAGATCCTTCTAGAGGAAACTGTCTCACTCATTCCCATGCTGAGGAAGAGCCTTGTGTTCATTACCATATGCCCTCCCCCTTTCTGAAAATGGTTAATTTGCCCAACATTACACTTCTTCCCCAAAGGCAGTCAATCTATGTGCAGGCTATGGATTCATCTGATGTGAAAGGATGAGCTAAGTCATACTTGTACATCAGTGTTCATTGCAGCACTGTTCACAATAACCAAAAGATGGAAACAACCCAAATGTCCATCAACAGATGAATGGATAAAGAAAATACGGTATACACATGCAGTAGAATATTGTTCATCCATAAAGAGAAATGAAATTCTGATACACGCTACCACATGGATGAACTTTGAAAATATTATTCTAAGTAAAATATATCAAATGTAAAATGACAAATATTGTATGATCCAGCTTGTGTGAAATATATAGAATAGGCAAATGCAATAAACTTACACCTATCAATAATTACACTGAACATAAATCACTTAACTGCACCCATAAAGAGGCAGAGACTGACAGAATGGCTAAAAAAAGGATCCATCAATATGCTGTCTACAAGAGACACACCTTAGAAACAGAGACAAATTAATTAAAAATCAAAGGATGGAAAAAAATATATCAAGCAAACAGCCACCAAAAAAGAGCAGGAGTGGCAATACTAATCTCAGATAAAATAGACTTTAAAACAAAATCCACCATAAAAGACAAAGAAGGGCACTATATAAAGATTAAAGGGATGATCCATCATAAAGACATAACCATAATAAATATCTACGCACCCCATGATAGGGCTCCAAAACACATGAAACCAACCCCGATAGCACTGAAAAGAGAAATTGACAGTTCCACAATAATAGTAGGAGACTTCAACTTACCACTCTCGGTAAGGACAGAACATCTAGAAAGAAACTAAACAAAGATACAGAAGATGTAAAGGACACAATCAGTCAACTTGAACTCATAGACATATGTAGAACACTCCACCCAACAGCTGCAAAGTATGCATTCTTTTCCAACACACATGGAATGTTTTCCAGAGTAGACGGAATAGACCACATCTTAGGCCACAAAGCAATTCTCAACAAAATCCAAAACACTAAGATAATACAAAGCATCTTCTCTGACCACAATGCCAGCAAAGTAGAAATTAACAACAGGAAGAGCAAGGAAAAAAATCAATTACATGAAAACTGAATAACACCCTGCTTGCAAACCACTGAGCAATAGAAGAAATAACGATGGAATCAAAAAATTCCTAGAATCAAATAAGATTGAAAACACATCATGCCAACACCTTTGGGACACAGCAAAGACAGTGCTTAGAGGACAATTTATAGCAATAGATGCACACATCAAAAAAGAAGAAAGAGACAAAATCAAAACATTAGCTATACAACTTCAACAAATAGAGAACAGTAAAAGAAGCCCACAGCCACCAGAAGAAAGGAAATAATAAATATCAGAGCTGAAATAAATAGAGAATAGAAAAACAATAGAAAGAATCATCAAAATCAAAAGTTGGTTCTTTGAAAATATCAACAAAATCGACAAACCACTGGCCAAACTGACAAAAGGGAAACAGGAGAGGACATGAGTAACCCAAATAAGAAATGAAATGGGGGACATTACAACAGACCCAAATGAAATAAAATGGATCATAACAGAGTATTATGAAAAACTATACTCCAACAAATTTGAAAACCTAGAGGAAATGGA
>NW_004444081.1:2896566-2961772 GCF_000243295.1 Trichechus manatus latirostris
TTATACCAGTACTACTCAAACTATTTCAGAACATAGAAAAGGAAGCAACACTTCTGAATTCATTCTATGAAGCCAGCATAACCCTGATACCAAAACAAGGCAAACACCACAAAAAAAGAAAATTCCAGACCAATATCTCTCATGAATATAGATGCAAAAATTCTCAACAAAATTCTAGCCAGTAGAATTCAGCATCATATCAAAAAAAAAAAAAAAAAACAAAAAATACACCACTACCAAGTAGGATTCATACCAGGTATGCAAGGATGGTTCAACATTAGAAAATGAGCCAACATAATCCACCATATACATAAAAGAAAAGAAAAGAATCACATGATCATCTCAATCGATGCAGAAAAGGCATTCGACAAAGTCCAACACCCATTCCTGATAAAAACCCTCAATAAAATAGGTATAGCAGGGAAATTTCTCAGCATAATAAAGGGCATCTATGCAAAACCAACAGGTAACATCATTCTTTATGGACAGAGGCTGAAAACATTCTCCTTGAGAACAGGAACAAGACAAGGATGCTGTTTATCACCTCTCCTCTTTAACATTGTGCTGGAAGTCCTAGCTACAGCAATAAGGCAAGAAAAAGAAATAAAGGGCGTCCAAACTGGTAATGAAGAAGTTAAACTGTCCCTATTTACAGATGATATGATTTGTTACATAGAAAACCCAAAAAACTCCATGAGAAAACTACTGGAAATAATACAAAGATTCAGCAGAGTAGCAGGATACAAGATAAATATAAAAAAATCAGTTGGATTCCTATACACCATAAAGAGAACGACGTAAAGGATATCAGGAAAACAATACCAGTTATAATAGCCCTAAAAAACAAAACAAAACAAAACTTATGAATAAATCTAACTAGGGATGTGAAAGACCTATACAAAGAAAACTACAAAACACTGCTGCAAGAAACCCAAAGAGATCTACGTAAAAGGAAAAACATACCATGCTCATGGATACGTAGACTCAACATTGTGAAAATGTCAATTCTAGCTGAAGAAATCTACAAATACAATGCAATCCCAATCCAAATACCAACAAGACTCTTTAATGAGATGGAGAAACTAATCATTAACTTTATATGGAAAGGGAAGAGGCCCCGGATAAGTAAAGCACTATTGAAGAAGAAGAAGAAAGTAGGAGGACTCGCAATACCTGACTTCAGAAACTACTGTACAGCTATGGTAGTCAAAACAGCGTGGTACTGGTACAACGACAGATACATTGACCAATGGAACAGAATCAAGAATCCAGATGTAAATCCATCCACCTACAGTCAGCTGATCTTTGACAAGGGCCCAAAGTCCATAAAATGGGGAAAAGAGAATGTTTGTAACAAATGGTGCTGGCAAAACAGGATGTCCATCTGCAAAAAAATGAAACAGGACCCATGCCTCATACTATACACAAAAACTAATTCCAAATGGATCAAAGACCTAAATATAAAACCAAAAACTGTAAAGATCATAGAAGAAAAAATAGAATCAGTGCTAGTGGTCCTAATACACGGCATTAACGGAATACAAACCATAACTAACAACACACAAACTCCAGAAGATAAGCTAGATAATTGGGATCTTCTAAAAATTAAACATGCTCATCCAAAGACTTCACCAAAAGAGTCAAAAGAGAACCTACAGACTGGGAAAAAAATTTTGGCTATGATAAATCCAACAAAGTTCAATTCTCTAAAATCTACAGGAATATCCAACACCTCTACAACAAAAAGATAAATACTCTAATTAAAAAATGGACAAGGAAATGAACAGACACTTCACCAAAGAAAACATTCAAGGGGCTAACAGACACATGAGGAAATGCTTGCGATCACTAGCCATTAGAGAAATTCAAATCAAAACCACAATGAGATACCATCTCACCCCGGCATTACTTGCAGGGATCAAAAAAACAGAAAATAGCAAATGTCGGAGAGGCTGCTCAGAGATTGGCACTCTTATGCACTGCTGGTGGAATGCAAAATGGCACATTTTGGAAAACGATATGGCACTTCCTTAGAAAGTTAGAAATAGAAATACCATATAATCCAGCAATCTCACTCCTAGGAATATATCCTAGAGATATAAGAGCTGTCACAGAAATAGACATATGCACACTCATGTTTACGTGTCTGTCATTTTGTTGTACTGTGGGGGCTTGTGTGTTGCTGTGATGCTGGAAGCTATGCCACCAGTATTCAAATACCAGCAGGGTCACCCATGGCAGACAGGTTTTAGCTGAACGTCCAGACTAAGACAGACTAGGAAGAAGGACCCGGCAGTCTACTTCCAAAAAGAAATGGCCAGTGAAAACCTTATGAATAGCAGCAGAACATCGTCTGATATAGTAACAGAAGATGATCCCCTCAGGTTGTAAGGCACTCAAAATACACAGTGGCTGCAACAACGGGCTTAAGCATAACAACAATTGTGAAGATAGCGCAGGACTGGGCAGCATTTCGTTCTGTTGTACATAGGGTCGCCATGGGTCAGAACTGACTTGACGGCACCTAACAACAACATGTTCATGGCAGGATTGTTCGCAATAGTAAAAAGATGGAAACAACCTAGATGCCCATCAACAGATGAATGGATAAACAAACTATGGTACATACGCACAATGGATTACTAAGCAATGATGAAGAACAATGATGAATCTGCGAAGCATCTCACAACATGGATGAATCTGGAGGGCATTACGTTGAGTGAAATAAGTCAACCACAAAAGGACATATATTGTATGAGACCACTACTATAAAAACTCATGAAAAGGTTTACACACAAAAAGAGATAATCTTTGAAGGTTACGAGGGAGGGGTGTGGTGGGGTTGGGAAAACACTAAATAGACAATAGATAAGTGGTAACTTTGGTGAAGGGTAAGACAGTACACAATACTGGGGAAGCCTGCACAACTTGTCCAAGGCAAAGTCATGGAAGCTCCAAAAACATCCCAACTCCCTGAGGGACCGAATTACTGGGCTGAGGGCTTTGGGGAGCATGGTCTCAGGAAACATCTAGCTCAATTGGCATAACATAGTTTATAAAAAAATGTTCTACATTCTACTTTGGTGAGTAGCATCTGGGGGTCTTAAAAGACTTTGAGTGGCCATCTAAGATACTCCACTGGTCTCACTCCTTTGGGAGCAAGGGAGAATGAAGAAAACTCTAGACACAAGGGGAAGATTAGTCCAAAGGACTAATGGACCACAACTACCACGGTCTCCACCAGACTGAGTCCAGTACAACTAGATGGTGCCCGGCTACCACCACTGACTGCTTTGACAGGGATCACAACAGAGAGTCCCGGACAGAGCTGGAGAAAAATGTAGAAGAAAATTCTAACTCACAAAAAAAGACCAGACTTATTGGCCTGACAGAGACTGGAGAAACCTTGACAGTATGGCCCTCAGCCCCACTTTTAGCTCAGTAATGAAGTCACTCCTGAGGTTCACCCTTCAGCCAAAGATTAGACAGGCCCATAAAACAAAATGAGACTAACGGGGCACACCAGACCAGGGGCAAGGACGAGAAGGGAGGAGGGGACAGGAAAGCTAGTAATAGGGAACCCGAGGTCGAGAAGGTCATGGGGTTGTTAACCAATGTTATAAAACAGTATGTGTACTAACTGTTCAATGAGACCCTAGTCTGTTCTGTAAACCTTCATCTAAAGTACAATTAAAAAAAAAAATCGGATTCTATTCATGTAAAGGGGCAGTGATGTTACAGTGGTAGAATTCTCACCTTCCATGTAGGAGACTAGGTTTGATTCTGAGCCAGTGCACCTCAAGTGCAGCCACCATTCATTTGTCAGTGGAGGCTTGTGTGTTGCTATGATGCTGAACAGGCTTCATCAGAGATTGCAGACTAAGTGGACTAGGAAGAAAGGCCTGGCAACCTACTTTGAAAATCAGCCAATGAAATGCAGTGGAGTACTAATGGTTCAATCCTGTTGTTCATGGGATCGCCGTGATTGGGGGCTGACTCTACGGGAGCTAACAACAACATTGATATAAAATTGTAGTTCTCAACTCATCCCCTGGATGGAATTTTAGAAATCTGTAGTGGTCTTTTTGTTTGACACAATGATTAGAAAGTCTTCTGGCATTTAATTGGAAGGTCCAGGGAGATTGGATAAAATGTAATTCCAGAACAGCCTTGCACAATAAAGAGTTAAATGGCGTTCTGCAAGACTTTTGAATATCCTGAAGGACTTCCAGGCAGGTGAAAGAAACTGCTTATAGTTTTCTAAGCCTTGAGCTTAACTCCACATTCCAGTACATTTATAAATGTACAGTTGTAATACACACTGAATTTTCTAATAGTGTACCTACTGGATCAATGAAGGAAAAATTATACTTTACTATGATTGGATATTTATCAAGAGTTGTTCACCTTTTCAGGAAAAAAGAAAAAAATCACCTGCAACAATAGTGCTCAAGGTATTTGAGTCACCAATACAAGACACTGTGTCAGTCCCCATTTGTAAGTGTCATATTCATCAGGGTTTATTCTTAGGTATAAGCATTATTTTCGTTTTCTAGTGTAGCTATGCCTGAGCATTTACATGTTAACGTACATATTATTTTAAATTAATTTACATAATTTAAATACATTATTTTAATTCATTATTTCATTTGAAATTTTTCATATGATGCTTAGTGCATTATTGATTCTTTTGAAAGTATTTGTATACGTAAAGGTATATTTACAAATTTCAGGATAGTAAAAGGGGCATTATTTAGAATAAAAATGGTGTGTCGTGTCTGATAAGGTTAAAAGCCACTACTGTAAAAGAAGGAGAGAAGAGAAACTGGGAGGACAATGAGCTATATCATCCAAAAAGGAACATGGCAAGTCAAATTTATGAGTAAACTGAAAACTCAGAAAATATGTGTCAGCAGAAGCTATGAGTCAGAGCACAAACATAACAGTAAGTATACAGAAAGTCAGTTGGTTGAACAAAAAGAATAGAAAGGGCCTGGCCTTGTTCAAAGGGGAAGAGTAAAGTGAATATCCTTAAATTTCTGCTGCTGACCTCTCTGAGGATGTCTTAATCCAAATGGATTTCCAGATCGTTTTCCTCGGGCCAGCTCTATTCTAATTCCCACTTTTCACAATGGTTGACTCTACAACTCTAACCTGTTTCCTATTCCTTCTGCTGCTGGCTTTTTCTGCTTACCCTGGTTTCCTTTGCACCTGGGGTTACTTGAGTAAGAGTATAACATCAGCAAGGACTAAGGCGGGGAAGGAATGGGGATATCTTCAAGTTTGGCCAGTTGGAGAGTGGGGACATGGAGAGAGCTCTAAGAAACTGTTGCTGCTATTGGCCAAAATAAGACTTGTTTTGCATCAGTGGGGAAGAAGGTGAAATACCAGGCTATTAAATTGTATTTATTTACCTCTATTGATTTCATAGCTCCTCATCTACTCCTCTACTTCTTTCAACCTCTCTTCTTAGGGTTTATGAATGGAATTCTCTTTTGTATCTTACTCTAAATGTGATACAATTTCAGAAGTGGGGGTAATGTTTGAAGTTCCTTTCCCTTCCTCATCAGGCATCTTGGTGAGATAAATCTAGTTAATTCTGCTTGCTCTAAACCCTGTCTAAACCAGGATATTTCAAAGAGATGGATTCTGCAACATTTATTCATTCATCAAAACTCTACTGCATGCTAGGAACTGTGCTTGATAATAAAACGAAAAAGAAGCATACACCTCAGTCCTTCACCTTAGATGGCGAGTGGAGAAGACAGGTATCTGATCAATTTTTGCATTACAATACAAATTTCATATCACCAATGTGTACAAGGAAACCCTGGTGGCGTAGGGATTAAGTGCTGCGGCTGCTAACCAAAGGTTGGCAGTTCGAATCCACCAGGTGCTCCTCGGAAGCTCTATGGGACAGTTCTACTCTGTCCTATAGGGTTGCTATGAGTCGAAGCGACTGTACGGCAATGGGGTTAATGTGTACAAGGTACAATAGGATCACAGATAAAAGTCGTACTAACTTTGCCTGGGAGAACTGGGTGAAAAGAGGGAGCATTTAGAATGAATTTTGTAAGATGAGCAAAAGTTAAAAAGGTAAAAAGAAAATGAAGAGAAAGATACGCACAGAATCCAACGCTAGGGGACAAAATATTGTCTACACTTAAAGTGCAGAAAATTAAGAAATGGTCTTAGGATATCTGAAGGCAGATGGGCGTGGGGTGGGAATGGAAGGAATTAAGGGGACGTAAAATTGAAGATTGATGTAGGGCTAGCATTATACTGTCTCTGTATTCTTGGCTAAGAAGTTTGAACTTTATATACTTGTTCACTCATAGCTTATTGATAATGATGATAATAAATAATACATATCAGATAGAAAGTTATTAAATGCTAGGCACTTTGCTAAGTAAAAATATAATTTTCTTAGCAATCTAAACAATATACTCTAAATCAATGAGTTTGAGGTGCCAACATGATATTCAAATGTAAATAACTAGTTGGCAGTTGGAAGTGTGCAGCTAGGGCAGTGGAGTGAAATCAGGTCTGAATACTGAGACTGTCGAGTCATTGGCGTACGGATCCGGACTCGGTTGAAGTTAGGTGACGAACAGCAAGAGCAAGCCAAGAAGAGGGCAAAGCGCAATATTATGGGGAAATCAGTATTTGAGGGATGGGTAGAGGACAGGGCCATAATGAAAGAAATCGGAAACAGTTGTAAGGGCAGAACCAGGATTGAATGGGGCTTTAAACCTGAAATGAGAAATAGTTTCAAGAAAGGAGCTGTTACGAAGTCAAATTCTGCAGAGAACCTCCGTGAGATAAAGATTAAAATGTGTCCCTTGCATGTGGAATGTCAAACCTCTCCGTCTTCCAGAGATTAACTGGAAATTTTAGGGGAGCCTCAGATCCAGCAAGCCTCTGAATAATAAGACTAGCCTGGAAATACCCATTTATGGAGAGCTAGAACAGGACCAAGAAGGCCAGGTGGTGCAATGGTTAAAGCGCTTGGCTGCTAATCAAACGATCGGAGGTTTAAATTCACCCGGCAGCTCCTTGGGAGAAAAGACCTGGCGATCTGTTCCTGTAGAGATTACAGCCTAGGAAACCCTATGGGGCAGTTTTACTCTGTCACATGGGGTCGCTAGGAGTCCGAATCGACTCCACGGAGCACAACAACAACAGAGCAGGACCAGTGCTCTGAATTCACTTCCAAAATACCACATTTGCAGAAAATTTCCCTCAGGCATGAGTGTGTACACTATAGCATGTGGAGGTGGTACAGCAGACTGGCTGTGTATATGGACTTTGATAGAAAACTTGGTTCTGAATACGACTTTTCCGTTTACAAGTAGAGTGGCCATTGGAAGTTACTTGGCCCTCTGAGCCTCAGTTTCCTCACCCATAAAAGAGAGACCATTATACCAATTTTACAGGGCTGTAGGTGACGATGTAATGAGATAATTGAATGCAAAGCATTTAATCTGGCGCGTAGTGAGGGCTCAATAAATAATAGCTATTATTCTTATGCTGGGCTGCTATGTGATGAGAACCCTGCCATTGCCTGACTTTTCATTAACCATGCAACACTGGGGAGTTTTTGGCAGCAACCACAAAGCAGTTTGTTGGCACACAACCTTTCAATTATCTGCACTACTGATCCTCTCCATTAGCATGGATAAGAGAAAGTGTACAGCATAGATAAGCCAGAGGAAGAAAAAACCAGTCCAGTCAGAGATCTACATAAATCCCTATTAGGAATTTAGGTGCAGTTCCTCACGGCTGCAGACTTACATCTTCAAGGAGAAAAGTAACAAGTTCCTCTGTACATGAGTGCTTTTAACTTGACCATAATGAATGTTAATTCTTCTTTGCTGTTGCTTTATTTTTATATAACAAACCTCCACTTAAAATACATTGAGAAGCTTTTATTCTGTATATTTTAATGTTTTAATTCTATTTCCAAAGCTGTCCATCTATCTGGTCATACTGAGAATAACTAAGTTATTTAAGAGTCAGTGGATTGATAATAAAAGTCCCACCTTCACTGGCACTGAATTCTTAGCCTTTGAAATGTACAGAAAACTTTTTGAGGTAAAGAGACTTTACTTAGAGGTGGTATAAATTTACAGGTTTTATTTTTGGCCACTGGAGGGCTCTCATATTTTTCCACTAATGAAATAGAAACCTTGAGCAGCACTAAAAACTAAAAATCAAAGATGAAAGTTTAAATTGAGTGACCCTGTGGTTTGTGCCAAAATCTAGGTGCAGACAAAATTTGGGGACAGGTGAATCTAATGCTTCAGAGCAGTGAATGGCCACCGGGACAGATGCCAAGTCACTGGCAGTTTCTCAGATCTCCAACTTAAGGAAAAAGTGGACGGACGCCTTCACTTCTTTTACTTTAGTGCTGGCTCATTGTCTCTTTCTCCTTCTACCTGATAAGCCCCCAGCTCCCTGTTCTTTTTGGGAGGTCCTGTAAAACAATACTGACTCCTGGCCCTTTTCTGGACTACCTCCTTTTTCTGTTATTCCTAAATTCTGTCTACCACCCTGCAGTCTCTTCCTATCAATGACCTTCCTAACAACTACACGTGTGTCCTGTTATTGTTTTTGGGTGCTGCTGAGTTGCTTTCTATATAAAGCCCAGATTTACATATAAAACCTAGACAGCCTCATAGGGTTTTCTAGGCTGTTGGACAATGAATAAGGAAGACCAAAGAATTGATGCATTTGAATTATGATGTTGGCAAAGAATATTGAATATACCATGAACTGCCAGAAGAATGAAGAAAATCCATCTTGGAAGAAGCACAGCTAGAATGCTCCTTAGAAGGGAGGATGGTGAGACTTCATCTCGATTACTTTGGACATGTTATCAGGAGGGACCAATCCCTGCAGAAGGAAATAATGCTTGGTAAAGTGGAGGGTCAGTGAAAAAGAGGAAGACCTTCAATGAGATGGATTGTCACAGTGGTTGCAACAATGGGCTCAAACATAGCAACGATATGGTGAGGATGGTGCAGGAGACAGCAGCGTTTCATTGTACATGGGGTCACTATGAGTTGGAGCTGACTGGATGGCACCTAACAACAACAATCTTTACAGACCAGATCTCCAGGTCTTTTTCCCATGGAGCCACTGGGTGGGTTCAAAACGCCAATCTTTCAGTTAGCAGCCGAGTGCGTAACTGTTGTGCCACCAGGGCACCTATACTTGTGTTCTATAGAAAGTTTTATGAACTCCAATAGTACCCCCCTCCCCCATAACTATTTATACTATCATCGGTGCTTCCAGATTTACTCGGGTCAACCACGCAATGCTGACTACTATTGAGAGGTCAGACTTTCCAACAAGTGGTCAAGTTTGTACCTAAAGGAACGTGAACAGCAATTTGGATCACAGTGCTCAAAGAGTTGTGGTGACCTTGGGTCTGATCTCAGCTGTCATGGATATGCAAAGAATAGGTGAGAAATGGCAGCAGGTATCTTTGGAAATAGTAATATGCGTTGTCAGGGAGGTAATAGAAATGTTGTTCTAGGAGGCCTATCTGGCTTGAACCACACCTCTCCCACCAGGCAGCAGGTACAGGCAGGGGCAATATCTAGCTGTTTGGTGAGACATCTGGATATGCCATTGCATCATCAGTCAAGCAGGGTGGGGTGTCAGGGGAGGGTGGAAGAAATAAATCAGCAGGGCAAGGTTTAAGATGTGCAAACATATTGAGCATTAGCTGAGAAGGCTGCAGGTTAGAAAGGACATAAGGACCCAGAGATCCACCTGAGCCTACCAGATACCCAGCCTGGAGCAATAGGAGACATTCCAGACCACACCTGTGGGAGCGGCTACTGAATTCGTTGCCAGACTCATTTAAGAGAGGCCCAGGATCTGTAGGCTGAAAGTCCCAGAATCTGCAATCTGCAGCAGAGCAGAGCTGAGACAGGTAAAGTCTGACACAGTCCTTGTTGGTGACTAGTTTTTTTTAGATATCATGGGCACAATCTCTCGATTGTCTTGTGAATTTCATTCTGCCTCCTTCAGTTTGAACATCAGTGCATAAACAAAATGATACCCATTTTGTCTCTACACGCCCATTTTTTTGTATGGGATTTTGTTGTTGTTTGCCCACCAAAGATATGGTTGCTGCAGTGCTCTGTTCTTTAGATGTAAAATCTTACTGTTTCATAATCCCTTGTACTTGACTTATAAATATGTAGCAGTCATTACCAATCTCTAGGTCATACATAGAATTGGTTTTTAAAAGTTGCCAGCCATTAGTTAATAATGTGTCAATAACTGTGATGAATGTACCATACTAATGTAAGATATTAATAATAGAGAAAACTGGGTGTGGAATGTATGGGAACTCTCTGTACTCTCTTCTCAATTTTTTTGTTAAAGGAAGCTGCTGGCTATTCACCGAACAGCCCCACTGTCAGTGCTAGAGGTGAACGATGGTAAGAGCCACGTCAAGGTGGCAGAGATAAACCCTTGGAGCTGCCTGAGTCCCAGGGACAGAGTTGGGCAGTGTCCCTGCGACAGGGGGGACGACCATCTTCCTTATTTGCGATATTTCTGTTAGAAGGATAGTAGACCCATTAGGATCACTAGGCTCTTCCTTGCTGCTGCCCTCCCCAAAGACAATTTTTCTTTTCCCAGAGAATCATCAGCCTGCCCTCCCTCCTTTACCCCAGAACCCTGAACTGAAATCAGCTCAAAGCAGTTTCTGATTATCCTTGCTTTTTCAGCTTCTCAGAGTGGTATCTCCTGATACCCAGACATGACCTTCTATGTTTACTGGCCTGTCTCTTTTCCTCAATTTCCAACTTTGGTCTAGATTCCTGTTCGCTTCAGCATTCCTCTTCTTCTGGTTTATACAGAGATGCCTATCCCAACACCCTCTTCATTTGTTAATTATTGGGAAAGAATTACCATCAGACTGTTGGCTTTCTCATCCTGATGAACACCACAACATAGTCTTGAAGATAATTGACTTGATGTTTTAAAGTAGATGAACCAGAGCTCATGCTAGGTATGCACTTCTCTTTTTCCTTCTGGAAGCCTCTATCTCCACTTTGACGTCTCCTCCTCTTCCAGAAGCTTAATGCCACCGCATGTATCTTGTGAGAAACCCGGGGTAATGACACGTCAGATCTGCCTCCTATTGTGCATCCAAAAATCCGCCCCCAACCCTATTCCAGTTGTAGCCTAACTTCTTTATTACCTGAATTTCCTCTTTGACCAATATGCTGGACATACTACTCTTAACCAACATCCAGGTCCTCTTCTGGGAAAACAAAAGGACTATAGTTTCTTGCCTACCTTGAAGCTGGGTGTGGCCATGCGATTTGCTTGAGCCAATGAAAAGTGAATAGAAATGATGCATGCTACTTTCTTTGTTGTTGCTGTTAGTTACTGTTGAATCAACTCAAGTTCATGGTGATCCCATGTACAACAGAAGGAGATATTGCTCAATCTTCCGCTATCTTCATGACTGTTGGTGTGCTTGAGTCCATTGTTGCAGTCACTGTGTACTTAGAGTGCCTTCCATCCCAGGGGTCTCATCTTTCAGCACTATATCAGACAATATTCAGTTGTTATTCATAGGGTATTCGTTGGCTAATTTTCAAAAGTAGATTGCTAGATCTTTCTTCCTAGACTATCTCAGTCTGCAAGCTCTGTTGAAACCTGTCCATCATAGATGACTCTGCTAGTATTTGAAATACTGGTGGCATAGTTTCCAGCTTCATAGCAACATGTGAGCCACTACAATATGACAAACTGATAGATGGATGGTGGGATAGTTTCTTTGCTGTTCTTATTGTTGTTAGGTGCCATTGAGTTGGTTCCGACTCATAGCAACTCTATGTACAACAGAACGGAACACTGCCTGGTCCTGTGCCATCCTCACAATAGTTGCTATGTTTGAGCCCATTGTTGCTGCCTCTGTGTCAGTCCATCTCACTGAGAGTCTTCCTCTTCTTCACTGACCGTCTACTTTACCAAGCATGATGTCCTTCTCCAGGGACTGGTCCTTCCCGATAACAAGTCCAAAGTATCTGAGATGAAGTCTCACCATGCTTGCTTCTAAGAAGTATTCTGGGTGTACTTCTTCCAAGACTGGTTTGTTCATTCTTCTGGCAGTCCATGGTATATTCAATATTCTTTGTAAACACCATAATTCAAAGTCAGCAATTCTTCTTCAGTCTTCCTTATTCATTGTCCAGGTTTTGCATGCATATGAGAGGATTGAACACACCATGGCTTGGGCCAGGTGCATCTTAGTCCTCAAAATGACATCTTTACTTTCTAACACTTTAAAATGGTCTTTTGCAGCAGATTTGCCCAATGCAGTATGTCATTGTTTGATTTCCTGACTGCTGATATCATGGGCGTTGATCGTGGATCTAAGTAAAATAAAATTCTTGACAACTTCTATATTTACTCCATTTATTATGATGTTGCTTATTGGCCCAGTTGTGAGAATTTTTGTTTTCTTTATGTTGAGGTGTAATCCATAATGAAGGAAGCAGTCTTTGATCTTCATCAGTAAGTGCTTCAATTCCCCTTCACTTTCAGCAAGCAAGGTTGTGTCATCTGTATATCATAGGTTCTTAATGAGTCTTCCTCCAATCTTGATGCCACGTTGTTCTTCATGTAGACCAGCTTCTCAGATTATTGCTCAGCATAGACTGAATAAGTACGGTAAAAGGATACGACCCTGATGTACTCCTTTTCTGATTTCAGACCACTCAGTATCCCCTTGTTCTGTTTGAACAGCTGCCTCTTGGTCTATGTACAGGTTCCTCATGAGCACAATTAAGTGTTCTGGAATTCCTGTTCTTTACAATGTTATCCATAATTTGTTATGATCCACACAGTCAAATGCCTCTGCATGGTCAATAAAACACAGATAAACATCTTTCCGTTATTCTCTTCTTTCAGCCAAGATCTATCTGACATCAGCAATGATATCCCTCATTCCACACCCTCTTCTGAATCTAGGCTGCATTTCTGGCAGTTCCCTGTCAATGTACTACAGCAACCATTTTTAAATTATCTTCAACAAAATTTTACTTGTGTGTGATATTAATGATATTGTTCCATAATTTCCACATTCTGTTGGATCACCTTTCTATAAAATGGACACAGATATGGATCTTTTCCAGTCAGCTGGCCAGGGAGCTGTGTTCCAAATTTCTTGGCATAGACAAGTGAGGGCTTTCAGTGTTGCATGTGGTTTTTGAAATATCTCAATTGGTATGCCGTCAATTCCTAGAGCTTTGTTTTTTGCCAATGCCTTTAGTGCATCTTGGACTTCTTCCTTCAGTATCATCGGTTCTTAATCATATGCTACCTCCTGAAATGGTTGAACATCGACCAATTCTTTTTGGTACAGTGACTCTGTGCATTCCTTCTACCTTCTTTTGATGTCCTGCACCGTTCAATATTTTTCTCATAAAATTCTTCAAAATTGCAACTCAAGGCTTGAAGTTTTTCTTTAGTTCTTTCACCTTGAGAAATGTCGAGAATGTTCTTCCTTTTTTTCTTTGCACGTTTCATCATAATACTTTACTTGGTCTTGAGCGGCACTTTGAAATCTTCTGTTCAGCTCTTGTATGTGATCATTTCTTCCTTTCGCTTTAGCTACTCTACTTTCAAAAGAAAATTTCAAAGTCTCTTCTAACATCCATTTTGGTCTTTCTTTTTTGTCTTTTTAATGGTCTTTTGCTTTCTTCATATATGTCCTTGATGTCATCCCACGACTCGTCTGGCCTTTAGTCATTATTGTTCAATGCGTCAAATCTATTCTTGAGATGGTGTCTGAATTCAGGAGGGATATACTCAAGGTCATATGTTGGCTCTCGTAGGTCTGTTTTGATTTTCTTCAGCTTCAACTTAAACTTGCATATGAGCAATTGATAGTCTGTTCAGCTGTCGGCCTGTGTCCTTGTTCTGACCGATGATGATGTTGAGCCTCTCCATTGTCTCTTTCCACAGATGTAGTCAATTTGATTCCTGTGTTGTCCATCTGGTGAGGTCCACGAGTGTAGTTGCCATTTATGTTGTTGAGAAAAGGTATTTGCAATGAAGAAATCATTGGTCTTGCAAAATTCTATCATGCCATGCCTAGCATCGTTTCTATCACCAAGACCATATTTTCCAACTACTGATCCTTCTTCTTTGTGTCCAACTTTTGAATTCCAATCACCAGTAATTATCAATGAATCTTCATTGCACATTTGATCAATTTTAGACTGCAGAAGTTGGTGAAAATCTTCAGTTTCTTCATCTTGGGCATTATTGTTTGGTGCATAGATTTGAATAACAGTTGTATTAACTGGTCTTCCTTATAGGCATATGGATATTATCCTGTCACTGACAGCATTGTACTTCAGGATAGATTTTGAAATATATTTTTTTGACGATGACTGCAATGCCCTTCCGCTTCAATTTGTCACTCCTGGGATAGTAGGCTATATGATTGTCTGATTCAAAATGGCCTCTTCAGTTCACTAATGCCTAGGATATTGATCTTTATGATATCCATTACATTTTTGATGACTTCCTATTTTCCTAGATTCATACTTCATACATTCCACGTTCTGATTATTAATGGATGTTCGCAGCTGTTTCTTCTCATTTTGAGTCATGCCACACCAGCAAATGACGGTCTTGAATGCTTGACTCCATCCATGTCATTCTCATCAACTCTACTTTGAGGAGGCAGCGCTTCTTCAGTCGTATTTTGAGTGCCTTCCAGTCTGAGGAGGTCATCTTCCAGCACTTTACCAGAAAATATGTTGCTATTATAACATTTTCATTGGTCAGTTATTTTAGAAGTAGATCACAAGGTCCTTCTTCCTAATCTGTCTTAGTCTGGAAGCTCTGCTGAAACCTGTCCACCATTGGTGACCCACTGGTATTTGAAATACTGGTGGCATAGCTTCCAGCATCATAGTAACATGCAAGCCACCACAGTATGACAAACTGACAGACAAGTGGTGGACGCTTTCTTTAGGAGCAATTAATTACCTGTGTATTGCTCTCCAATCCTCTCTTCTTCTGTCGTGGTTCTCATGGGAGCATGTGTTTATATGCAGGTGTCATAAGATCAAAGCAGCCTGTAATGCTGAGCCAACACATGGAAGACAGCTGCCCTGGAGAGTTGCCCAGATATGCAGGGGACTTTGTATGAGTGTTAAGTTTTTTGTGTTAAAGAGATAAAAAGTTGTGGGAAATTTTTTATTTTTTACTACTGCATTGCCTAGAATATCTTGACTATTACAGTTGAAAAGTAATCTCAAAAGTGTAATACATTGTTAGTAATTGATGATATCTTAATGCATTACGTCTTCTAGAGTATTTCCATTATGATAGGAGATCCCAGGGGACAAGATATCTTAACTGAGAAGAATTAGCTACTAATGATGAAGTAGAAGACCCTTGGGCATATTAAAGAAGATGACATTTTGGGATAATGGAATCTTTCTTTCCTCTCTAATCACACCATGATGGTGTCTGGCTAGATTATTATCCACATATACATTTAAGGAAACACAATTTGTGACAAATGCAAAAGCTGTGGGATCTAGGCTTTTGTTATGAGTCTTCCCCTCTAGTCCAGTCTGGATACCAGTAACATAATGTGGTAATTCACTCACTATGTACTCACTATATCTTTTGACTTTAATTTTTACACAGCTTAGAATGCCCTCCTTCGTGAATAATAATAATAGCTCCTCTTTATGAGTCCTGGCTTTAATCCAGGCATTTTACATACATTATCACTATTCTCTTCAACTATCTTGTGAAGTGTTGCACCCAAAGGCACATGGTTAGGAAGTGGTAGGAGTAAGATTCAAACTCAGGCCTTCTGGAGAGTATAAGCTCATTTCACCATGAGCCCTTCCCTTCTTATATGGACCTTCAAGGCCCAACATAAGCTCCACCTCCTCAGTGAAATATCTTCTCTGACAGTACTATACACAATGAACCTTTCCTACTTTGCAATCCTTATTGTCATTTGGAACTATGGTAGCTTGTCTCCAAAGATGACCCATGCCTGCTGGTGTTCAGGCTCTATGTAATTCCTGCATTTTAATCTAGGCTGTCCCTGGGACTTGCATTTGACCAACAGAATATGATGGATGTGGCCCTGCGTGACTGTCAAGGTTAGGTCATAAGAAGCCTTGCAACTTCTTCCTTGGTTTCTGGAAACACTAACTCTTAGAACACATGCTCTGAGGGAAACCAAATGCCATGTGAGATGTCTGAGACCACTGGAGACAACCATGCTGTGAGGAAGCACAAGCTAGGTACATGAAGAGGCCAATGGAAAGGAAGAGATGCCAGGGTAGTCCCTAGATGTGCCAGCTATCCCAATGTAGTTACCACACATAGGAGTAAAGGGGCTGTTGGACATCCAGCCCAGTTAAGCCTTCAGATGATTCCAGCCCTAGCCACCAATTGTCAGCAGCTGCATGAGAGACCCCAAATGAGAACTATCTAGCTGAGCCCAGCCAAACCACAGTACCCTGAGCTATAATAATAATAATCTGTAGTTTTAAGCCACTAAGACTTGGGGAAGTTTATTTTTATACCAATAGCAACAAGAACTATACCAATATTTGGAAACGAAACTTACTATATACTATCCTCTGTCCCCACTGCTGACATGTTGTAACATCCGTAGGCTGGCATTCTATGCATTTTTAAATATTTTAATAATTTGTGTAATTGATACATCTCCATATTCTGGACTGAAAGCTTTTGGGGACTTGTATTATTCTAGATGAATCCTTTTAATTCCTACCTTAGCACCTGGTACATGGTAGGACTTCAAGAAATGTTTGTTGAATGATGGATAAGCTCCTTAAGGTCAGAGATTGTTAGGCCCAGCTTTATACTTCCTACAAAGTCTAGCTCAGAACTTTACTGTAGAACTTCAAGAACATTTGTTGGCAAGTCATAATGCCAGTCATCATGCTCCAACATACTCTAACTAATGATCGGTTCCTTTTGTGACTTGGTTTCCACCACTCCCTCCTTGCTCTGTCCATGGGTTCTAGGCTTTTGCCTTATTAGACCTTGTTCCCTAATTGGTTTCCTCTGCTTGGAATGTCTTCTGTACACCCTGCCCCCTGCCCCACCCATTCTACTTTGTGAAAACCTATTCATTCTGCAAAATCCAGCAAAAAGATTGCCTTCTCTTTAAAGCCTCACCTGCTCTCTTAAAGGCACAACTAACAATCTATTTTCTTGAGTTCATGGTACCTGTTGAGTTCTTACCCCATGGCACTCCAATTACTGAGTGTCATTGTCTTTTTCCACCAGTGAGCCTTTCAAGGACCAAGGCTGTAGCTTATTTAACTTTGACTTGCCAGCACAATAAATGGCACATAGCAGGTGGTCAATAAATGACTGTTGGATGAATGAATACACTTTACAAGGAGAGAACAGCCATGTAAGAGATAAGAAATAAACATGGTGTTGAGTGCTTTGTCACCACAAAGTGCTATTAATATACAATTGGCACCAAGCTCCCTGGCTGCTCCTGCCTATCTTGTGCCTTTAATCTTTCACCACAAAGCCAATAGCCATTCTTTAATCAACGTTGTTGCCTTTCTCTGAACCTTCTCTAGTATGTACATGTTTTTCTTTTATTTTTTTTGTCCTGAGATGCCTGAAGCCTCTTCATATTCAGCCCAAAATAGCACTGACCTTTCAGCTGCTATATCACCTGGCAGCTCGTATCTAATTTCCTTTCGCAAGAGCCTCGCTCACTCGCTGTTAGCATTTCTGCTTTCCAGGTTTCTCTCGCTGCTCGCTGTATTGCTGATTGTGTTTTTCCCTCAGAGAATCTGGTTTCCATTTTTTTCTGGTTTGAACTCTACTTGGCTATTTATTTCTTTTCCCTTGGGCATTCAATGACACACAGGGGGACAGGCAACAAATCTAGGCGAGGGTTATATCTTGGGTGATTTCTTTTCTGTGGGGGAACCTACCTAAGACCTGGAAAATAGCACAGCCTCAGCTCATTCTGCCTCTCAACAAATTGCTCTCACCAGCTGCTTTTCAAGTCTTCCCATGAGGTAGTTGGGACAATTTCATTGAATTGGGATTTTATTTTTTATTTTTTCCTTCCTTTCTTTCTTTTAATTTGAATTTTATCCATCCCCAATTGTATGCTAAGGAATCTGGGTGACATGGTAAGAAAATTCTTTCTCAGTGATTCTTAGGAGCCATCTTTATCAAAGGCCAGCCTCAGATTCTCGTTGACATAGTCCCTTACAAAATGGATTCCTGTAGAAAACCAGAAAAATCTCTCTATATCCTCCATGCCTCCCATGAACAGAAAAGAGGCTTTTATGACATGGAACTCGTTGTGAGTCCCAGGAACTGAAACAGTACCTCAGATTTAAACAAAGAAGCTATAAAAATTAACAACGAGCACATTTGTAGAAATCACAGATTAAACAATTACAAAACTTGTATTTCTAGACTATTCCATATGTAAAAATGCCATTATGCTTACATTTGTGCTGTTTCTTCAGCTTAGAATATCTGTGCTAACCTTTTCTCTTTATTGAAAACTACTTATCCTTAAAGACATCATTCAGATGCCACATCCTCCTTGAAAATCACCTTATCACCCAAAGGTAAGTTCTTATTCCCTCCTCCAAGTTCCTGGAGCTTTTTGCTTATTCTAGTTTTCTAGCTTTTAAAACAGCAAGCCTTATATCTGAGTTACTACTGGGGTTATTATTTTACCCTCAAAACGGTAAACTGCTTGTAGGTAGGAACATTCTTTTATTCATTTGTATAACTCCTACCAAGAAAAGCATAAACGTTTGAAACCATGCCCAGGACTGATTAATTGTAATTTTGCTATCAGAGTGAAAAATAAATACACAAAGAGATCAGTCCTGCTGAGATTCTCTGAGGGTTTGCTTCTTCCTACTTGGATCAATAATCAACACCCATGGAGGCAGAATCAAGAAATCAAAGGATGTATTGCAATGGAAAAATCTGCTTCAAAAAAACCTCTGTAAAGTTTTAAAAAGCAAAGACATCACTTTGATGACTAAAGTGCACCTTACCCAAGCCAAGGTCTTTTCAAGCTGGACAATGAAAAAGAAAGACAAGAAAAATTGATGCATTTGAATTGTGGTACTGGCAAAGAATATTTAATATACCATGGACTTCCAGAAGAATGAACAGATCAGTCTTGAAGGAAGTCCAGCCAGAACGCACCTTAGAAGGAAGGATGGTGAGACTTCATCTTGCTTACTTTGGACACATCATCAGGAAAGACCAATCGCTGGAGAAGGACATCATGCTTGGTAAAGTAGAGGGTCAGCAAAAATGAGGGATACCCTCAATGAGATGAACTAACACAACAGCTGCAACAGTGGGTTCAAACATATCAAGATTGTGAGGATGGCACAGAACGTGTCATTCTGTTATACGTAAGTGAGTAGACGCCAACTTGACGGCCACTAATGACAAGACCATTGCAGCTTGAACATTAGAAAATGCCCCTCTAGATGCTCGAGAGTTCACTGTAACATAACAAATCGAAACTATTTGGGTGAGTGTGTGTGGGACCTTAGTATGGAAAAGGAAGGTGGGAGGGAGGTAGCCGGGAGGAGGAGAAGGCTTTTTCACTAGGTAGTAGAATATTTTGCTCCAGTGGGATTTAGCTATGATCCTCATAAATAACAATATTATAAATGATTATTTTAACACTTAACATTTAAACATTTTTAAATGCCAGGTGCTGTGCTAAGTGCTTTTCATGCAATGGGACATTTTATTTTCATGGCAATTCTAAGAGTTGGGTGTTATCATTATCGTCATCTAACAGATCAGGAAACAGAAGTTCTGGCCAGAAAGGTTAAGTAACTTGCTTAAAGTCACAGAGCTAGTAAATAGCAGTGGTAGGATTCAAACTCACACTAGCGGATGGCAGGACCTCTGCTCATAAGCAATAGTTATCTCTTTTTGCAGGTGGAAACTCCTTTATTTTCCTTGTGTCGTAGTTCCTCTCCTATGATCATTAATGAATATTGAAGGTTTCTGAGTATGGAAATCACATGATGAAAGAATTACAATTTACACTGCCAAATAGAATGGTAACTCTAATTACTCCATTTATAAGTGACCCTTACATGCCAGGGACTTCTACACCTTCCACGCAATTATTTCTCATCTTCACAACAAACCCTGTAAGGAGGGTATATTATCTTTATTAAACAGATGAGGAAACTAAAGACCAGTGAGATGAAAGAGCTTGCACTATGCCCTCTAGCCAGTAAGTAACAAAGCAGCATTCACCAGCTGTGCTGCCTTGGATAACATCCTGGGCTACCTGCACCGCTCTGGAGGAAGGGATGAGATTGCATTAGTAAATAATTTACTTGCCCGTCCCCCTTCTCAAGGAAGACATTTATTATTATTATTTTATTATTACTATTGTTTTTATCTCAAGACCTCTTCTATCTTAATTGTGCACATATTCAGTGAGTGCTTCAATACCCTTTGATCCTATCCTATATTTCCAGAATTTTCCAGACACTGCTGAGTATAAGTGTGTCGGACATAAAATTGAAATCATCTATTTCCCTTAATACACTGTGAACGACTCAAAGGCAAGACAGTGTCTTGTTCACCTTTGAAACCTCAATTCCTGGCACATAACGGTACCAGTTGCTGTCTAGTTGATTCCAACTCAAGGAGACCCCATGCATGCCAGAGTAGAACTGTGCTCCATAGAGTTTTCGATGGCTGATTTTTGGACGTAGATCACCAGGACTTTCTTCTGAAGCACCTCTGGGTAGACTTGAACCTTTTGGTTAGCAGTCGAGTGTGTTAAACATTTGCATCACCCGGAACTCCTGGCAAATAACAACTCTTTACAAACCCGTTGCCGTGGAGTCAATGCTGACTCATAGCGACCCTATAGGACAGAGTAAAACTGCCCCATAGGGTTTCCAAAGGGTGAAAGACTGGTGGATTTGAACTGCTGACCTTCTGGTTAGCAGCCATAGCTCTTAACCACTGGGCCACCAGGGCTCCTTCTGGCAAGTTGTAGGTAGGTAGTTAATAAAAGTTGAGCTGAATTACTGCTTCCCCCCATTTTTCTCCGTGTTTTCACTTATCTCTTTCCCTTCTCCTTTGCTATCATTTTATCGTGTGTCTTGTTTTACAGCCAGTCTTGGGAGTGCAGTGGCACCTATAAGCACTATCAACCCTAGTGGGAGCATTCTAGGACAAAAGAGTTGCTAACTCCTCCCAGCAACACTCCATGCCTGGAGCCGAGTTTTTCCTGCCTTGGCAGCATAGCAAGCCCTCTTCTCTCCACTCCGTGGAACATTGCCTTTTCATATTCCTGTTTAGCAGCTCTCATGTTAAAATTCATTAATTAATGAAGATTAATCAATAATTAAGTGTTCTATAGCCACCCAGAGGCCATTTCATGGTGCAGTAATACAGTTATTACCTCATTCAGCAAAAGGACGCAGAAGCTGTCTGGTACTGCTCACTTGTTATTGGATGTCTGGTCGACAATCTCAGACTCAAGCGCCTCCTTCCTGGCGCCTCTCCTGCCTAGGACCCTAACCCAGCCCCCCTGGCACAGCTGCTGTCTGCACAGGCCCACACCTCTCAATCTGTCCCTTGCAGACAGCGGGCTCAGGTTCTTGGAGCTGATCTGTGCCGGGGCTGGGGTGAAGCCAAACAGCTTGGGAACAGTGCCGCTCCACATTGAATCCCACAGGGGTGCCCTGGCAGCAGCTGGTACTTGTTGCTCACAGGAGGCACTGTCATCAAGTTCAAGGCTCTCTGCCCTGGCGTTAGGAGAGGATATCCTGCTGGAACCCTTGGCAACTGGAGGGTTAATGTCTTAGTTTTCTAGTGCTGCTATAACAGAAATACCACGAGTGGGTAGCTTTAACACAGAGAAGTTTATTTCTTCACAGTAAAGTAGGCTAAAAGTCCAAATTCACGGTGTCAGCTCCAGGGGAAGGCTTTCTCTCTCTGTCGGTCTTTTCATCAACGTTCCCCTGGACTAGGAGCTTGTCCACGCAGGGACCCTGGGTCCTAAGGACATGCTCTGCTCCCGGCACTGCTTTCTTGGTGGTATGAGGCCCCCCCACTCCCTCTGCTCGCTTCCCTTTCCTTTTTCTCTCTTGAGAGATCAAAGGTGGTGCAGACCACCCCCCAGGGAAACTCCCTTTACATTGGATCAGAGATGTGACCTGGGTAAGGGTGTTACAATCCCACCCTAATCCTCTTTAACATAAAATCATAATCATAAAATAGAGGACAACCACACAATACTGGGAATCATGGCCCAGCCAAATCGATACACACGTTTTGTGGGGGACATAATTTAATCCATGACAGTAGTGACAGTGCTGCTGACCATGTGGAGCCAGAGCACCCTGCTCCCCAGGAGTGGCGTCTCTAGGTCTCCAGGAAGGTGGGTGCTCCTTCTGGGTCACGTGTGTGCACAAACCAATAATGCATACTGCAGACTTGGTAATAATCTGCCAACTGGCTGGCACTTGAGTGTCTGATTCTGGCATCAATTAATGTGGGACCCAACAGATCCTGATGTCACTTTGATGACTAAGGTGCACCTGACCCAAGCCATGGTCTTTTCAATCATCTCATATGCATGTGAAAGCTGGACAATGAAAAAGGAAGACAGAAGAAGAATTGATGCATTTGAACAGTGGTGTGGCAAGGAATATTGAATATACTATGGACTGCCAGAAGAAAGAACAAATCAATCTTAGAGGAAATACAGCCAGAATGCTTCTTAGAATCGAGGATGGAGAGACTTTGGCTTGTTTACCTTGAACACATTATCAGGAAAGACCAACCACTAGAAAAGGACATCATGTTTGGTAAAACAAAAGGGTCAGTGAAAACAAGGGAAACCCTCAAAGAGATATATTGACACAATAGCCACAACAATCGACTCAAACATACCAACAGTTGGATGGCACAGGACCCACCAACATTTTGTTCTGGTGTATATAAAGTCACCAGGAGTCGGAACCAACCTGATGGCAACTAACAACATCAATATATCCTATTACTTCCCTAACTCCTACTTTCCTGTCCTGACTAAACAACATCCTTAGGGAAGAAGCTTTCGCCCAACAGTCCAAGGCAGCATGAGTCTGGGGTGAGAACTGCGCAAAAAGTGGGAGACATTCAGCCTCCATGCTGTATGTTTCCAGGGAAAAGGGGAGGCTGCTCAGAACATGGTCCTCTCGAACTCTCTACTTCTAGCAAGAACAGTGCTCAGATATGTCATTCATATTGATTAAGATATCAACAATGGTTCATCTAAGACCAAGTGGAGTTCCCAAACTCTTCCTACATAAAGAGAAAATACCTATGGTCTGGCATGTTGGGCTTTTCTTCAAGAAGGACCTCTTTTTTTGTAGCTCTTATTGACAATGACCAAGTTAATGAGTATTAATAATGATGACATAAAAATAATTGCTGTTGATTGAATTCCTACTAAGTTACACTCTGTGGGCTGAACATTTTCCATTGAATAACAGAGGATCTGCAGTGTTAGATGCAGGAATTATAGTAACAGGAATAAAGGATGACAAGTGGGACTGAGCTGATATACTTTTTATTGACTTTTCCCTCTTCCCTTCACTCCCATGCAGTCGATGTTGTAAGGTAGGTTTGGGGAGAGCCTTCTAATTGGAGATGTCCTCACCCTTGGAAGCCCCTGTGGAACCAGGATAGTTGGTTAGACCTGCCTCTACTTTAGGGATCAGGGGAGCAGGAAAACAAGTTTCCAGGATCATATTAGAATTTGAGTTTAAAGCCATAAAGGATGTGACTCCCTTGATGGAAAAAGATCTAGAATTCAAGATCCCGATCATAGCCTTTTCTAAGAGAGAAGTGACACAACTTACGTATGATTATTTCCATTTGATGACTGAAGAAACTGAGGCTCAGAGAGATTGAATAACTTACCTATGATCACATTGCTATTGAGTGGTCAAGCTAGAAGCCAGGTCAGCGTGACCCCAAAGCTCTATTTATGCAAAAGCTATATAAATATGAGTTTCTCTCCATAGTTAAAAAGGGCACTATTTCCTATTCAGTATATCCCAATTTTGTGTAAGTTCAGTCCTAAAAATTTTCGTAGGATGCTCATTGCTTGTGCATATATGCATGAGGCAAATTACTTGAGGTTTCATTTTTCTCTATTGAAGACCTAAAGTGTTCAGGTGAGAAGACTGTGACCCTAAGTATTCACCTCATTCATTTATGCACAGTCAACAAGCATCCTGTGAAAATCTCATAGATTTCCCACTACATTACAGATCAAGCTGCTTAACTTGCCATGGAATTAGATGTTGCTAGGATCCAGAGTTTCCATTGTATCAGAAGGAGGCTTCTTCTGTTCACAAGGTTGGGTGGCTGTTATCAAGAGGTATAATCGTCTTTCTTTGGAGGACTGCTAGCTTCTAGAGGAGACGAGGGCAAGCAACAGCATTTACTCAGTTCCAGGGAAGAAAATACAGTGCTCGATCTAGGATTTTCTATAATTTTCTCAATGCTTTATATTTCCAACAGGGTTCCAAAGGGTTGACAGTTAATAGGTAAGAACTTGAATTATGCTAACAATTTAGGGGGACAAAAGAAGAGAAGAACATACATATATATCTATAAATCAGCAGTAAAATGGTTCTCCTGTGCCTCTTCCTTTTTGATGTAAGTGGGGTCTCAGGGTATAGTAGTCAAGAAAACTGGGACATGTGGGGTGATGTCCGTTTCCCACTACCTTCGTTATGAAGTTTACGGCATAATATTGTAGGCTGCGTATCAGAAAATTGCCAAGCTAGAACACTGTGGACAGCACTGGAGAACAGGTATGAATCTGTGGAACAGGGCAGAGGAGACCTAGAAAGAGAGAGAAGGTTAAACTGGAGGTCAAGAGACTAATAAGAGAGATTTTTGAGACTTTTTATAAGATTTTACATTCTTCGATGCTGGGATGAAGAAAGCAGTTAAAAATATTCACCCAAGAGAGATAGTTACCATGTAAGGGTATCTAGTTGAGATGCTGCAAGTTTTCTATGCCAGAAATAATGATCAACCATTATCTATTTCAGCCTCTCATTCTTCTTTATATACAGTCCAGTATAACCAGTTTTACCTATTTTCTTCCTGTCCGAGGAAATAAAGTAGACATCTTTCCTATTCAAAAGTGGCCAATCTACCTGTCCACTTCATGCCATAACTTCCTACCCCTTCCAAGGTACCCTCTCTTTTATTTTTCAATTTAATTCCTTTTCTTGTCTCTGATCTCGAAAGAGTCAGCTACAGCCACTGTCTCTAGGTCCTCACTCACCATTTTCTTCTCAGCCTGGCCTCTGTTCCTGCCAATACATTGAAATTACTCTTAATAAAGGCCTAAAAGATCATGATGTTGCTTCATTCAGAGGATCCTTTCTAATCTCTATCTTACTGGATCATCCTTCTTTCCACAACATCTTCACTCCTCCTTGACACTTATAGAAGCTCTTATAGTCACAAGACTCAGGTGTGCAGATAGATGACTTTCTGCTGGTGGCAGAAAACTAAACTTTACTAATTCACATCAGTCATCCTTTTTGGTTTAAAGCTTTAAACTTTGGTTATATGCATAATTAGTCTCTTGTGTTCTCTCCTTCTCTTTTCTCCTTTTCTTTTATCTGCATGATCTTGGCATCAGAGGAAGGTCATTTTGATAGAAGTGTCTCAGCATGCTTGATCTTTGGCTTTCAGCCTCTGAATCCAGCCCTGGTGAAATGTTCACAGTTCCACCATGGTCAAGATCCATGTACCCTGCACCTCTTCGTCCAAAGTGGGAGACCCTTGCAGAACCATCAGAATGTTCTCAGCCACTTCTGTACTCCCTGGGGGCGCTTTGCCTGCTTTGCTGACCCCATGCTGCAGCCCAAAGCAGTCTATGAGACTGCTCATCCACCCAAACAACCTACTCAGTCATTGGTGTTATTCCATTTACACCCTGTATTAGAGCCAGGACTGCTTTGAGAGGCTTGACATTCCCATGGCTACATCACTTCTACTTATTTCATTGCTGGTGCCTGAAAAAGCTGGAGTGATGTATAATTTGACCTCAGAAAGCCTCACACCAGAGCTCACCTATTCCTGTTTTTCATGCCCCCAGTTCTTGCTTTATTCTGTTAAGTGCTTGACCATTGCTGGATTGGTCTTCCTTCACAGTGATGCTAAAAGCAATTAAAGTAACAGAGCTGAAGGTATGATCCATAATTCCTCAATTTATCACCCTTTGCTTGACCTCCCTACCACACTCCACCTCTCTTGGGATAAGTACCAAAGCAGAGGTTGTTTTCAGAACTGGGACCCAGTTAGATTTATCACTAAAAGGAACAAAATAACCCGGGCCATTTAGTGCCAGTTATATAAAAGGGAGGGAGTTTAACCCTTGGCTGAATAGAAGAAAACTATCATTCAGACTAAACAGAGTGTTTCAAGTAGGTGGAATCAATGATGTGGGCTCAGGCAGATGATGCAAAAACCCTGAACTTCTTATTGGTTCAGGCCCATGTTTAGGCCTGAACAGCAACTTTGCACTTGTAATAAGGGTTTGTGACAGTCCCAACTCAGAGAAAGTTAAGGAAGGGTCAAGGTTTTATCCTTTTTGAAAAATAAATATGGGTCACCTTTGTCTCAGGGCAGTGGTGGTTCAGTGGTAGAATTCTTGCCTTCGATGGGGAGACCTGGGTTCAGTTTTCAACTAATACACCTCATGTGCAGCCACTACCCATCTGTCAGTGGTAGATTGCATGTTGCTATGGTGCTGAGCAGGTTTCAGTGGAACATTCAGACTAAGACAGACTAGGAAGAAGGGCCTCGTGATCAACTTCCAAAAAACCAGCCAATGAAAACAGTATGGGTTACAACAGTCCAATCCCATTGTGCATGGTTTCACCATGAGTTGGGGGCTGACTCAACAGCAGCTAACAATAGCAAACCTTTGTCTCAAGTAAAGATTCAGAAAGCAGAAACTTATGGACTCTCACAGATATTTACACAAACTAAGAAAGACAATTAGGCTCTTCCTTTCATCAGACATGCTATTATCTGTATATTCCTGGCAGTGTCCCGAAGTCTGCACTCTGAGAAGTGAAATTAGGTTATTTTTGTAGTAAACTCAGACATTCCTGAAGGCAAGAATAATGTCTATTTCCTATCTTGTCATGTCAAAGTTTGGAGAACTGTGTACCTCACATTTTGCTGTTTCTGGACCTGACTGATCCCAGGGCCTACCCAAGGGAGATGTCCTGAAATGACACTTAAGTCAACGAGTCACCCTCTAGAACTTGGATAGCTTTACCCCATAGTGTCGAATCACCAGATCTCTGCAAATAGAAACAGTTGAGGTCTTGACTTCTTAGCTTCTGTCATTTAGAGTTAGAAGTTAAAAATGCAGAAGGGGAGACAGAAATAGATGAGGTTGCTTCATCATCGTCGTTTTCATTATGGTTGTTACAAACAGAGGTTGATTACATACTCCACCATGTAATTCTATGTTATGCACTGACCCACAGTGGTCAGATTCTAAGGCACCCCAGGGAGGACCAGATTGAGCATTGAAGGCAATACATATGTTGAAATTGTTGATGCCTAAATCTGTCATGAAGCTAAAACTCACTAAAAGCAGGTTATTTGGTAGAATTCACAACTTATGCAGATGAATGAACTATGACATCAGGAAGCTCCAGGTCAAGTCACCCTTTGCCTTACTCATGGCTGGGAGTTTAATGAATCCTTGGTTCTCTGTGTAGATGCCAAATTCCCTCAAGTCCAACTTAATTTTTTTCCCGTGAAGCTACAGATCATTCTTGGCCTAGGAAGTAAGTTATTTGTTTAGTCTAGAGCAGCAGAATCCAACCAACATTTGAGCTTTTCCATGGCTGCATTAGCTATCTCCAGGGAAGGTTTTAACATCATTTTTGAAAAGCAAATCAAAAGTGCTTTTTTGCAGGCTGGACGTTTATTTGGGTATGCTTCATTTTGAATAAACTTATCTTTCAGAACTTGGAACTTGTTATACTGATAGAGCATGCTATTATTATTATCATTTATTATTATTTTTTATGTAATATGGAGCCTTAGTCTAAAGGCACTAGTAGACAATGACACAGCATATGGTTTAAAACAGCGACACCTGATAAAATGCAGTTTTAAGCATTACAGATCACTATATATGTAAGAGTAAAGGAAAAGAGGATCCAGAAATGTTTAGTTCACTAGGCACATTAAACCAAAACCAAACTCATTGCCGTCGAGTCAATTCCGACTCATAGCAGCCCTAGAGGACAGAGGAGAACTGCCCCAGAGGGTTTCCAAGTAGCAGCTGGTGGATCTCAACTACCGACCTTTTGGTTAACAGCCGAGCTCTTAACCATTATGCCACCAGGGCTCCAAAGACATGGGCTGTTTGGGATGTAAATTCCTCTGTTTAGTAGATGGGGAAGAGGTGACAGTATAGAAAGCGAGCAGGACAAAGAAATGGGGTAGCACATAGCAGAGACCAAAGTTGAAAAGTCCTGCAAAAATTAATTTAGGATCCTAATTGATCCTAGTCACGATAGCAATTTCTCCATCCCCAAATTTTAATTTAAATCTACTAGACAACTTTATAAATATTATCTGTTATTTCATAATGAAACATAATGCAGAAAAAATAATAACAGCTATATATGGTTTACTTAATTTGCTTAGAACCATCTTGACTAGAACAGAGATCATGAGACATACTAACGTTAGGATTTCTCTATAATCCAGAAAAAATCTTTATAAGCATAAACCTTAAGGAAAAAATTACCCCTTATTGCAAAAGGTCAAAAGTTCTACTACTTTCTCTTCAAGTAGAAACAAAGTAAATTATCTTATGGATCTTAATTTCCTGGAGCTGGGAAGCTTGGCCTATGGTTAATTCAGTTCTTTTGCTTTGAAGGTTAGCAGAGGTCTTCAATCCCCACACCAAGATGGACGCTGCAGTTTACACTGTGCCTCCCCACCTCCATGCCTGGTGTTTGTGTGGAATAATGAGTCCCATAAGCTTGGACCTGATAATGCTTTTATAATGTAAAGGAGGAAAGCCAAGTAAAGTGGATTTGTGCATCGCTCTAATGAAAAGTTGGCCTGTCTGCTTTTATCAGACTAATGAAGCCCCTACCCCATTCTCTGGCCCAGTGTAAGCCTCACAATGGGGACCATGAGCTCTCTCCAACACATCTCCTCCACAGATGCTATCTGCCAGCTCTCTTCGCAGAAGAGTTCATTTTAAAGGGATCCTGGCTTGATTAAGGCTTTGTGAGCCTCCCAGCCTCATTACAAATCAATGGAGATGAACTGAGTACTTAATACTCAAAAGCCAAGCTAACAAAAGCTGACTTATTACAAGCTAAGGGGCTGGGACTCTCCTGGGTGTTTCTGCTTTGTTTTGTTTTGTATTTCAGCCCCCTTTCCCCTCCCATCCTCTTCCTGACTACCCCCAGCCCCAATCCGTTTTCAATGACAATATTCAAATACCTAGAAGATTTTATTTCTTCTCCCTTATTTCTGTCTAAAACTGCAGCCCACCGAAAAATAATGTTTCTTACGGGATATTATGCCACACTGTGACTAGATAGGAGCCCTGGTGGTGCAGTGGTTAAGCATTCGGCTGCTAACCAAAAGGTCAGCAGGTTGAATCCACTAGCCACTCCTTGGAAACCCTATGGGGCAGTTCTACTCTGTCTGTAGGGTCGCTATGAGTCGGAATTAACTCGATGGCAATGGGTTTGGTTTTTTGGTGACTAGATAAGCTTTCTCAAGGGCAGGGGATAGCTACCCCTCCCCCATGCCATGTAAGCTCAGTTTTTCACACCAGAGTTAATGATTCTATTATCCTTTGGGAAACCTCCTGCTTACTGGCTCTCATTTACTGACTTTCCCACCCATGTCCCCAGTAGACTCTAGAATGACAGAGACATTGGAAGTATTCGACCATCCTTAAAGAAAAGCTTTTTATTTATTTATTTGTTTAAAAAAAGGCCACCACTCATCTGTCAGTTTATTGTACTGTGGTGGCTTGAATGTTGCCATGATGCTGGAAGCTATTCTACCGGTATTTTAAATACCAGCAGGGTCACCCATGGTGGACGTACAATGCTGTCAGTGATAGGATAATATCCATATGCCTACAAGGAAGACCAGTTAATATGACTGTTACTCAAATTTACACACCAAGCACTAATGCCAAAGACGAAGAAGATTTTTACCAACTTCTGCAGTCTGAAATTGATCAAGCATGCAATCAAAATGCATTGATAATTACTGGTGAATGGAATGCAAAAGTTGGAAACAAAGAAGAAGGATCAGTAGTTAGAAAATATGGTCTTGGTGATAGAAATGAAACCAGAGATTGCATGATAGAGTTTTGCAAGACCAACAACTTATTCACTACAAATACTTTTTCTCAACAACATAAATGGTGACAATACACATGGACCTCGCCAGATGGAAAACACAGGAATCAAACTGACTGTGTCTTTAGAAAGAGACGATAGAGAAGCTCAATATTATCAGTCAGAACAAGGACATGCGCCAACTGCGGAACAGACCATCAATTGCTCATATGCAAGTTCAAGTTGAAGCTAAAGAAAATTAAAACAAAGTCACGAGAGCCATATATTTCACCTGAATTTAGAGACCATATCAAAGAAAATATTTGACTCATTGAACATTAATGACCGAAGACCAGATGAGTTGTGGGATGACATCAAGGACATCATATATGAAGAAAACAGAAGGTCATTAAAAAGACATGAAAGAAAGAAAAGTCCAGAATGAACGTCAGAAGAGACTCTGAAACTTTCTTTTGAATGTAAAGTAAAACAAAAGGAAGAAATGGCCACGTAAAACAACTGAACAGAAGATTTCAAAAGGCAGCTCGAGAAGACAAAGTATTATAATGAAATAAGCAAATACCTGGAGCTAGAAAAGGAAGAACCCACTTGGCATTTCTCAAGCTGAAAGAACTGAAAAGAAAGTTCAAGCCTCAAATTGCAATACTGAAGGATTCTATGGGCAAAATATTGAATGATGCAGGAAGCATCAAAAGAAGATGGAGAAAGTACACAGAGTCACTGTACCAAAAACAATGGTTAATGTTCAACCATTTCAGGAGGTAGCATATGATCAAGAACTGATAGTGTTGAAGGATGAAATCCAAGCTACACTGAAGGCAATGGTGAAAAACAAGGCTCCAGGAATTCAGGGAATGCCTATTGAGATATTTTAACAAATGGATGCAACACTAGAAGCCCTCACTCGTCTATGCCAAGAAAATTGGAAGAGAGCTACCTGCTAACCACCTGGAAGAGATTCGTATTTTTGCCCCTTCCAAAGAAAGGTCATCCAACAGAATGTAGAAATTATCTATTGAACAAATTATTAATATCACACTCAAGTAAAATTTTGCTGAAGATAATTCAAAAATGATTACAGCAGAGCATTGACAGGGAACTGCCAGAAATTCAAGCCTAATTCAGAAGCCAGCGTGAAATGAGCTATATCATTGCTGATGTCATGTAGATCTTTGCTGAATGCAGAGAATACCAGAATGATGTTTACCTGTGTTTTACTGACTATGCAAAGACTTTAGACTGTGTGGATCACAACAAATTATGGATAACATTGAGAAGAATGGAAATTCCATAACACTTAGTTGTGCTCACGTGGAACCTGTACTGCCAAGAGGCAGTGTGTGTCAGGGTTGTATCATTTTACCATACTTATTTAGTCTGTATGTTGAACAATTAACCCGAGAAGTCAGACTATATGAAGAACGGGCCATCAGGATCAGAGGAAGACTCATTAACAACCTGCAATATACAGATGACACAACCTTGCCTGCTGAAAGTGAAGAGGACTTGAAGCACTTACTGATGAAGATCAAAGACTACAGCCTTCAGTATAGATTACACCTCAACATAAAGAAAACAGAAATCTTTACTGCTTGACCAATAAGCAACATCATGATAAATGGAGGAAATATTGTCAAGGATTTCATTTTGCTTGGATCCACAATCAACGCCCATGGAAGTAGCAGTCAAGAAATCAAATGACAGTGTATTGCATTAAGCAAATCTATTTATTGCAAAAGACCTATTTAAAGTGTTAAAAAGCAAATATGGCACTTTGAGGATTAAGGTGAGCCTGACCCATGCTGTAGTATTTTCAGTCACCTCATATAAATGGGAGAAAGCTGGACAATGAATAAGGAAGACCAAAGAATTGATGCCTTTGAATTATGGTATTTGTGAAGAATATTGATTATACCATGGAGTGCCACAAGAACGAACAAGTCTGTCTTGGAAGAAGTAGAACCAGAATGCTCCTTAGAAACAAGGATGGCAACACTACTTCTCATTTACTTTAGACATATTATCAGGAGGGACCATTCCCTGGAGAAGGACACCATGCTTGGTAAAGTAGAGGTTCAGGGAAAAAGAGGAATGTCCTCAATGAGATGGATTGTCACTGTGGCTGCAGCAGTGGGCTCAAACCTAGCAATAAATGTGAGGATGGTGCTTAACCATGCAGTGTTTCGTTCTGTTGAACATTGGTTCCCTATGAGTTGAAACTGACTCAAAGGCGCCTAACAGCAACAAAGAAAAGGCATGAGCTGACATTATAACCCTGTGTCTAGACCTTTCAGTACTTTGAGACTCCTCTTCTCTGCCTGTCTCCCTTTGTCTCTCTCTTCTCCGAGAAAATTACACTTAGAGTGTTTTTCTGCCCCATATTATGAGACAGGAAGCTTCCAGAACTGTAATGAGATGATGAGAGTCCAAATACGAGAAGAAAAGCAAACAAACAAAGAAATAACGACAACAACAAGGAAGTTTAAAATATCCGTATGAAATCAAGCCTTATTGTCATAAAGTCGAGTCTGAGGCTGCTTCTTTCCTGAGAAAGACTGGGAGGATCTATCTATCATTCCAGCCTACCATCGCTTTGTCTTTCCCGCAGAATAGTAACTTCAAGCATTGATTGTGCGTTTATTCTCTTCCTATCTTCATTTTAAGCAACTTAGATGAAGTATTACATTTAATCACTGCAATAATTCTATGAAGAAAGTTCGATAATATTTGCACTTTAAAAATGTGAGAACAAGAAAAAAGCAGTAAGTATGTTTTTCAAAGTTGCTCACTGTATGGAAACTCAGGAATCACTCTGACTTCAGAGTCCTTGAGCTAAAAAACAAAAAACAAAAATCCAAAAAAAACAGTTGTTTTTGAGTCTACTCCAACTCATGGTGACCCTATGTGTATCACAGCAGAGATGTGCTCCATAGTGCTGTCAATGTTGAGTTTTTTAGAAGTAGATCACCAGGTTTTTTTTCTGAGGCATCTCTGGGTGGACACGAACCTCTAACCACACCACCCAGGGGCTCCTCCCTGAGCTAAATCACTACACTAGTCTGCCTCAATTGACAGTTAAGCAGGGAGGGGGACTCTTAAATTTGTTTTTTTCTGGACTAAACCTAGTAAGGACTTTGAGAACTAGTAACCACAGTTTACAAATGCCAACTCTCTTTTTTTCCACCTCACCCATCCCCCTTGCTTCCTTAGTAGTACCCTGTTCTTCCTGTCCCTAATTTGCAACTTTGTACTATTAGCTTTCTCCAGTGGAAAAAGCCAGACTTGGGAGTCAGATACAGCAGATTTAAATCCCAGGTCCCTCAGTTACCAGTCAGGTAATCTTGGGCAATTTGCCTAATATTTGTGCATTCCTATTTCCACATCTGAAAAATGGAGCTTAGGTCACGTGAGGATTAAATGTGAAAGCATGTAAAATACATTTAAGAAATAGCACTTCCTTGCCTCTTCCTTCTCAAGGTCTTTTCCTCTTCTCCCAAAACCATCCAGAAAAGATCTGTTAAACTAATGCATACTAATGGTTTCTAAAGCTTTATGTGCTAATTCTCCGAAGGGCAACTGCGTTTTAACAGACTGGAAAGCTTTAGGCCAAAAAGAATGGGTTTCTAATTATGGAACTAGATTTATTCTGGGGAAGGTGTCTACATGCCTTTGAAATCTTTCCAAGCAATAGATGCCTTTCTTCCTCTGTGGGTAGATAAAGATCCACAATGAATCTCAAAACTTTGGAACTTCCTTTCTTATTAAACAAAATGTAGCAGCAACTCTCACCTACAAAGGTCAAGGATTAAAGTGGGGAAATTTAGTAAGTGCCCAGTTGGGAATCTGATCTCCATTCCATAATTTCAACCACTAAATTCTTTTCTTTTTTCTTTGTTTAAAGAGTCAGAGAGTCTCGCTATTGGCCATGCATGAAGAAGAGTGGCTTCAAAGCAAGAGCTGCTTAGACAAAAATGGCAGCGGCAGAAATGATTACAAATTGTTACAGAATTATTTTCTCCAATAGCTTTTTTGACTGCAAAGATGTTGGGACAAACCCATACAGTTCACTGACAAGTTGTGGGTTCCAAGAGAAATTCCTCCTGAAATTGTAGTATTATATCACTACCCTTCATTACATGAATACATACATAAAGTTGTGTTGCTCATGCCAAATCAAACTTTCAACAGCCAATTGACCTCCAGTTCAAGACAAAACCCAAGCTCATTGAAAAATTCTTCCATTCTTCCAATCCTAGAGTATGATTATTCCCTTTCGGCAAGATCGCCTCTTGGGAATTTCATGGGCAAAGCAAATGGAATTCCTCGCACAGGATAATATCCAGCAGTGAGTTACAGTACTGCAAGAATTAGTGTTCAGGGATTAGGCCTGGCCCATGAATGGTGCATCTGGCAGACCAGAGCAACAGAGCCGTTTGGTCTCTGCTCCCATTCCCAGCTCACTGCTCAATCTACTTTACTCATTCAACAACATTTATTGAGCCACTACCACTTCCCAGGTCTCCAGGGTGAGGTCAAATCAGGATTCCACCAAGGCTTGTTCTTACCAAGTGGCCTGCAGCTCTCAAGAGAACTAGGTGTGCAGACTAAGGCCCCAATAGCAGCTGCAGCCTCCATGGAGATAAATGTGGAGGATTCTGGGTCAAGTACCAAAGGAATCCTGACAAGCCATTCTTTTTTATTCTGACCCCACTCATCAAGAACCAAAATTCTGGTAGTTTTAGAGAACTTAATTTAGATACAGAGAAGGAATGGAAGCTTAACTTTAGTTTTTTAATTTATTCTTGTTGCTTCTGTTTCTTTCTTTGCTTTTTGTTTTATGGTAAATGTCTCCCATACATTTAGTACTGATATCCACAGAGCTGACTGTCCAATTTTTTTTTTATCACTAATGCTGCTTTTTGAAACAGAGAGAATCAAATTAACCCATTTAAATAAAGGTGAGTGAAAATTGCCAGAAAGAAATAATAAAGGCAGTGATGGTAGAAATCATTTTATTCTCTGCTTTGCAGTGACCACTTAATTTTTTTAAAATAATTTTTTGGAATAGTTTTAGATTTAGGGAAAGTTGCAAAGATAGTACAAAGATTTTGTTCTACTCTTCTCCAGTTTCCCATAATGTTATCATCTTACACATAACCATGCTGCATTTCTCAAAGCTGAGAAATTAACATTGATACATTGCTATTAATGGATTTTATTCAAGGTTCACCAGTTTTTTCTCTATTTTTTTCTATTCCAAGATCCAATCCAGGATACTACATTGCATTTAAGACCCCACTTGACTTTAAATGATTATTAAAATTATAAGATACTAAATTTAGATCATTGGCATCTCCAAGAGTTCTAGAAAATAAACAGCTCAGCTAACTTCAGTTGGACTTTTCTTACTTAAGGTAGAGTAAAGGAGATAATAAGTGATGATTTTTTTTAATCAGTTAATTATGGGAAGTTTTATTGGATTATTGCCAGTTTAGCTAATTGCACAAAAATCCACTAATGGAGAAGGGATAGAAGAGACTGCATACAGTTTTAGCAGAGAGCACATTGGGTCCTTTAAGAACTCTGGACACTGATGATTATGCTCTTAAAACACAGATGAGCAAGAAATCATGCCTATGTTTAAGGGACACCCTGCAAAATCAATGTGTAGTTATGGATAAAAGATAAAATTTAAACACAATTGTGCTATTCTAACTAGCCCTGGTGGTATAGTGGTTAAAGCTCTTGATTGCTAACCAAAAGACTGGTGGTTTGAATCGCTAGCTGCCATGACGAAGAAAGATGAGGTAGTCTTCTTCCATAAAGATTACAGCCTTGGAAACCCTATGGGGCAGTTCTACTCTGTCTTATAGTGTCTCTATGAGTCGGAATCGACTCGACGGCGCGGCTTTTTCTTTCGTTTTGTGCTATTTTTCCGTCTCTTATCAGGGAAAACTTGAACATTGCCTAATATAATCAATAACTACTACAGAAGCAAATCTACCTCTAAAATCTGCTACATGGCACATGCTTTGTTATTTCATAAGAAATTGGAACACTGAACCAAGAAAACCCATACCTATTTTAGGAAATCGTTTAATGAAAAGTTGAAATGGCGTCAACCCCCAGATAAACCAATGCCACAGAGAAATGGCTACAACCAGATATCTGTAAAGCCAGTTGAAGCAACCTAATTCCTAAATTACTTTATCCAAGATATTATAAATTATTCTTCCTATTAATTAATAATCATAACCCCTAAGTTTTAAGGAATTTGTTTAATGTTATTTAATATCACTTATATGGTCTCATTTAGGAGGCCTGGTGGGACAGTGGTTAAGAACTCAGCTGCTAACTGAAAGGTAGACAGTTCGAACCCACCAGCTGCTTTGAGGAGAAAGATGTGGCAGTCTGCTTCCGTAAAGATTTACAACCTTGGAAACACTGTGAGGCAGTTCTACTGTGTCCTAGAGGGTAGCTATGGGTTGGAATCGACTCCTTGGCAATGGGTTTGGGTTTGGTACGTGGTCTCATTTACTGCCCTAAAGGTAGCTCCTTTCTTTACCATCCCATAACAACTCCTTATCCTTTTGCTGCTTGGTTTCCTATTCTTGAATATGCTTCCAAGGTATAATCTTTTTCCTGTGTCTGAACTTGGTGTTGATATTTTGTCTTGACTCTCAAGGGATTGTCTTGGCATTGATCTACTGATTTTTTTTCTATAAGCTGAACTACCCACCTAGGGTAGGATACATTGTATTGCTGGGTCCTCAATCACACATTCCCAATTTCCCTGTTCCAATAACCAGGACTGTCTGATGCTCCATACTGATATTTGATAATCTACAGCATTGTACTCTCTAGAACGATGTGTGAATATTCTGCCACAGCCCAAGAATAATTACCAGTCAGCAACATTTCTTGCTACAAAGAAAAATCCAGCTCAACTATACCAGTTGTTATGGATTAAATTGTGCCTCCCCCGCCAAAAAATATGTTGGAATCTTAACCCCTAATCCTGTTTGGAAATAGGATTTTCTTTGTTATGCTAATTAGATCATACCTGAGTAGGGTGTGTTCTAAATCTAATTACTTCTGAGTTGCAAAAAAAGCAGATTAGACACAGAGACACACGCACACCAAGGGAAGAACATGCTGTGTGAGGATTGCCTATAAGCCAAGGAACCAAGGAATGCCCAGGGCTACAGACAAAGAAGGAATTGACAAGGCTGAGACCCTGATTCGGACTTTCAGCCCCCAGAACTGTGAGAAAATAAATTTCTGTTCTTTAAAGCCACCTACTTGTGGTATTTCTGTTACAGCAGCACTAGGAAACTAAGACCCTAGTATTTGCCAATGTCATTATAATGGCATCATTGTTGCAGGTGGAAGGAGGGTTTTCAACTGGGTGTCCTATCTGTTTGTGAGAACCGAAGGAACACTCAAAGGGCATCAGGGGAAACTAGAAAAAGAAAATGGAAGGTAAAGCAAAGTAGTGGAGAGAAGACAAAACAAGGAGTCAATAATTTTCCCATGATGGAGTTCTGTTCATTTGTGCCATTTCTATATTAAAAATATAGTATAAAAATGAGTATGGTTATTTTTTCTTTTTAGCTCTTATTGGCCAAATCCCTTAGCCCCTAAATTAGCCAGAGGGCCTTTCAGTCAGTCACAAGGGCCTCTGGGAATGCCAGACTCCACACGTGGACTAAGTGGGCTACTCACTGAACATCATGAGCTTCTGAAGATTGGTGGTGGGAGACGCTGCCTGTACTTTTGGACAAAGGGGTTACAATGGAGATACGGCTTGTGAGGCCAGTGTTCTTATCTCAGGCTCTGGCTATAAGGGCAGACCCGGAAATGGGAGTAGTGATTGATAATTCTCCCAAGTAGTGCTATTATAGGTTCATAGCAAAGTGCAAAAATATGAGCCATTGTGGCTGTAATCTAGAGGTCTGTGAATAAAAATGTTTGGGGCCAAAGTGGAGGAGATGGTTACAAATGGTTTTGTAGTCTAAACACAGCTGGAGACATTTTATTTAAATGAACGGAAAGGGCAGCTTTTAAAAGCAAAGCCCATTTTGAGATTCATAAAACTGCACCCATTGCAAAAGCCTTGGCCAGCAAACACAGTAAAACATTCAGGACAGTTGGGGTCAAAGAGTCTTTCACAAATATATTAAGGAAGGAAGGCATACTAGAGAGAGAGTAGTCTGCTAATAAATCAGAAAAGGGATGAAAATCATGATAGCTCAAAAATGACTGAGTTACTGAACTGACGTATGGTCAAAAAAATAGATGTTAGCAACAAAGCTAAGGAAAAGCAGTTGGGGTTATTAGAAAGCAATGAATACTTTGTACATATAAAGTAGCTATTGATGGAAAGCACTATTAGAGAGTATTTGAAAAATCTGAGGCATAAATCAGTAGTCTACGAGGAAATATTTCTCAGCTCAAGCCAAAGATGATCTGATCCTTTACCACTCAAGTAAGGCTAACTGCAATTCCTGTGAAAACAACGGGGAAATATCTGTAAATGTCATAAAAAGAGCTATGGAATCAAAAACAAAAAGCAACCTTGAAGAAAAGAGAATAGGAAGGAGGACATGGAAAACAATTTTTTGCTGATGTTGTAGAAGGTTTGTATAATGGAAATAGGCACATCTAATATGTTGGAGGAGCCCTGGTGGTGCAGTGGTTAAGTGTTTGGCTGCTAACCAAAAGGTCGGCAGTTCGAATCTACCAGCCGCTCCTTGGAAACCCTATGGCACGGTTCTACTCTGTCCGATAGGGTCACTATGAGTCAGAATCAACTCGACAGCAATGGGTTTGTTTGCTTGTTTTTTTAATATGTCGGAGGAACAATTTCAATTTTAGCTACATTCCCAATAGAGAAAAAAGAGGTTGGTCGATAATTTTGGACTATGTCTTTCATTTTGTCAGTTTCTTTTTGCTTGAAGGCATAACACATTGGAAACACACTTACTATTTCTAAATCATATACCAGGCTCATAAACAATCTTGACCAAAACCCATATTGAAGCCAGGGATACAAACAACACTTCACAAACAAATTACTTAAAAATGCATTTGATTGTGAGTAACAGAAAACCTGACTCAAACGGGGCTCGAATTTAATGTAATGTCTCACGTAAATGACATTTCCAGAAGTAGGGCTACTTTCAGGCAAGCTTGATGTGGAGTTCCAGTATTGCCCCAAGGCCCATTCCCATCCCATTTCTTAGCTCTGTCTTACCTGTGTGGGTTGCAGCCTAAGGCAGACTTTATCTTGGTTCCAAGACGGCAGCCAACAGCCGCAACAGCTACATGCTTCCTTATTCACATCTGCAGAAGAGAGATGGTATCTATGGCCCAGCATCCTCAGAAAAAGTACTGAAATTTATTCTGTCTGGAACAGCTTAGCTCATATATCCAGTCCTGAAACTATGACTCTGGTCAGGATATGAGGGAAGAGGGTGGTGGTATGACACCAATTGGCTCAGCCTAGGTCATATACTTCATTTCTATAGCCAGAAGTCAAGTCAGCCTCCCCAGCATCATGTGGACCTGGCTCTCCAAATCAAATCGAAGCTTTTTAATGGGGGTGGGGGTAAACTTGGAGCCAACTACCAAATATCCACTAGAAGGTTAAAAAAAATATGTCTAGAAGTACATCTAGAGATAAAAAGAGCTAAGAGCAGCTAGATGTCCCTTGATCCTAGTGCTAACCTCCAGTTCTTCATCTATCCAAATTCCACCCTTACAAGCAGACTGGTGTTGGCTAAGCTTAATTTCCAAACCACAGACCATTTCTGCTGGGCCAGAGCCAGTTTAGTGGAGTTATATCAAGTACAACAAGAAGGGGAGATAAATAAGTTTAAAAACTTGAGAGGATCCATGCCGAAGGTTATTAGTGGAAGACAAGGTTTCCAATATGGAAAGATTTAGTCTAAACAGGAAGCCTTGGGATCAGAGGTAGAGTAGGAGTAGAAGTCAGTAATGGATTTGGATGTTTTCAACTGTGTGTAGACATCTAATCCTTATACCAATGCATACAACTAATCCATACACAAACCATTAACACCCACAGTGTTTAGATCAACCACCTTGGAACCTGCCTTATTCATCCCCAACAGTGCTTACACATTAATCCTGTTTTCATTGAACAGGGACCATCTTCTAAGAGCTCTGAAAATCCTTTCAGTGTTTGGTTGGTTTATTCTAGGCGGTAGAGTCAAAAGTCACTTGATAGCCACATTTCTGTGACCGAAAGAAGAGCAGATCTTTGACAATAGTTATTGAGGTGTCTTGTAGACATCAATGTATCGCCAGCAAGAGTGGTTGGAACCTTCTTGGTACTGGTTCTTGATCTGTGTATCAAGAGAGGGAAAACCAAAAAACCCACTGCCGTCGAGTCGATTCCGACTCACAGCGACCCAATAGGACAGACTACAACTGCCCCACAGAGTTTCCAAGGAGCAGCCGGTAGATTCCAACTGCCGACTTTTTGGTTAGCAGCTGAACGCTTAACCACTGTGCCAGCAGGGCTCCATATCAAGAGAGGAACGCCTATTGAATGTTTTCCCCTAAAAGCCTATTCTGTTAAAACGTGGACCCCTCTGAAGCACAGAGTGAGGAGATCAGTGAGACAATTGAAAGACTGGCTAAGCAGAGTAGGTAAGAAGCTTGGTTATAAATTAGTCGATTACTATGCTTTACCCCCGCCCCCCAGGTTTAGTTTGCTTTGCATTTGCAGCAAACAGAAAAATACTGTATTATCAAGCATTCCTAGAGATGTCATTTGTTTTTATAATTCTTAGAATGAGGCTCTGGTATCTTATAATCCATTTACACAATTTTTCATGGTTATTTTTCCTTATGAGACTGTGTTAAAGTTTCACTGTATGCAAATATGTGGATGCGTATAGTGTGTTCATTATTTTAAAACCTACTGGGAGTCTACCAATTGTTTACTTCTCTCTCTCTTTTTCTCTCTCTGTTCATCTGCTGCTTGTTTTTTTCCTTTCTCCCTCCCGTATGTTTATGCATTCAGAGAAGAGTCTTCTGGGGAAATAATGGAAGGGAAAAGCTTGTGATTTATCATTACACTGTAATGGGTGCCCTGCTTCCACTGAAGGAGGTCAACCTCTCTTAGAGATACCACAGTCCCTCCTTATTAACGTTCTGTTCCCACTAATGGCTTGGGGTAGGGCAGCCAGGTCTTACAAGGAAGGCATTTAAGAAGAGCACTTTGTTTAATGGAAGCTGGGGGGCCTTATGGGGACACACACAGCATCAAGCTCTCTGGTGACAGTGACATAGTCGCAGATAAAGAACACCCTCCACCCACCCTAGGCAAAAAGAAATGGGCTTTTTTTGATCAATGTATCATTTTCTCTCACTCCTATAGTCATGTTTTTCTGATTCTTACTCTGAAATACCTCTGCAATTACTGCTCCTTTCCACTTTCACTATTTATCCTTATTTCAGGTCTTCTATCATCTCTCTTTGACTTTTTAATAGAATTATAGAACTCTTTCTTCAGTCTACCCTTTTGCTAGTTATTTTCCCAAGTGACTGGTTTGGTCACCTCACTTCCATGTTTAAACCCTTTGTACTTACAAAATAAAGTTCAAATTCCTTAGCTGAGATCCTTTACAGTCTTGCTTCAGCTCCCATGTTCCCTAAGCTGCAGCTACACTGAACTACATTCCTTGAAACCGGAACCTCGGAGATCTGAGAAGGACCGGAAGTGTGAGGTAGGATAATCTAAAAGAGTTCAGAAGTTAATTGGGTAAAAAGTAAAGGGAATCACAGCTTGTCCTTTTGGATGCTCTGTAAGCAATGTGAAGACACAGGCATATTCATCTTTGTTTTTCTACTCTTGGCACAGTGCTTGGCTCATGGTGAGCATTGAAAAAATGTATGTATTTAATGATTGAGTGAATCACAGTAAGTGAAATTCCAAGGTAAATAAGGAAAGAATAATTATGTTTGGATTCTTGATTTTAAAATGAGAGGAAAGAGATAAGTAAGGATTTTATGTTTCATTCCCTATATTCACAATGAGCGTGACAGAATGGTGCCAATTCCATAGTCCACTTAATATCGTGTAAGTTAATTTTAATTAGTCTCTTCAGTATAAATGATACATTATGGCTACAAACTGGGTAACACTTCACATAGGAATTTTGTGATGTGATGTGATTTATTATCACTTTCCAGAAGTGGATAAAGAGGCAGAGGCTTGCCAAGGTCAAAACATGGCTGTGGCAGTTGCTATGGATTGAATTGTGTCCCCCCAAAAAGTCTGTCAACTTGGCTAGGCCATGATTCCCAGTACTGTGTAACTGTCCACCATTTTGTGATCTGATGCGATTTTCCTATGTGTTATAAATCCTATCTCTATGATGTTAATAAGGTGGGAATAGCAGCAGTTATGTTAATGAGGCAGGACTCAATCTACAAGATTAGATTGTGTATTAAGTCAATCTCTTTTGAGACATAAAAGAGAGACGCAAGCAGAGAGATAGGGGGACCACATACCACCAAGAAAATAGAACCAGGAGAGCTGGTCCTTTGCACCCGGGGTCTCTGAGCTGAAAAGCTCCTAGACCAGGGGAAGATTGATGACAAGGACCTCCCTCCAGAGCCGACAGAGAGAGAAAGACTTCCCCTGGAGCTGAATTCAGACTTCTAGCCTAATAAACTGTCAGAGAATAAACTTCTACTTGTTGAAGCCATCTGCTTGTGATATTTCTGTTATAGCAGCACTAGATAACTAAGACAGCAGTATTATAGACAGGAGGTACAATGACTATTTTTAAACTTCCCCGTTATCAACTTTAAAAGTTGCAATCAATTGGATAATCTATGTTGCTGTCTTATCTTAATTGACTGCTAAGCACATAAAGATCATTGACACTCTTCTTTTCAAACTTATGTTTTTCTTCACAGATTTGGTCTATTTGTTAACTTAGTGTTCTGAACAGTTTTTAAAATTCAGGTCTGTGTAACAGGATTCCAGGATACACTACTTCATTTTCTTTTCTGCACCCCTATATCCTGGGAGATGGGGGCAGTAGTGGTTCAGTGGTAGAATTCTCGCCTTCCATAAGGGAGAACTGGGTTTGATTTCTAGCCAATACACTTCATGGGCAGCCACTATCCATCAGTCAGTGGAGGCTTGTGTGTTGCCATGATACTGAATAGGTTTGAATGGAGATTCTAGACTAAGATAGAAGAGAAAGAAAGGTCTGGTGATCTGTTTCCAAAAATCAGCCAATGAAAATCCTATGGATCACAAGGATGCCCATCTGCAACTGATCATGGGGCTGATGCAGAACCAGGGAGTATTTCCTTACATTTTGTCTGAGGTCGCCACGAGTCAGACACTGACATGAAGACAGCTAACGACAACAGCATATCACAGGAAAGGCCCCCTACTTGACTGCAAAGCTTGAGTTTATGTAATGTCTTTCAACTTTTTTTTCTAGAAAAAAGTGATTAAATGTACAAAGTTGTACTCTAACTCACTTTAAAAAATAAGAAATTAATTTTAACAGAATCTATTGACTTACAATAATAAAAATGTGATTTATTCCTTTTCTTGATTTCATATGGATTTTTATTCCATGTAGTATTGCTTACAGAGTGTGAAGACTGAATTCATCCATTACTTTTCAATCAGTTATTATCTTATCACTGAATAGAACACGATTGATTGTGATTAAATAATTTATTCAATCATTGTAGTTGCCAAAAAAGCAATTCAATTGTTTTTGCACGTAATTAATAATTGTATACAGCAGAAAATAATTTGACATTATTAAGCAATTATCATTTAATTATTTCAGTTAGCAAAATCCATGAAATGCCATCCAATCAATTTTCCTACAATTATGTTATTTAGTAAATTATACTTAATTCACCCTTAAGATCAAGATAAAGTTGAAAAAAATCACAGTTACACAGTTTTTCCACCATAATTTTAACAAAATTAAATAGTTCAATATGTTAAAGGTATTTTTTAGAGATGGGAACTGCAAAAAAGGGCAAACTCTGACAAGTTTTTAAAAAGTGAAATTTCTGATAGATCTTTGTCGCTTTTTACTTTTAGATTTCAAACTACATACCATGATAAAATTGTTAAATCCTCTTTCAGATGGTAATCTTTGCACATTGTAAAAATTCATAACTTCATCCAATTTCAATTAAGCTTTTCTAGTTTTGATTTCCTCCATCCCTGCCACCTACAGAACTTGTCTTGTACTATATACATTTTGGCACTGAATTGTATTCAATATAGTATTTTATTGTATAATGTATTATTGCTCTACTGTTTTTTCATGCACACAAATCCTTTCCTTGCTCAAAATTTTGACTTCCTTGAGAGCAGAGAATAGTGTAAGTGCATGTGTGTATATGTGTGTGTGCATATGTGTTTGGATTCTCCATCTGTGTAATGGAATATTGCACATATGGTATGAACTGAATTTAATGGAAACAAAATAAATTGGGTTGACTGTTGGCATGGAGCTTTGACCAAAGCTTATGGAGTTCCTTCTGAAGAGGTTACACGATCTAAACAATTTTAATGATCCAATGACAAGGTTTATAAAATCAACTATATCCAGTTTTCTGAATTAGTTGCTCGATCAGATCTCTGCATCCCAAGTCTGCTTTATTTTTTAGGGCCAAAGTAATTAAAAATTCAGACAAATCTATCCTGTCATTTCAGTTACTTGAAAGACAGTATAAAATGCCTCAGAGTCAGCTATAACTTAATAAACAACTCAGAAAAGAAAGTGAACAAATTTTGATTCTTTTGGTTGAGTTGAATAGCCATTCTCTTTTATCTTATCCCTTTTAATCTTTTCAATGTTTTTACTGAAAACTTTGTTTTCAGAATTCTTCAGTTTATATCTTACCTCTTCTTCAGGTCCAACAGTCAAGATCCCCATTTATTTTAAGATCCCACTCAAATATTTTGTCTTTGTGAGACCTACCCAGGTACTTTCTCCCTCATCTGCCTGGGACACACTTTTTGTCTCTACCCTGGAGGAGATCACTTTGTGTCACTCTCCAGCGAAGCATTTATCACTTGGAAGGGCAGCTAACAAGGTATGTGTCTGTGCCTTCTTTCCCTTCTCAAATGCAAGCTCTTTCAGGAGAGCAACCACTTTTTATTCGTGTTTTTGCCCAGAACATGAAAACAATGATGACTTGGTAGTTATTGGATGAATGTAAATAACATTTCAGAGAAAAGCAGGAAGGGAGGACTGAGAAATGGTAAATGTAGAGAAGCAACTAAATCCAGAGTGTAGCAGGATGAAATCTCACTCAAGTTCTTCTTGGCTACTGCCCCATATATACATAACTGGTGGCAGTGGGAGTTGGGGCTGAGGTAGGCTACAGGAAAAGAAAAGCAGAGCACCCATATCTTCCCACCTCTTACATCACTTTTTCCCATGGCCCACCCTCCTCACTATTCTACTGGAACTCAGATTGTCATGGCAAATATACTCAGCTCTGTTCCAGGCTAGATGGTTCTAGAGTCCATTGCCTTGGATTTCACAACCTCTCTGGCTTTTCCCAACCCTCTACCGATTGCAATTTGATGAAGTCAGGGATAGACCTTTGCCACAGCTGTACAGATCTAAACATTGCCAGTGGTCCTGTCTGTTTTAATCTAAAAAGTTTTTTTTTTTTTAAATACATGTGTTGACTTGTCAACATTGATGGGGTTGGTTGGCTTCCTGCTTTTCCTTCAGCTAGTGAGGAGCCAAAAGTGAATTGTTAGCTATAGGCCCATTCTTCTTGCCATCTCTAACACTGCTGTTAGATACTGTATTTGCTATTAGAGTCAGAACTCAGTGAATAGGAAAAAATGAAATAAAACTCTCTCTACCCCATTTGATTTTCAACTTGAAAGGAAAGGAGACATGAACCCATGTGCATTTTAAATTCAAAATTTGTATTTAAAGCACTTAACAGTGTCCTTTGCATGTTGACAGCTTCCTTTTTAACTGATCCCAGACTGGGTTCTGTAATGTGTTGTGACTTAACCTGCAGAATATGTGCACTGGCATAATGTTTAATTAGGCTTCGGTGTCAACTTTAAATCTAACACCATCAGCATCTAATGAAATACCAGAAGTACTTGGCTTCTGTATGACAGATCTCTTGCAAGAAATCTTCTTCCTCTGACTAAATCATTTAAAAGAGAGAGAGAAAGTGAGAGAGAGAGACAGCCAATGAGAAGAATCTGAACCTGATTACATAGTTAAAATGTTTCTATGGCCATAGTCACAAGACACAAAAAAATAGAATGGAGGTAAATCAGATGCCCATTGCCTTGTATAATTAGTAGATTTTTGAACAGATGGGTATAGATTAAATTTATGCATCTAAAGTTATTTTCTCTGGCTAATATCGTAGTTACAGGTGGGCTTTGTTTGTATTTTCATTTGAAATTATTTTCATTTGAATTAAGGCACTATGATGGGAATTGAGTTGAAACACAGTAGGTTAATATGCAATCTTTACCTTCAGGAAGGCTACAACCTAGCAGTTGGGACAACACAGGTAAAGAAATAGAACTAGACAGGCTATTAGCTGGTTACCTTGAGGAAGTTAATTAGCCTTTATTAACCTCATTTTCCTTTTCAGTAAAATGGTAATGACACTGATATCTACCCCAAAGTGTTGTTGGACTGATAAAATAATCTATGTGAAACATTATACTTAATTCAGTACCTAGCCCATAGTAAGGGCTGAATATATTTTAGATATTATTATGAGTTAGCCATTGCTAATTTCTAGTAGAGTAAAATTTGTTGAAACCGGTGTGTATTAGTTTCCTATTGCTGCTATAACAAATTGCCACAAACTTAGTAACTTAAAGCAACACAGATTTATTCTCCTACAGTTCTGGATGCCAGAAGGCTGAAATCAGTTTCACTGGGCTAAAGACAAAATGTTCCTAGGGCTGGTTCCTTCTTGAGGCTTTAGGGGAGAACATTTCCTTGCCTTTTGTAGCTTCTAGGGGATATGTCTTCCTTGGCTCCTGACCCCTTCCTCATATCATTCCAACCTCTTGCTTCCTTTGTCACCATATCTCCTATGTCCTGTAGTCAAAATTTCCTTTTGTAAGGACACTTGTCCTTAATGTTTAGGACCCAAACCCATAATCCAGGATAATCTCCCCATGTCAAAATTTTATTTAGTCACATCTGCAAAGTCCTTTTTGCCGTATAAGGTAACAGTCGCACATACCAAAGATTAGCTCCTGGATATCTTTGGGGACTGCGGTGAAATGAATTACTTAATATGGCCCTTCTAGCCATGGTCTTTGTGACTTAAACACAGTGATTGAGTGGGACTGTGCAAATAAGGTATATGTGTCATGGTTGGGGTTGGGGTTATGTGTCAATTTGGCTAGGCCATGATTCCTAGTATTGCATGATTGTCCCCCATTTTATGTGTTGTAAGTCCTAGTCTTTACATGTTAATAAGCCACGATTGGTGTAGGGTGTATCTTGAGTGACTCAAGTTCCACCCTTACTAAAGTTATGCCCCTCCGTGAGGTGTGACCTGCATCCAAAGTATATATGTGGTTGCCCTGGTGGGGCTCTCTCTCTCTCTGCATCTGGATCCTGCATCCAGTTCGTGATTATCTGACCTCCAGTTCTTGGGACTTGAGTCAGAAACCTGCCATCTGACCTGCTGAGTCTGGGGTTCACCAGCCCCCACAACCCCATGGGGCAGAGGCCTATCTTCTGACCTGATTTGCCAGCTTCTGCAGCCTCATAAGGCAGCAGCCTGTGATCTGGCTTGCCGACTTGGGTTCGTCAGCCCCTGCGGCACATGGGTGGGGAGAAGCTACGCCTGACTCACGGACTTGCCAGCCCCCACAACCATATGAGCCATATCCTTGATAGGGTTTGTGAGTTCTGTGAGATGTTGCAGAGAATTACAGAAGGGAGGGAGAGTACTGAGGGGAAGGGAAGTAGTTGATGTTAGAGATGATGGAGTGGTACAGCAGTTTGGAAAAGTCGGACATTTGGGACATCTTTAACCTCTGCCTCATAGGAACCAACTTTGTGCTGATCCTTATAGAAGAAATCATTCATTTAGGGACCGTTATTCAGCCAGCCACACACAGTGTTTGAGGAAGATTTATCTGGAGGTGGTGTGCAGAATGCTTTTATTTCCACTTCACATATGGAACCTACCCAATGTCACATAATTTGGTACGGAGGCTCTTATGTGCTCTGGTCTTTCCAGAGTGCCTAATTTCTTAAAGGCGAAGTTCACTTACATCCCAGAGATACCACTGGAACAAGTGGAAGTTAATAGGTCCTATTTACCAGCTAGTGGACAAGTAGAGTGTAAAAATGCCTTGGACACAGGATGGTTCTGGATTTTATGATCCAAATGATATAATCAGTATCCCTTGGAAACAGAAGAGATAACTTCATAGGCCTCTTGGTTTTGCTCCAGTAACTCAGTGATCTTTGACCTTTAGAGAACCTATAGACATAAAAATTGTTAACTTTAGTTTTCTTCCTTATCTTTGGGCCCCATCCAAAGTAACTGGTATTCCCTTCCCTCCAAAATTGTCCCATATCAAGTAAATTACACATTATGATACAAGACTGATTTATTTGGATAGAAGCAACCTGTCCTACCTGATTCATGAGAGACCCTCTTCACATTCTACCAGAGGATGGTCATTTTTGGATTTTTTTAAAAATTATTGTTGCCATTCAAACCATTTTTACGGGTACAATTTAATGACATTAGTTACATTCATCAGGTTGTGCAACCATAACCACTATCTAATTCCAAAATTTTTTATCACCACTAATACTCAGTTCCTTTTAAGCAATAACTCCTCATTCCTGCCTCTTCTCAGCCCCGGAGAACCACTAAACTTCTGTTGCTATGCATTTGCCTATTCTAGATATTTCATATAACCACAATATTTGTCCTTTTATATCTGACTTATTTCATTCAGCATAAGCTTTTCAAAGTTCATCTGTGTCATAGCATGTATCAGAACTTCATTTCTCTTTATTGCAAAATAATATTCTGTCTTAGTCATCTAGTGCTGCTATAACAGAAATACCACAAGTGGACGGCTTTAACAAAGAGAAATTTATTTTCTTACAGTCTAGTAGGCTAAAAGTCCAAAATCAGGGCGTTAGCTCCAGGGGAAAGCTTTCTCTCTCTGTCAGCTCTGGAGGAAGGTCCTTGTCATCAATCTTCCCCTGGACTAGGAGCTTCTCTGCACAGGAACCCCAGGTCCAAAGGATGTGCTCTGCTCTTGGCACTGCTTTCTTGGTGGTATAAGGTCCCCCACTCTCTGCTCACTTCTTTTTCCTTTTATCTCTTGTAAGATAAAAGGTGATGCAGGCCACACTCCAGGGAAACTTCCTTTACATTGGATCAGGGATGTGACCTTAGTAAGGATGTTACAATCCCACCCTAATCCTCTTTAACATAAACTTACAATCACAAAATGGAGGACAGCCACACAGAACTAGTAATCATGGCCTAGCCAAGTAGACACATATTTTGGGGGGACACAATTCAATCCATGATATATTCCATTGTATGTATATACCACATTTTGTTTATCCATTCATCTGTTGATGGACACTTGTGTTGTTCTCTCCTTTTGCCTATTGTGAATAATGCGTTAGTAAACATCGGTGTACAAGTATCTATTTGATTCCTACTTTTAAGTCCTCTGGGTATATACCTAGGAGTGGAATTACTGAATCACATGGTAATCCTACATTTAACATTTTGAGGAACCACCAAAAAGTTTTCCACAGGTTGTACCATTTTACGTTCGCACCAGCAACGCACAAGGGTTTCAATTTCTCCACTTCCTTGCCATCACTTGTTATTTTTCATTTTTCTGATACTAGCCATTCTAGTGGGTGTGAAGGGGTAGCTCCTTGTGGTTTTGGTTTGCATTTCCCTAATGACTAATGTCATTGAGCATCATTTTATATGCTTTCTGATCATTTGTATATCTTCTTTGGAGAAAGTCCTTTACCCATTTTTTAACTGGGCTGTTTGTCATTTTGTTGTTGAATTGTAGAAGATTTTTATATATTCTGAATATTAAACTCTACCAGGTATATGGTTCCCAAATATTTTATTCCCTTCTGTAAGTTGTCTTGTCACTTTCTTGATAAAGTCCTTTGATGCACAGAAGTTTTTAATTTTGATGAAGTCTTGTTTATTTATTTTGCCTTTAATTGCTAGTGCTTTGGTGTCATATCTAAAAATTCATTGTCAAAAACCAGGTCTTGAAGCATTACCCCTATGTTTTCTTCTAAGAGTTTTATGGTTTAAATTCTTATATTTAGACCGTTGATTGATTTTGAGTTAGTTTTCACATATGATGTGAGGTATGGTTCAACTTCATTCTTCTGCATGTGGAAATCCAGTTGTTCCAGTGTCATTTGTTGAAAAGACTGTTCTTCCCCATTGAAGAGACTTGACACCTTTGTCAAAAACCAATTTACCTTAGATGTATGAGTTTATTTCTGGACACCCATTTCTATTTCATTGGTTTCTTTGTCTATACTTACACCAGTACCACACTGTTTTGATTACTATAACTTCATAGTACATTTTTAAATTAGGAAGGGTGAGCCCTCCTGCTTGTTATTCTTTTTCAAGATTATTTTAGCTATTTGGGGCCTCTTGCAATTCTTATGAATTTGACAACTGGCTTTTCCATTTCTGCCAAAAAGCCCAATGAAATTTTTATAGGAATTGCATTGAATCTTTAGACTGCTTTTGGTAGTATTGAAATCTTAACAATATTTAAGTCTTCCAATTCATGAACAAAGGATGTCTTTCCATTTATTTAGGTATTCTTTAATTTCTTTCACCAACGTTTTATAACTTTCAAGTGCACAAGTCTTTCACCTCCCTGGTTAAATTTATCTCTAGGTACTTTATTCTTTCAGATGCTGTTGTAAATGGAATTGTTTTAATTTTCTTTTCAGATTTTTTGTTGCTGGTATATAGAAGCACAACTGATGATTTTCATATGTTGATCTTGTAACTGCTGATTTCATTTATTAGCTCTCATAAATTTCTTGTGAATTCTTTGGGATTTCCTATACACACACGCACACACACATACACACAGTTGTCTTTGAATAGAGATAGTTTTACTTCTTTCTTTCCAAGTTATTGGATGCCTTTTATTTCTTTTTCTTGCTCAATTGCTCTGGTTAGAACTTCCAGTAAAATGTTGAATAGCAATGGTAAGAACAATCATCTTTGCCTTGTTCCTGGTCTTAGGGGGAAAGCTTTCAGTCTTTCAGCATCAAATACGATGTTAGCTGTAGGTTTTTCATAAATGCCTTTATAATGTTGAGGAATTTACCTTCTCAGTTTGCTAAGTGTTTTCATCATGAAAAGGTATTGGATTTTGTCAGATGTCTTTTCTGTAACCATCAAGATGATGAAGTTGTTGTTTGTCTTTGTTCTATTAATGTGGTGTATTACATTGGTAGATTTTCTTACGTTGAACCACCCTTGCATCCCAAGTGGGGGTAAATTCTACTTGGTCATGGTGTATAAAACTTTTAATATGGTGTTGGTTTGCTAGTATTTTTCTCTTTTTTTTTGAGGATTTTGGCATTTATATTCATAAGGGATATGGGTTTATAATTTTCTTTTCTTGTGTGTCTTTATCTGGCTTTGGTATCATGGTAATGCTGGTGTCATAAAATGAATTAGTAAGTTTTCCTTCCTTGTTTTGAATTGAATTGTGTTTCCTCAAATTATGTGTTGAATCCTAACCTCTGTACCGGAGAATGTGATCTTCTTTAAAAATAGGTTCTTTCTTTGAAAATGTTATATTAGTTAAGGATGTCATACTAGAGTAGGGTGAGTTTTAATCTCTTCTGAGTTATGTCTTCTAAAAAGGGAAAACAGACACAGAGACAGAGTTAAACAAAAGAAAGACAGACTCCAGGTGAGGATATATCTAAATGCCATAAAACATCAAGAAACGCCTGGGGCCAGCAGAAGCTGGAAGAGACAAGAAGAGATCTTCTGCTGGAGTGAACAGAGAGAGCATGGCCCTACTGATAGCCTGAACTTGGACTTCTAGTCTTCAGAACTGTAAGAGAATACATTTCTGGTCTTTAGAGCCACCCACTTACTGTTATTTTGTTATGGCAACTCTAGGAAATGAAAACGCCTGTTCTATTTTTTGGAAGAGTTTGAGTAGAATTGACAGTAATTCTTCTTTAAATGTCTGGTAGAATTCACCAGTGAAGCCTTCTGGTCATTGACTTTCTTTGTTGGGAGATTTTTGGTTACTGATTTAATCTCCTTATTTTTATAGTTATGTTGAGTTTTTTTATTTCTTCTTGAGGCAATTTAGGTAGTTAACAGAGGCCTGGTGGCGCAGTGGTCAAGTGCTTGGCAGCTAACCAAAAAGGCTGGCAGTTGGAATCCACTAGCCACTCCTTGGAAACCCTATGGGCCATTTCTACTCTGTCCTATAGGGTTGCTATGAGTCAGAATAGACTCAGTGGCAATGGGTTTGGTGTTTGTTTTTTTAAAATGTGTTTCTAGGAATTTGTCCATTTCATCTAAATTATCCAATTTGTTGGTATATAATTGTTCGTAATGTTCTCTTATAATTAATTTTATTTCTGTAAAGTTGATAGTAATGCCCCACTTCTATTTCTCATTTAAATACTCACATCTATCTTAGTTATCTAGAGCTGCTGTAACAAAAATACTACAAATGGGAGGCTTTAGTGAACGGAAATTTATTTTCTCACAGTTTAAAAGGCTAGAAATCTGAATTCAGGGTGCCAGCTCCAGGGGAAGCCACCATCTTTCAGCTCTGGGGGAAAGTTCTTGTCTCTTTCAGCTTCTCTTCCCCAGTTCCTTGGAGATCTCCGTGTGGCATCAGTCTTTCCCCATTTGTGCTTCCTTGCTTCTGTGCCTAAACTGCTCCTTTTATACGTAAAAATGATTGGCTTAAGACGCACCCTACACTGATACGGCTTTGTTAGCATAACAAAGAAAATACTATTTTCAAATGGGATTACATACACAGGTATAAAACCAAACCCATTGCCACTGAGTTGATTCCAACTCATAGTGACTTTATAGCACAGAGTAGAACTGATCCTTAGGATTTCCAAGGCTATAAACTTTTACGGAAGCAGACTGCCACATCTTTGTTGCATTGAGGGGCTGGTGGGTTCTAATCTCCGACCTTCTGGTTAACAGCTGAGTGCTTAACCACTGCGCCACCAGGGCTCCCTCTCCACAGGTATAGGGATTAGGATATACAACACATGTATTTGGGGGACACAGTTCAATCCACAACAGCATCTTTTTTCTTTTCTTCCTTCTGAATATAACTAAATGTTTGCCAATTTTGTTGATCTTTTCAAACAATCAACTTTGGTTTTGTTGATTCTGTCTGTTGTCTTTCTATTCTCTGTTTATTTTATTTCTGCTTTAATCTTTATTATTTCCTTCCTTCCGGTAGATTTGGGTTTAGTTTGCACTTCTTTTTCTATTTCCTTAAGGTGTAAAGTTATTAATTTGAGATCTTATTTTTTAATGTAGGCATTTACAACTATAAGTTTCCCTCTGATCACTGCCTTCGTTGCATCCAATAAGTTTTGATATGTTGTGATTTAGTTTTCTTTCATCTCTAAGTATTTTCTAATTTCCCTTGTAATTTTCTTTGACCCATTGATTCTTTAACTGTGCGTTGTTTAATTTCCAGTTTTCTTTCTGTTATTTCTAGTTTCATCCTACTGTGGTCAGAGAAGATACTTTGTATGATTTTAATCTTTTAAATTTATTGAGACTTGTTTCGTGCCACTGTTGGACTTTGCATCTAAAATAGAACTTAGTACCTGTGTTCTAGAAATGGGTTATAGGGGTGCTGAGCTTATAAATGCTCTCAAACCTTCAGGTGACAGAGAGGGGTCTTCATCTCATCCGATTCTTGCAATAACCCAATATTGTAGCTATCATTATGATACCATTTTACAAATAAGAACACAGAGGTTCAGAGAAGTGGTGAATTGTGCAAGGTTACCCCATAGTCAGGAGCCCTGGTAGTGCAGTGGTTAAGCACTCAGCTGCTAACTGAAAGGTCGTGGTTCAAACCCACCAGCTGCTCCATGGGAGAACGATGTGGTAGTCTGCTTCCATAAAGATTACATCCTTGGAAACCATATGGGGCAGTTCTACTCTGTCCTATAAGGTCACTAGGAGTTGAAATCAACTCAACAGCAACTTTTTTTTTCACCCCATACCCAGTAGAAAAGAAATTTGATTCTAAGTCTTTTACTTTTGGGGCTGTACCTTATATATCATATACATGTAAGCACTCAAAGGTCACCTTGCCAGGCCATAAAGACTTCAGGTTTATGTGTGTGTGTTTTAAGAGTCCAAAAATCTGGATAAGATATTTCAATTATGATGTCTATGTGTGTTTAAACATGCTGGGATAAAGCTAACAAATCAATTTAAAATTGGGGAATGAACTGCACACTAATTATAACGTGCCTCCATTATTCAGTTTGTAGCTTGAGTAATACTCAGGATTTAAAGGTGTCAGTGTTCAGCTGCTAAAGTTATTATCCACCCTCCCTCCATCCCTCGGGAGTCCCTGCAGTCACAGTCAGGGCGGGGACACCTTTCGCCAGCTATTTTGGTGAATTTTGTTTGTGGGGAGGACACGTGTGCAGGTGTACGGGCACCTTTAGTTTGCCATGTTTGGGCTGGTTCTTAGCGCCCTCATGCACCACGTTCACAGGGCTCACCCTAAATGCTTAGCCCATCTGCTCAGGGATTGATGCCTCACCACAATTATCTAATCAGATTATAGCAAATATCAAATACAGCTGACAAGGGTGAGGCTGCTCAAAGTAAAGGGAAACAGGAGGATTCAATGAATTACAAGGTCTAGTGCCAAACGTGTGTCGTAAGTGTAAAACATACATTTATATCTTTTGGAAGCAACAGATAGAATAATGAGAATCAATGTAAGAATTGACCTGCCATCCTAGTTTGACTGAGAAAAATCTTACTTTGGAATAAACTCTGCAAGATGTGCAGATGTCTTGGCAAATAACCCTGGATTTGCAAGGACCTCTGGATTGTCTCAAAGCATGGGTTGCAAATTGGTGGCACACTTGCATAACAACCCAGTGTTTTAAAAATTGGATTTGAATATTTTACGCTGGATGTGATCTTTCTGTTTGTCAGTAGCTAACCTCACCCTATTATACCAGGCCCTTCCCATATTTACGTTGCCTGTCTGGAATCTGACTATGAGTTTGAAACTGTAGATCCAATAGATACTGCGTCTTATGTTGCATTGTTATTTACAGATTCTAAGCTTTGATAAGGAGCCCTAGTGGTGCAATAGTTAAGTGCTCAGCTGCTAACCAAAAGGTTGGCGGTTGGAAACCACCCCTAGCAGCTATGTGTGAGAAAGACCTGGCAATCTGCTCCTGTACAGATTACAGCCTAGAAAACCCTATGGGGCAGTTCTACTCTTTTACACGGGGTCGCTATGATTAAAAATCGACTCAATGGCACCCAACAACAACAAGCTTTGAGAGTTTCTGTGATCATTCCTAACTGTGTTCTCACAACTGGGAGCCCAGAGTGGTTAAAGTCACCTTCCACTCCTTCAGAAGCAAAGCTGTTAGTGCAGTGTGCCAGGCAGGACTGGCTTCATAATTTGCAAAGTCCAGTGCAAAATGAAAATGTGTGGCCCTTTGTTAAAAAATCAGTAAGAATTTCAAAATGGTGACTGCAGGGAATTAAACGAAAGGTCAGCACTTTGAATCCACCAGCTGCTCCTTGGAAACCCTATGGGGCAGTTCTACACTGTCCTATAGTGTCACTATGGGTCAGAATCGACTTGACAGCAACTGGTTTTTTTTTGGTTTATCATTCCAGAGAAACTAACCAGTCAAAGAAAAGAGACTTTCTGGCATTTGGGAATCTTCCCCAAATGATTCCTGCCCAATCTATGAGATCAAAAAATGTGTCCCTGCCCAATTGCCTTGGAGTCCCTGGGTGGCATAAATTGTTAATGCACTGGGATGCTAACCGAAAGGTTGGAGGTTCAAGTCCCCTTAGAGGTACCTTGAAAGAAAGGCCTGGCATGCTACATCCGAAAAAACATCAGCCATTGAAAACCCTATGGAGTACAGTTCTACAATGACACACGTGGGGTCACCCACCATGAGTTAGAATTGACTCAATGGCAACTGGTGCTGGTTGCTCAATCACTATACAGTGACTCTCAGCAGCAAACAAACCTCCTCATGCACACAGTACCATTGGCTTTTTAATGCCACTTACTTACAAATGGACTGTCAAAAGTTACTTTATATTTTATAAAAAGTTCCTAACATTAAAGATAGGACCAAAATCAACAAATTAAAAAAAAAAAAAAAGAGAGAGAGGGAGCGAGAGAGAGAATTCATAGGGAACAAAGACAATTCAAGGGGCAGAGGGAAGCTTTAACAACCGATTGTAATTAATATCCTCAGAGTGGATAAGAGAGTATATTGTGTTAATAAACTTCAAACAGGATGATGTAAAAAAGGAAGACTCAGTGAACAAGATAGGGCTCTTGAAACTTAAAAATATAATAGTAGAAATAGAAAATACAATGGATCGAGGAAATGTCCCTTAAACTATAGTTTCAAATCTCTGCATCACAAGTTCTCACTTGATTACTTCTTCAATGTCTTGTTTATTTGTTTTTTCCCCAATGTTCCCTTCCAATAATATTTCTGAAAATTCTCACATGTGCTTCCTGGATTCATCCATACATCTCCTTGTCACTTCCCAGTTTTTTCATAGGCCTCCCTAACAAGTGACAGGACCCCAGCTTCCATCCTGCTTGTTTCTCTTTAAAATGTAGCAAATATGCTGGAGGAGAGAAGGGACCTGGCTCCCATAAAGTAAGAGCTTGCTTATCTGCAGTCCCTCTGAACTGGCACTGGTTCTTATTATCCTTCTCATCTGCTATTTCCCTAACTCTGCTTGTCTCTGCTGCTTAAAGTCCATGCTCACACTGGGCCATGACCCACTGTATGGGCTTTATGTACGTAAACATGTATAATAAACCGTAAATGGCTCTCAGGATATAAATTTTGTTATTTTTAACAAGAACAAAGACTTTTGTCTTGTTCACACAGTATCCCAAGTATCTAGAAAAGTGTGTGGTACATACTAGGCATTCAGTAAATATTTATACTGAATGAATGAATGTTATATTCAAAAAGACCCAAGTTAGAAGGAGGAAGTATCTTCTGAATATAGATCTCTTCCTCACTGGGCACGTACCCATGGTTCCCATGGTAAGTGACATGACATAGAACCAATGGGAAAGCAAGCACAACGGCCGACATGGGCCCTGAAATCACATTGGCGGCAGTCAGATCAAGTGGCCATTCACATGGGTTAACGTTAGGGTGACTGTAATGTATCATCTAAATTAGCACACTTCTGTGAGTGAAAGGGGGTGCTAAAAATAATTGTCAGGCATTAATTATCTTCAGGAGACACAAACCAGGAATATCCAGGCAGCCCAGGAACATGATCACCTTATTTAGGTTATCCTGGTGGCACAGTGGTTAAGAGCTCGGCTGCTAACCGAAAGGTCGGCAGTTCGAATCTACCAGCCCCTCCTCGGAAACCCTATGGGGCCAGTTCTACTTTCGTCCTGTAGGGTTGCTATGGGTCAGAATCGATTCAATGGCAACAGGTTTGGTTTTTGTTTTTATATTGTTTGGGACCTTGGTGGCACAGTGGTTAAGTGCTTGGCTGCTAAACAAAAGGTCAGTGGTTTGAACCCACCAGCAGTTCCATGGGAGAAAGATGTGGCAGTCAGTTTCTGTAAAGATTTGCAGCCTTGGAAACCCTATGGGGCAGTTCTGCTCCATCCTATAGGGTTGCTATGAGTCAGAATTGACTTGATGGCTCTGTGTTTGGTGTTTTTTTTTTTTTGTTTTTGTTTTTGGTTTTATATGGATTAGTTTTAGATCAACATCAAAATAACATAAAATAATTTAAATATCTTGTAGGAGATTATTCCCTGTGGATAATTCACATTTGGTAAACATTATTATAAAGGCTATTCCAGCATTAAATGGAAAAATGGATGAGAAGGCCTCTTTACAATATAATTATCCTACAAGTAGAACATAGGAAAAAAAAAGTATACTTTTAGGTGCATGATTTTCAGGGAGAATATCCTCAGTTTGGATATGGTGTCCACGGTAACATCTAGTGCTCTATATAAATAATTCCATGTCCGCATCTGGACATCGGCCTGCGGTCAAGGCCTTTTCTCTTCCCCGTGGCCTTGACGCCTCACTATATTTTTTTCTCTTTCCCTTACCATCTTTCATGTTCTTTTAAAGGACAGGTTTCTCTCCCCCATCAAGCCTACTTCCGGAGTAAAGCTGGAACCAAGGGGATGCAGGTGGGCGTGAACCTCCTAACAGGCTGGGTAAAGGGGGCTGCCAGGTGATGAATGGATGCATGTGGAGCAAGGTAATAAACCAGCACCCCAGTCATGTAATCTTCCATTAAAATGAAATGCATACCAGGCATGCGGCATTTCTGCAGCTTGTACCCTCTCCCATAGAAGATCATGAATAAAAGAGGGAAGTGTACTGCTGACAGATGCCAGCATGCATAAAGGACACTTCCTATAAAGGCAAAGCTCCGGCTAACAGATGGACTAAAGATGTGAGATGCAGAAAGATTTACCAATCTAAATAATTCAAGGGAATGTCGTATGGCAAGCCAGCGCTTTTTGAAGGGAGCCAGCAGAAGGTGCAGATGGAAAGGCAGGCCAAGCCTTTCCCATAAACCCATTAAGAACAGTACTTGTCTGAACGACAGTATGTCACAGAAGGCCCAGGGAGAGGCCAGCAAATGAGAAATTTGCTTCTAGAGTTTGTCCCACAAGGTAAGAGCATTTTTAATAGTGAAGGTTGAGGCATTTAATGAGGTTGAAAAAGGGGTGTTATATGTTTCATTGCCAGTCCTCAAGCCCTCGTCGAAACTCCTCCATTTTTGAGTTCTTTGTCTTATGAGAATCAAAATCATTGATGGCGAAGCCACGCAAACCCTTGGGAGAAGACTGGCCAGACTCAAACTTCTTAGTTCTTGGAGTCAGGTGCAAATTCTGGACCCAAAAGCCGAACACCACTTTCTATAAATATTTCTTAAAAATATGTGATTATCCTCCCTCCCCAGGCTCCATTGACATTTGCTGCCCACCAACTCATGGAATGTTCAATCCTAAGTTATCTCGCATTGCTGGGTCAATTTCATGTCCTTGACCTGCCTTCCAAACTACATTATGAGCAACTAAAACAGAGACTCATCCTCATTCACTAGGACTTACTCAGAGTATCGATGCCAGTTGCCATTGAGTTGACTCCATGTGTGTCAGAGTAGAACCTCCCGTGTGTCAGAGTAGAACTGTGCTCCATAGGGTTTTCAGTGGCTGATTTTTCAGAAGTAGATCATCAGCCCTTTCTTCCAAGGAACTTCTGGGTGGACTGGAACCTCCAACCTTTCAGTTAGGTGCCCAATAAATACTTAAATTCTTCGTGATAATGAAACCCTTTCAACCTAAAGGAACCCTCTCTCAAGAGCCTGCGTACCATGCACAGCTACGCCACAATGTCAGCATCTCAGGCAAGAGGAGACATGACAGGCGATGTTGTAAAATGCATTGATGGCACTGGAGAGCTGGTGGGCCAAGCACCCATTTGGTTCCTCATTAGCTAGGCAACCCTAGACAAGCCAATGCCTTCCATTCCTTAACTGTAAAAACAAGTAATTTAAAAAAGATCATCTCTAAGTCACTTTGCAGTTCTAGTTCTTACTTACATTGGAATCAAATACAAGACTTTCAGTTACTGCAATGTCTGGATCTGTGGCTCATAAAAATGCACTTTGGAAAGGTGTTCACCAGCATGTTCCAAAATTAAAAACCTAAAGAGCATGCAGTAAGGTTTTCTTTTTTCAAGTTATTTTAAGCTAACTTAAAGTAAAAAACTGCCTTCTATTTTTGAGATTGTGTTCTTTTGTTGTTGTTTATTCCGTCAATTCTTATGTGAAGTGAAAGAAATAGTAGATTTTGTTTTGTTTAATAAAAAAAATTGGCAAGCCTGTGTCTGCTCCCCCCACCCATCTACACACCAATCTTTTGTTGCTGTAGTTGTTTTAATTTTATTGGTTATGAAATTAAAATCTTAGAACTGCTGGTATAAACCCAGAAAGCAGGCAGATGTTCTTCTACCTTCCACAAAGTGGCACTGATGCTCACAGGGCATATCCTTAAAGGAATGAACATTGGTTTTGTGGATTTCTGTGGATATAGTTTACCAATTACAGAAAGTCATATTCTTCAAAAGCTGTGCAAAAATAAAAAATTTGCAAATGAGTTCCAAATTTCCAGTTCCTCAAATTAGTTCAAAGACTTTATTTTCTTTTCCTAATTGTTCTTCACCTGGCAGCAGCTGTCCATGCTCCTCTGCCCTCAACCCTGCCTCTTCATCAGCTGTATCACTTAATAATCTAAAATCAATCAAATGAAGGCTCAAAGAAGGGAATGTGGGAAAGGAGGAAAGGTGCTCTGAGTTGGAGCCTTCTGTAAAGCAGAGAATCATCTGAAGTCATCTTTAATTTGTCCATTTTTTTTTTTTAATAAATATCAACTATCTCATAGCAAGCACCATTACTTTGGATTATAACAGAAATCAGTTGTAAGTTCACTGTTTAAGTTCTGTACGGCTTATTATTAGAGTTCCTTTTCTCTTTACAAGCAGAGTGTGTGTGTGTGTGTGTGTGCACGCGTGTGTGTGTGCAGCAAGAGTTTGGGAAGATTTTTTTTTCCTTCAGTTTTTCTCATGGTTTTCTTGATTTTTTTTTTTTTACCTTGACCAATTTAGAGTGTATTACCCTGGGGGCAAAGACACAAGGTTTACAGCTTTGATGTAATGGCCATAGGCACCCTCTGTTTCCTTGGCATTAGAAATGGTGCAAATAACTTCATCCATCTCTAGAGTGATGTATTGCCTCATTGGTGACCAGCAACGCAATGTTTCACGGTGTTGATATGAGTTGATAGTCACTTGCTTATCACGTCCCACGAAAAAAGTTCTTGCTGGCAACAATATTCCATGGTCATTTTTTAAAAACACTCTGACATTCTTAGTATTATAGAGGGCTTTTATTCTGACATCACCAAATCCTTTACCAGCTTTCGTTTACCTGATACCCAGTGAAGGCAGGAATAACAGATATCAATCTCAGGCCAGCTGTTAGGGGTAAGAAGTGAATGCTCTGCTCATTTTTTTTCTATCAGAGCATTCCCTATTTGAGGTCACAAGGGAAATTCCATTTAATAAATTTCTAGAATTAGAACTCTGAGTGGTCTTGACTTCCAGGTTCCGTGGAGTCCCCTGTACTGAAGAAGATGCTGGATTTTTGTCTTTGTTTATTTATTTTTTATTTTTCTAACAGCAACATCCAGCACCAAGGCACTAGGAAAAGAACTGGTGTGTACAATTCAGAATTAGAGCTACATGAGTTAAAGCCTGGCCTGGCCACACAGAGGTCCCCTACCTTTTGGTTTAATTTTAAGGATCTCAGTGGTATTGCTTCACATTAACCTCAATGAATCAAATGAGAAAATCATGACAAAGAAAACTAACCAGTTATCTCATGAAGGACTCCAGCTGTTACCGCCTTATGAACAGCACTTTTTCATTAAAAGTTTCTGTCTTGAGGTTTCGACAAATTATAAATATTCTCTCCTATGTTTTCCATCACAATTTCAAAGCTGAATTTGTAGAGGCCTGTTACTCTAAAATGTTAGAGTAAAATTAAACAACAATAAAATATTTACAGATGCCAATACTAAGGAAATTAAGGCAACAGATAAGACATAGAGATCCCCATTTTGAAGGTACACACAAGGTCCCCACCCAATATCCTTCTGTGAGGGCTACCAGTCTGTCAGCCCTACCCACATGCAATCGGATTTTTAATGTCTCTTAACTATACGTGCATAACCCAGAATCACCAGACATTTGAAGAAAGCACTTAATATGAAAGTTAGAGACCAATATATACAAATGGGGTGGGGTGAGAGGGGGGAGAAGAAGAAGAAAAAAAAAAAGAAACTTGGAGGAAAACAGAAAATCACAGAATAGAAGGAAAAATCCTATTAATTAATATCCAAACGGATATTGATTGTATGCATGAAACAAGGACAAGATTCTATGTATAGGAACTTTTGGGGGGAGAAAAAAATAAAGGATGAAAGAGAAAAAAATTAACAAATTTGGAGATCAATGCATAGGGACAAACATCTGAATACTAAGAGTTCTAGAAAGAGAATAAGAAGATAGAGAAAAGAAAGTACCGAAGAAATTACATAAATATATTTCCTCAAAGTCAGGGAGATAATTTTCAACATTGAAAAGGCTTATTAAGAGCACATCATAGTGGATGGAAACAGATCTCCACCAAGGCCTGCCGTGGTGAAACAGACACCAGGAGTGACCTAGACAATTTTTGGAAAGAAAAACTAGGTCTCATATAAAGGACTGAGAATCAGGGTGACATTTTACCTCATAGAATCACTGAAAGTCAGAAGCCCATAGAAAAGTTAGAAGACAAGGTCTTTACATTTTCATCTAGAATTCTTAACTAAACTTATCAGATGGGAAGATAGAATGAAGACACACTCAAAGCCAGCAAGGTCTCAGCATTTTATCTCCCATGCATATTTTCTCAGGAGCTACTGGAGGATATCCTACTCCCACATATGAAGGAAACCAGGAAAAAAGATCAAACACAGAGCAGGAGCAAACAACCTCAGCGTGGTGCCGATGTGATAGGCCTGGAGAGCAACTCTTTTGTGGGAGCCAAAGTGGCATTGTCTAAGAGAAATGTCTCCTAAACAAACAAACAAGACAAAACAAATCAGAACCTGTAGGTTACCTGCAGGGGCAGATTAATCAGTGTCTTAGTCATCTAATGCTGCTATAACAGAAATACCACAAGTGGATGGCTTCAACAAACAGAAGTCCATTCTCTCACAGTTTAAGAGGCTAGAAGTCCAAAGTCATGGTACCAGTTCCAGGCAAAGGCTTTGTCTCTCTGTCAACTCTGGGGGAAGGTCCTTGTCATCAATCTTCCCCTAGTCTACGAGCTTCTTAGCGCAGGGATCCCAGGTCCAAAGGACACGCTGTGCTCCTGGTGCTACTTTGGTGGTAGTATAAGGTCCCCGTGTCTCTCTACTTGCTTCTCTCTTTTATATCTCAAAAGAGATTGGCTTAGAAAACAATCTAATCTTGTAGATTGAGTCCTGCCTCATTAACATAACTTCCTCTAATCCTGCCTTATTAATATCATAGAGGTTATATTTACAACACATAGGAAAATCGCATCAGATGACAAAATGATGGACAGTCACACAATACTGGGAATCATGGCCTAGCCAAGTTGACACATATTTTTGGGGAACACAATTCAATCCATGACAATCCGTAAGCAAGGTACACGTGGGCTTACATTGGTGCGGTAAAACAACAGGTGAAATGGTGCACTGCAGATTAGTAAATAAGCACAAGTAAAGCCATGCACACCTAGTTTATTGGATAATCCATCCCTAGTTACCTGCTGTGTTTGACAATTTTGGGGGTAGTTTTAGAAATCTATCAGAAAGTTTCAGTACAAATTCATAGTAAGAACATCGGAAACTAAGCATATGAAAAAGAAAGCAATGATTAGTAATTTAGGAAAAATAAAATATTGTACAAGAGAAGAATTATAGTCCAAAGTTAACTGTGGCTAAGCAATAATTACATAATCATCATAACTTAAACATCACCTATAGATTTCAATAAAAAATTGTGAAATGATTATATTGGTGTTATGGATTGAATTATGTCCCCTACAACTTTGTGTTGTAAATTCTAACCCCTATACCTGTTGTTACAATCCCATTTGGGAATGGGGTTTCTTTGTTATGTTAATGAGGCAGTATTAGTGTAGGGTATGTCTTAAATCAATCTCTTCAGACATATAAAACAGCAGATTAAGCAAGCAAGCACAAATGGAAGGGAAGATACAAGCCACATAGTCGCCAAGGAACCTAGGAATAGAAACTGAAAAGAGACAAGGACCTTCCTCCCAGAGCTGACAGAGAGAAAGTATTCCCCTAAAGCCAGTGCCCTGAATTTGGACTTCTAGCCTCCTAAACTGTGAGAAAGTCACTATACCAAAAAGAATTGGTCAATGTTCAACCATTTCAGGAGGTGGCATATGATCAGGAACTGATGGTAATGAAGGAAGAAGTTCAAGCTGCACCGAAGACATTGGCAAAAAACAAGGCTCCAGGAACTGACAGAATACCGATTGAGATGTTTCAACAAATGGATGCAGCCCTGGAAATGCTCACTCATCTATGCCAAGAAATTTGGAAGACAACTACCTGGCCAACCCACTGGAAGAGATCCATGTTTATGCTTATTCCAGAAAGGTCATCCAACCAAATGCAGAAATTATCGAACAACATCAGTAACATCACATGGAAGTAAAATTTTTCTGAAGATCATTCAAAAGCA
>NW_004444081.1:2962703-2984871 GCF_000243295.1 Trichechus manatus latirostris
AGAAGTACAACCAGAATGCTCCTTAGAAGCAAGGATGGCCAGACTATGTCTCACATACTTTGGACATGTTATCAGGAGGGATCAGTCCCTGGAGAAGTGTATCATGCTTGGTAGAGGGTCAGTGAAAAAGAGGAAGACCATCAATGAGATGGGTTGACACAGTGGTTGCAACAATGGCCTGAAGTATAACAGTGATTGCAAGGATGGCACAGGACCTGGTAGTGTTTTGTTCTGTTGTACACAGGGTCGCTACGAGTCGGAACTGACTCGACAGCACCTAACAACAGCAACAAACTGTGAGAAAATGAATTTCTCTGTGTTAAAGTCACCCACTGTGATATTTCCATCATAGCAACATTGGATAACTAAGACAGTTGGGAAAGAGGAGAGTGGTAGGATGTGCATGATCGTGTGTGTGTAAGAGAATGAATGCAATCTTCATTTTACATGCTATGAAGTCCAAAGATAACACCTAAAATGCAAAATTCAGAACTATCAGTATAAGCAGCTTATTATACAGCATGGAAATCAGTTCCAAAATAAATTGCTAAAAAAGTTGAAAGAAATTGCTTCTTAGAAATGGGCCTTGGAGTGGGTAGGAAGGGTTCAGCCAGGGTACTATTATCTTTTATCATGTCTTACAGAAATATTTATCTATTTAAAAATGATTATTTTCTACATAATGCAGATACATTGCAGCACATGTATTTACAATCTATGTCTTATAAGATCAGGTATAGGTCATTAAATTTTGCTTTGAAAAAGATGACAAATATTATTATTATTAGGTGCTGTTGAGTCAGTTCCAACTCACAGCAATCCTATGTACAACAGAATGAAACACTGCCCAGGTCAATGGATGTCTGCAGCTGTTTCTTCTCATTTTGAGTTGTGCCACATCAGCAAATGAAAGTCCCGAAAGCTTTACTCCATCCACTTCATTAAGGTGGCTCTACTTTGAGGCAGCTCTTCCCCAAATAATGACAAATAATAAATAAAAAAAGCTACTTTTTAAACCTGTTGGAATAAAAACAGAATGGCTCACCTTGTAATTTTAATGAAAGAGCCGTAGTGAATAATGTATACATGACCATGCGAAGGTATTTCCTGACAAAAGAAGTGTTTTGAGTTGATAATATCAATTTACTTGAGGAGGCAAGTATTAAAAAGTATCAATATATTTCATTATACACACTTTGTTGTTTGCCTTCAAGTTGACTTGGACTCATAGCACCCTACAGGACAGAGTAGAACTATCCCAAGGGGTTTCCAAGGATTGACTGGTAGACTCGAACTGCTGACCATTTGGTTGCCAGCCAAACTCTTAACCACTGCGCCACCAGGGCTCTATACACACACATTACCCCCTCCACACACACACATACATATCTCCTAACTATTTGTATACATATAAAATGAAATAGAGATCCCTAGGTAGTGCAAAGGGTTTGGACTTAATTGCTGGCCTAAAAGCTGATGGTTCAAACACATCCAGTGGTGCGCAGAGGAAAACTCCTGGCCATCTGCTTCTGCAAAGAAACGTGTGAGCCGTGGGATTGCCATGAGTCAGAATCAACTCAACGGCAATTAACAGCAACGAAATAGAGAACTGAGGTTAGTAAGTGACTTGTACAATATATATTTCATCCATTAATTCACAAATAAATCTACTGAGCAAATACTCTGAGCTTGGTACTGTGCTACATGCTAGAGATTTTGGGATCAAAAATACTTCCCATAATTTCTTTTTTTTTAATTAATTTTTAAATTTTTTCCCATACAAAAATTTATACATACATTGTTATGTGACCCTAATTGCTCTCCCCATACTGTGACAGCACACTCCTCCTTTCCACCCCTGATTCCCCATGTCCATTCAACCAGCTCCTAACCCTCTCTGCCTTTCCATCTCACCTCCGGACAGAAGCTGCCCATTTAGTCTCTTGCATCTACTTGAGCTAAGAGGCACACTCTTCATGAGTATCACTTTATGTCCCACAGTCCAGTCCAATCCCTGTGTGAAGAGTTGGCCTCAGAAATTGTTTCTGTAATTTCTTGATATCAAGAAAAATAAAGATGGGGGAGGGTCTTTAGAAGTTAGTTCTTCAAATTAGTTGCCAGACCTGACTAAAAAGCTGCAGGCTTCAATACACTTTTCAAGATCAGACACTGCAAATGAACGTTGTCCCTAGAAACAAACCTTTTTATCTCTGCTTGTGGTCAGGGAAGAGGGTTAGAAAGCCTTAAGTCAAATGTTTACTTTGAAAATTAGGAATAATTATTTTTTCATGATTTAATTTTACTGAGTTTGTTCCCCCATCTCCTCCCCTCACCCTCACTACACACACAATTTCTTCTTGTGAGAAGGAACACAGTGAGAATTCAAATTAGCTAATACAAAAAGTTGGGCCTTACAAATAACTAATATAATTAGCATTGCACCCATAATTCAGGTCAGACATATTCTCAAATTTTATTTTTGCAATCAGTCCATCTTCTCTAAGCCTTATGTCTAAATTTGGCCTGACAGAGGACAAGCAAGTTTTCTGACAACATTTCCTTTGGAGACCCCAGTTGTCAGGCACTTTAGCCTGAACAGGCCCTCAGTCTAGCATGGGGTGCCCTTCCTAAGCTCCCAAGGAACCTCAGTCTGTGCTCAAGGTTTTTACTGTATGCGTTAAAGATATTGGATTCCTTTGCTGTCATGACAGCGGATGACAGATTTTCAAGCTCTGCTTCCCAAAAGTGAGATTCTATTCAATTACAATGAACCCTATATCAGGCTTTGTGCACATAAATTTTTGTTACTGCATTACATTTTACCTTTTCATGACGATTGTTAATATTCACTGAGCCCAGACATGGTGGAGACAGGGTTAGGAGGCTCTGGGCTATGATGTACAATGAAGACTCACCTAAACCCAAAGGCCCATGAACAAAAGTCATTTCCTACATGCTTCCTAACATTGGGATTCTCCTCTGGAATTTTTTGATGTGTTTGGTGGGGGTGGGGTTGTGGGGGATGAAGATGCAGAAAACAAAGCTAAACAATGTTCCAGGCACTTTCTTCTAATTTCGCTTATGCCACATAATTCTATGACCTATATTCCCATGGTACAGATGAGGAAATTTACACTAGGAGAGTTTTGGTGGAAGACCCAAGCTCCAGGAAAGTCTGTTACACTTCAATTCCTGCCTGCTCTCAGATCAACTGTTATCTCCCCAGGGGAACATCTGGGTAAATTACTTTAAAACTTTAAAAGTAGGAAGATCAATTTATTTTCGTTTTATGAAATTAAAGTGAAACCCAATGGCATGGAATCACCCTCATTAACTTAAGAGACTTTCCGGGAAAGGATCGTGGATGCAAGAAATTGAAATGGGTATTATTGTTAAGTCCCAGCCAAAAGGCAAGCGTTTAGAAAGCCCTCATGTCGTGAATAACAGCATCTCACCACAAGATGGAGGTCAACCCACCAGTTGCCTGGGAAGCCATTGGTGATTGGGCCACCATTGTTCTAGAGTGTCTTTGGCTGGTGTCCCCTGACCCAGGCTTCAGTGTTCAGCCAAATAAAGTCATCCCCACCCCACCCCCTAAAAAAAGATATCTTAGAAAAAAATGTTTTTAAATTTTATTTTGTAGAACATCCAGTAAAAGCACACATTGCTCTAGATGTACTTTTCTGAAAGAAAGCATGATTCTGGTATCAAGAAATCTAACAAGAATATCAACCCTTACATAACTAGCTCACTGTATATAGTTAACAGTGCAGGATAAAATTTGGGGAAATAATTGAGGTCTCCTGGCAACCTATTGCTAAATATTATATTTATTCCTAAATAAAAGGAGGCGGTGGGTGGTTGAGAGTGGTAAAGAAAGAAACTGTGTCTTGCTCTAAGCTCTATTCGTCTGTCGGTTAAAGTTAGAAAGAAAACAAACAAACAAAAAAGTTGCCGTCAAGTTGATTCAAACTAATGGCAACCTCATGTGTGTCAGCAGAACTGTGCTCCATAAGGTTTTCAATGGCTGATTTTCTGGAAATGGCTCGCCAGGCCTTTCCCAGGCACCTCTGAGTGTAATGAACTGCCAACCTCTCGGTTAATAGCCAAGCATATTAACACTTTGCACCACCCAGGAACCCCTTGTTCAGGGTAGTCTGGTTAAAACCCAAAAAATAAAAGCAAACCCATTGCCATCAAGTCAATTCTGACTCATAGCCACCCCATGTGTTACAGAGGAGAACTGCTCCATAGGGTTTTCTTGACTGTAATCTTTACAGAAGCAGATCACCAAGCCTTTTTTCCTCAGCACCCCTGAATGGGTGAATTGCTGATCTTTAGATTAGCAGCTGAGTGCAAACTGTTTGCACAACCCAGGAACTTTCCTGGTTGGAAAACCAAAACGCAAAACCATTGCCATAGAATCAATACCGACTCATAGCCACCCTATAGGACAGAGTAGAACTGCCCCATAGGGTTTCCTACAAGCAGCTAGTGGACTCAAACTGCCAATGTTTTGGTTAGTAGCCATAGTTCTTACCCACTGCACCACTAGGAGAAGCCTGCAAATACATGGCAGCAAGAGCAAAATGGCGAACTCTACCTTCCCCTGTTACAGGTCACCTCAGTTACAATGCTAACCTTAAAATCTATGCAGACTATTTAAATGCAAACATTAAATACTGGCAGTTCCTTTGCTCCAGTCATACTTTCTTTTAAAACAAAAAACCACTAGGGAAATCATATGCAAAAAGATATGTTAATAAAGCACCCCTGTAAAAATTTAGACTAAAAAAAAAAAAAAAGTTAGGAGATAGAAAACCTGAGAGGCTCTTAGTCACATACAAGCAACAATATTGCTCATATTCTGTATAAAGCTATGTTAACAGCTTAATGAGTAATCTGAAAAGATTATGTACAGGGTAAGTGAATTAATGTTACTGGAAAAATGTTAAGCTTTGATATTTCAAAAGTTTTTCCTGCTTTCATCCATTAGCTAAATGTGACAGCTCAGCTTTTTGGGACCATGTGTATTACAGCAATCACCTATCCATGGGCTATAAGATCATATTTCCTCATCAAAGGCAAATGTCCTTCGTTCTCTCTTCCAGCCTTATGCTTGAGGTAGATTCTCAAATGCATTGAGGCAATTTCTGTAAAGGACTATGGTTACAGTAGGTGAGGTCAGCAGTACAGACAGGGTCGTTCCACATGAGTTAGTAAGAAGCCAGTACCTTCAACAGCCTTCGACCTGTTGGGCTAGTATCTGAAAAGCCAGCCTTGGATTTGGGGCCATTTGTTTCAAGGGGCTGATTTCATTTACAAAGCCAATACCCCAGAGAGGTTAGGACTTGAAGCTGTTTCACTTTATTGCAAATCAAGGCATTCAAGGCTTGTGCAGTTGTTGCCATATGCCCAGAAACTCACATCTGGGTATGATTAAAAAAAAAAAAAGAAGAATGTAAGTCAGTAGAGGGGACCCACCTTGAACATCCAATTGAGTCAAGTGTTTATGGACTGTTTTTTCATTTCTGTTTTCCTTCCTTGGCAATTCTTTGTAATGATCCTCCCCGTCCATGATGTAATTTCAGTGAAATCAACTTTAAGCAGCCCAAAGTTATATAACTAATTACATTCAGTTTCTATTACAATCACTAATTGATTCCAGCCTGCTAAAAGGACACCTGGTGGCAGGCAGGCACACTGCAATTTGGACAGTGGGGGAGTGTCTGTGGAGGGGGCGAAGGGCCTTCTAGCTTGCTAATTTGTTTGGCCTGGCTAGTTAAATTTAAAAAAAAAAAAAAAAAAATCACTTTAATATCTCAGGCAGGCACCATCTCAAAGACTGGCTGGTCATGCTTTGGTACGGACCACCATTTTGAACGTGATGGGTGAGAATGAAGAATCCGAGAGGTGGTTAGATAAGGAGATGCTCATTAGGCAAGGAATAGGGAAGAAGGCACTCTATCAAGGGGAGTATATAGAAAATGGAGCCCTGGTGGCACAGTGGTTAACAGCTTGGCTGCTAACCAAAAGGTTGGCAGTTTGAATCCACCAGCCACTCCTTGGAAACCCTATAGGGCAGTTGTACTCTGTCCTATAGGGTTGCTATGAGTCGGAATCCATATGACAGTTTACATATATACACAGAGAGAGAGAGAGAAAGAAAATAGATTCGGGAGGCCGGAGAGACAACAGGTAGTGATGGGTAGTGAGGTAGACCTTTGTCTTAGATGGTTTACTTGGCTACTTACACTCATTTCTGATCTTAGGTCAACTCTGTTAGCAACATTTCCTTTATCTAAGAGTAACCCCAAATTTTCTAGGCTATAGATGCTAGGCTACAGACCTACATGCATGTATGAAGGTGGGAAGAACCACAAACGTAGAGGTCACGGAAATCGTTTAGGGCGATGGTTCTCGGTGTGCTTCCCAGAACATCAGCCTCAGGACCACTTGGAAACTTATGAGAAATGCAGGTTCTTGGACCAGTTGCCATCAAGTCAGTTTTGATTTGTGGAGACCCCATGTGTGTAAGAGTAGAACTGTGCTCCATAGGGTTTTTAATGGCTGGCTTTTTGGAAGTAGATTGCCAGGCCTTTCTTCTGAGACACCTCTGGGTGGACTTGAACCTCCAACCTGTCAGTTAGTAGCCAAGCATGTTAACCATTTGTGACACCCAGAGACTCTACCCTAGACTTACTGAATCAGAACTCTAGGGCTGGAGAGCAGCAGTCTGCATTTTTACATGTTTTCCTGATGATACCGGTACATGCTGAGAACTGCTTACTTAGGGTAACACAACTAGGAAGTGTGAAGCTGGGAATCCAATGAGAAAGTCAAGCTCCAGAGTCCTTATTCTGGGTCATCACTACTCAAAGATTTGTGAATGTATCATTTTCCAAAGAGGAGTTATAGCAAACACAGCTTTCCAAAACCCAAATGGTTATGAGGGAACCGTTACTATAAAGTTATAAACACTGTAATAACAAGCTGTAACCAACATGGAGGAAATATTCTTCCTCCTAATCTACTCCCATAAAAAGGGAGCTACTAAAAACCTCTAGAACTTGAGACGCCTGAAAATGAAGATCCTGCTCCTACTGCTGTCTTCTTTATAGAAAATTATGTGCGCATGACTCTGTACAATTCTGTCCATAACCTTCCCCTCGGTCAGCTGAGGGTCCCTTGAGTAGCGCATAGGAGTGATGGCAAAAGCTACAATTTAGCTCAGTGCTTTCAACTCCAGTCTCTTTTACCTCAATTTGTAAAGCCCTTGGTGTGTTCCCTCTCATGTCCCAGACCTGGGTAATGGCTTGGTGTATAAGAGAAAAAGTGCAGGGTGGTAGAAAGGGAAGAGAAGAAGAGAAGGGATGGGGGAGAGGGGCTGGAGAACAAGAAAATGATTCCAAAGGAAAGAATGAGAAAGAGGGACGCTAGAAAAACAGAGTGAGGAGAAAAAGGAGAGAAAGAATGAGAAAGGGAGAAGCAAGGGCTGAGGAACCTGAAGAAAGAGGGGGGAGAGCGGAAGGGACAGGACACTCGGCAGCTGTTTGGAATAGGTTGCATGCACCATCCATTCTGAGTGGACTCTTTCCTGTGTTAGTCAGCCGTCTGCAATGTGGTGATTAATCATTCATGTCAGAATCCCTAATCCTATTCAATGGAAAACAAATGCCATGGCACCCAGCCCTTCGCTTATCCCATGCACTTCTCATGCTTGCCTGGGAGAGTCCGTCTGGGACAAAGATGGTTTACTGGGGACCCTCAATGCAAATTCTGGGCAGCACCACATGTTGGAGATGCCCTAGGATCTCCAGGGCCTTGCCTTTTACAGGGGGAAAAGTCACCAGCAGTAAAGGTCAGGTTGTGCTAGTTAAGCAAACAATCAACGTTCATTTAATTCTCTTTTAAAGAAAAAAGTAACCTCGGTTATTTACAAAGCTCCTTCCTCCAAGGAGCACAGAGCAGCTCATACCAGTTGCTGCATCAGTCAGTCCTCCTGATGTCCTTCTGTGCCAGAGGTTAGTTATGTTGTCTCATTTTTGTAAATTCTTTCTAACGTTGTGTAATCTTTTCTCCCACCCATTTCGGTCTTCTGGATTCATTTTCTTTGTCACTTTTTTTCCTTCATCCGCATGAAGTTTATAGTGGAAGACAGAGTCTAGAAAAACAAATTGGCCTAAACTGCGTTAATACAGATTGCCTTGAAAACTGCCATTGGTCCTGGAAAAATAATAAAATTGTCCAGCATAGAAGTTAAGCATGCAGGTTCCAGAATCAGAAAAACTAAGCTTCACATCCCAGCTTTCCACCTAACCCATGGCACACAGCTTTAGGTCTAAAAGCATCAGTTTGCTCACCTGTTAAGGCTGGAATACTGGTGAGGCCTAAATGAAATGTGTAAACAGTGTGACACATAGTAGGTGCTCAATTAATGTTGGCTATTTTATCCAGTAGAGGGCAGTGGTGGTTCAGTGGTAGAATTCTCACCTTCCTTGGGGGAGACCAGTGCTTGATTCCTGGCCAATCCACCTCAAGCACAGTCACCTTTCCTCTGCCAGTGGAGGCTCATGTGTTGCTTTAATGCTGAACAGGTTTCATTAGAGTGCCTATACTAAGATGGACTAGGAAGAAAAACCTGGCAATCTACTTCCAAAAATCAGCCAGTGAAAATCCTATGGATCCCAAGGGTCCGATCCCATTGTGCATGGGATCATCATGACTTGGGGGCCGATTTGATGGCAGCTAACATCAGCATTTTATCTAGTAGGTCTTTTCCCTGTTGCTGTGCCACCCTTTAGACACGGAGTGGGTAGACCCATGCTCTGGAGATGGGCAGTACTTTTTAGCACTTATTGAATGGTAGAGTTTCTAGCATGTCTACTAAGCAGGCCTAGGACATTTAGCAGCTGTTAAAAATCTAAAAAGATGATGGAGCTCCCAGACTCATGCATCCTTAATTCAACATAAAATCAAGGCAAGGAACTCCAATAAATTCTGCTTTTTTATGATGATTACTATGTTTTTAATATATGTATAATATTTTTCTCAAAAATATTTCCTCAGTGTTTGTTGCTGCGTTAGGTACATGCATAGGCTGTGTACTGTGGGTCACTGTGTGCTCACAGAAAGAAGCTGAAAGTTGGCTCTAGCTGTGTCCTGAAGCACAATTACTTATTGAAGACCTATTATGAGTCAGGCCTATTGATGTGTTTTAAATTACTATACTTACTTAAGCTTCACTTTAACAGCAACCTTGTATGTTATGTGTTATGATCCCTATTTTTCAGGGAGGAGAAGAACTCTCAGTAAAGTGGCCTACGGAAGGTCATGCAACTAGTGAGCCACAATTAAAATTAATAAACCATATAAACTCTGTTCTCTCTGCGCTACTCCTTGGGGAGAAAAGAGGAAACAGGCTGATGAGTCAAGTATATAGGAAGCTAGAGAAGATACAGTTGTAGAAACCAGAATTATTTGGTCCAAGTTCAATAAAATCACAAAGAGAAACTAGACGAGAAGTTGTAAAGTTGAGTCATTGGCCGTCATACAGGGATCAGACATTGTTTTAAGTCCTTTTTTGTACTCATGATATTAGAGATGGAAATGAAAGAAGAAACTTATATGTATGTATGTATGTATATGTGTGTGAAAGGAGAAAAGGAGGGCTGTAGAGTATCTATAGCAGTGCCTGGGACATAGTAGGTACTCAATAAATATGTATTGGATGGTTGGTTGGATGGATGGATAGATGGATGGATGGATGGATGGATGGATGGATGGTTGGATGGATGGATGGAGAACAGCTGAGCATAGGTGGAGATTTTGGAGAGAAGATATTTTTCTTGGCCTGCGAATCATCAGAGAGCCCAGAACATCCAGGTTTAGGGTAGTTTCAGTGGGGACAAGAGAGGAACTGTGAAAGACCAGGAGAGATTACAGGGGTGGGGTTGCATTTTTTTTTTTTAATATGGAGGATATGTGTCCCCATCTCATAGGTCCCTCTTGATTTTCCAGGAGAAATGTGAAGCCACAGGACAAACACTGACTTTAACTAATATTCATGTAAAATGTTATATTTTATTAAACCAAATATATATTCAATGACATAGAATGCAAAATTCAGATCATTTATAAAGTTGACACGTATATCCCTTTCTGCAGAAGACCCCAGATTTTGGATGCCTGTGTTGTTGGAGTACTTCAGTGGAAAACTTGGAGATATACTAGATCAGAATAAGAAAGATAAAGTGAGAAGCAAAAATAAAAAATTGTAATAAATCCACAGGCAACCAACCTGTAGTGATAGATTATAGTCTACCTACTGGTGAGAGAAGTCCATACTCTTAATTTGAATGTTGTTCTCTCTCTAAAATGAAGGGCCTCAACAAGGGTTACTCCATGAAATGTAAAGAGACTAAATGGAGACAATTAAGAAGTGCTCCTTTACAGAATCTCAGAATACGTTCCCAAGAGCGGGGGTGCTTAGCACAGTGCTAGTCTAATGCTGGAACTGAAGAAATGTGAGCTATTTGAGAAAGTGGTAGAAGTAAGTGTGTCAGTGAGAGATCTAGAATAAGGAAACATTTCTTAGTAACTCCACAGCCCCTACTAGGATGTTATGAAGGACAATTGTTGTGTTTTCCCACCAGATAGTTTTCAATTCCACAGTAGCAGACACAGTTCTGGGCTGGATAGGATATGGATACCAGAGTGGAATTTCTTACATGTTTGTGGTGTTCTGCATCCTGTGAAGAAGCAGTAGAAGTCTCGCGGACACAGAACTGCCAACTAGGCTGCTTAGGAGGAAAACGAGCCCTCGGTGACCACTTCCCTAGTGATATCACCTACTCTTGGTCATCAACAGAAAGCATATGCTAGACAGCCCCATCGCCCCAGACGTAGCAGAAGAGATTCACGTATCAAATGCTGGATGAATTGATTGACTCTTATGGTCTCTTCCACCCATACTTTCTAAGAGTGTTCGTCATTCAGTGGGTTAGAATTAAGTTCCCTGGGAACTCTTTTTGTGATTCTAACTCTGCACGTTTATTTAACATTAGACCTTTATATATATGTGTGTGTGTGTGTATGTATGTATGTGTGTATATGTGTGTGTGTGTTTTACGAGCTGCTGTAAAGTTGTTTGTGACTTATGAAAGCCTCATTTGTTTCAGATTAGAACTGTGCTCCATAGAGTTTTTGATAGCTGACTTATTTTTGGAAGTAGATTGCCAAGGCTTTCTTTCAAGATGCCTATGGGTGGACTTGAACCTTCAACTTTTTAGTTAGCAGCTGAATGTGTTACTGTTTGCACCGCCCAGGGACTATCCATCTATCTATAAATTAATATTAATATACATGAATAGAAAAACATTCTTGCTCTAATGGATTATTTGTAAAATAAAATAAAACTCCATTCTTGTTGCTTATTTATTTGCCAGTGTAAGGGAAATTTTGCCCCTTTCTTTGATCCTTTCCTTAACAGCCTAAATGGAGTCTAGGCGGTGAATTTATTCCTCTCAGAACTGCAGTTTATCATTGCTGGGTGCTCTCTAAATCCACTTCTAATTCACTCTTGTGTCTCAGCGGGCGTGGCTACATGCCTCAAATGTCCTCCCACAGAAGAATGAACAAAGGAAACATGTGCAGCCCTGATGGTGCAAGGCCGCTTGGCCCTGATTGTCAGGCATCTTCTTCTGGCTGGCAAAGGAGCTGGAAACCAAATTATAAGAAAATCCTAGCCATTTTAATTTTCCTCCCATATTCCTGAAGGAATGTAATCTCAGAATACAGAAGCAACAGAATTTCGTCTCAATCTTCTTTTATATGATAAGGTATTATGGCCCATATGTGGACATCTAAATTCCAGGGACCATTTAGAATGGCAAATTAGAAAGTTTAGAAAATATGTGGAATTAGGAAATTATAGTATATCTTACCATTCAATTTTGGCATTTAATTCATCCAAGCTAATTTCTCATGCCGCCACCTATCGGTCAGTTTGTCATACTGCGGTGGCTTGCGTGTTGCTATGATGCTGGAAGCTATGACACTGGTATTTCAAATACCAGCGGGGTCACCCATGGTGGACAAGTTTCAGTGCAGCTTCCAGACTAAGACAGACTAGGAAGAAAGGCCTAGAGATCTGCTTCTGAAGATTAGCCAGTGGAAACATTATCGATCACAACAGAATATAGTCTGACAGAGTGCTGGAAGATGAGCCCCCTAGAGGTCACAACGATGAATACACTCAAAGATACCAAGGGTTGTGAAGATGGTGCAGGATAGGGTAATGTTTGTTCTATTATACAGATCGCCATGAGTCAGAGCTAACTCTACTGCAAGTAACAACTTCTCATGATCCCCCTCTCACCAGCACTTCTTATTAGTTTTATTCCTTTGTCTATTCTATTTCATACCAATGATGACAACTTCACATTTGTTATACTAGTAATGTTCTTTCAAAGAGATAAACATTTAGGTTAATTTTTACTCACCTTTTTATTTTTCTTTCTTCAGCCACGACTGATTAAAACTACAGTGTTCTGCTTTTCTACTGGTTTCTGCATAGAGACCAGAATGAAAATTTAATAAACATTACCTGTAGTTATTTACTTACTCAGTGTTCACCGTGTGGGAAACAAATGTATGTCAGTCACTGTGTCTGCCCCAAGTTATTTGTAATATAATAATAGGGGATTCATTTCATAGTAACTCCAACATTATTTATTGAGTACCTATTATGTTCTATAAGGAGCCCTAGTGGTTAAGTGCTCAGCTGCTAACCTAAAGGTTGGTTTTTTGAACCCAGCAGCTGCAGAAAGATGTGGCTGTCAGCTTCCGTAAAGGTTATAGCCTTGGAAACCCTATGGGGCAGTTCTACTCTGTTCTATAGCATCGTTCGTTATGAGTCAGAATCAACTCGACGGCAAAGGGTTTGGTTTTTTTGCTTACTGTGCTCTAGGCATTTTGCTGGATGCTAGGGATAAAATGATGAACAGAATTGACATAGTCCTTGCATTTAACAAAACTGACCATTTAGTGGGGATTAAAGGTAAGTAAATAGTGTAATAAATGCTATGATAAGGTTGTAGCCCAGGGGAGAAACGTTTAACCCGAACCTAGAGAGTCACTGAAGGCTTTCATATGGTTTCTGAGCTGTAAAGTGGAGGAAAAAGATGATAAAGAAGAGGGGAGGGGTATATTAGGAAAGAAGAGTGGAAAAGGAGGGGGTAATAATCTCCCAGGCATAAGGCCCACTATGTACACACACCCTGAAGCAAGGGGGAGGCATCTTATATGGACAGGTCATAGTGCGAAGAGATAGAGGCAAGACGTGAAACTGAAGAAGCAATCAAAGGCCAAATCATACAATGTCTTTCAAGTTACATTAAGAAGTTTGAGGCCTACCCTAGTGATTATTATGGAACCACTGAGGTTTAAGCAGGGAAGTGATATGATCAGATTTGCACTTTAGAGGAAATGCTTTGGCTACAATATGGATACGAAATTGAAGGGCAATGAGCCTGGAGCAGTTAGGAGGCTCTTGCAATAATCTGGATGACCGATAAAGATGACCCGGGCTAGGGAAACAGTAATGAGGAAGGAGAAAAGTGGTCAAATTCTTGAACAATTTAGACTTGGTAATTGGATATAGGGCTTGAAGGAGAGAAAGGAGCCAAGGGTGTGTCCATATTGGTGGTGTGGGTAATTGAGTAGTTGATAACACTAAAATCACTGAGATGGGGCACACAGGAGTCAGAAGATGGGAGAATATAGAGTAAGGAAAGTATACAGGGAACTTTAATGCAATGTAAATGTGTTAAATGGTGAAAATATTCAAACCAAGGAAGACGAAGACTGAAAGGAGCAAGTGCTCACTGCTGGTATGGTCAGTTCTGGATGAATTTATGAAGGAGGTGGCAAGTGAGTTAAGATTTGATGAATGACTAGGAGCTGATAAGAATATTCTAGGGTACTAGGACACAGAGGAGCCCTCATGGAGCAATGATTAAGAGCTTGCCTGCTAACAAAAAGTTGGCAGTTTGAATCCACCAGCTGCTCCTTGGAAACCCTATGGAGCAGTTCTACTCTGTCCTGTAGGGTCACTAAGAGTAGGGATTGACTCAATGGCAATAGGTTTGGTTTGGCTTGGTAGGGCGCCAAGGGAGCCCTAGTGTTCAATGGTTAAGTGCTCAGCTGCTAAACAAAAGGTCCCTGATTCAAACCCACTAGAATCTCCATGGGAGAAAAGACCTGGTGATTTGCTCCCATAAAGATGACAGCCTAGGAAACCCTATGGGGCAGTTCTACTCTGTCCTATAGGGTTTCTATGAGTCGGAATCAACTCAACGGCACCTAACAACAACAGGGCACAGAGACAGGAAAGGGATTGTTTTATTTTATTATTATCTTAAAACAATGAAGGAGTTATGGCTAGGGGTTTGAGAATTGTGCATACCCTCAACCATCTATCCTGAACATAGAAGTCATTTTTGATTTTTTTAAAACAAATCTAAGTCACGTCATGTCAGTCCTCTGCTTAAATGTCTGCAAAGTTTCCCATCTCTTGAGGAGTAAAACCAAAATCCTCTCAGTGACATACTAAGGCCACACCTATCCTATGGGTCCTATGCTCTCCTACCCTCTGACCTCATATCGTTCCCTTCTCCCCCTTGCTCACCCTGCTCTGACTGTTAGTCTGCCGAGGGCAGCCGAGTGGACTTTCGTCTGATGGCCCTAACACGTGTTCTTCCCTCTGCTTGGAATGTTCTTCCTAGGTATATGGCTCCCTCCCTTACTTCCTTCAAGACTTTACTGCCACTATTTAGAATCTCTCCTGCCTGCGGTACTTTCCTTCTCCCTTTCCTGGTTCATTTTTCTCCACAACACTTACTTTCTAATACACTATAGATTTTACTTAATTCATTTATTGTTCGTATCCCCTTATTAGAATGCAAGATCCATGAGAGTAAGGATATGTTAGATTTGTTCACTGATGCCTCCCCAGTACTAATACAGTGCCCGACCCATGGCAAGCATCTAGTAAGTATTTGTTGACTAGGTAAATAAATGTATAATCTTACAACATATCTTATCTAATGCAACAATGTGAGTCCCTCTTAAGATAAATCCTTTCCTTAAGGCTTGTCTCTGGGTAAGAAATACTGAAAATAATTAAAGTGAATACCTGCAAAGCAATGGTCTCAACCTTGGAATTACCTAAGGAGCTTTAAAAAAATACTGATACTTGGATCCCACCCTTGAGACTGTAATTTAATTAGTTGTGGTATAGCTTGGGCATAAGGATTTTTAAAAGTCCCCAGGTGATTTTAAAATGCTGCCATGGCTGAGAGCCATTGCTGTAAGGCACAAGGAGGATCTGAAACTATAATGGGTCAGCAATTGGAGGTCTTTCGTATCAGATTAAACTGCATGGAGATAATTCCATACATCTGTTCAAAATTCAACACAACGGTCTTCTCTTCTAATCACTTATTTTTTCTCTCATACAGCAACAGACTCTTATATTTCAGTCTTCAAAAATCTTCTTTCCATGATAAAACTCCCAAATTCAAAAATCTCTGAATCATCTTTAAGTCCTATCTTACTATATATATAATCAGTCATCACATCTCACTAGTTCCCTCTTCACTACTCACGCATAAACAATTTGTTTCTATTTCCCCAATTCCACCTCCCTAGTCCTCCCAGCTGGATTATTACAGAAGCATGCTAATGGGTATCTGGCCCTCTAAGCTGTTTCGCCCCACCCCTTGCACTATCCATTCCCATAGAACATTCTTTCTAAAATATCATTTCCAACACGTCACTTTCCTGATAAAATGTTTTTCTTAACCTGATATCCATATCCTGCATAATCTAGCTTTGCTAGTTATACTTTCATGGATTACTCTTAACAACACTTGGCTTTAGTTAAACTGTGTCTACTCACTATTCACTATGATGTGGTCATTCTTCCTCTGAACTGTTGACATTTTATTTCCCACATCTAAGATTCTCTCCTCTCTCTTCCTTATCCACTTCCAACCCATTCATTAAAGCCAGCAGAATACTCACCGTCTCAGTGTAGCATTCCCAAACCATTCCACAGTAGAATCTTTCTATGAACTCATAGAAATGATTGTTTATACCACTCATTTGGTACTTAAAATTAAATGTCTCTGTGAAATTTCTCTTAATTTATGCCACAATTTAATGTCTCATTTCCCCAAATAGCTCATAAGCTGTCAGTACAAAGATAAAACACAGTTCCTCTAAAGTTCTTTGAACATAGTAAGTGTTCAAATTTATTATTTAAAGGAATGAATTAATAAATGAATAATGATCTGATCTTAACAATGACTGAATGTCTCACTTTTGATGCTGATGGAAAGACCTATCTTCTTATCCATGTGTTGTTAAGTGCCATTGAGTCATTTCCGACTCATAGCTACCCTGTGTACAACAGAACGAAACACTGCCTGGTCCTGCGCCACCCTCACAATTGTTGCTATGTTTGAGCCCATTGTTGCAGCCATTGTATCAATTCATGTCATCGAGGGTCTTCCTCTTTCTTGATGACCTCTACTTTATTAAGCATGATGTCCTCCGCCAGGGACTGGTCCCTCCAGATAACATGCCAAAGTATGAGAGATGAAGTCTCATCATCCTTGCTTCTAAGGAGAATTCTGGCTGTACTTATTCCAAGACAGATTTGTTTGTTCTTCTGGCAGTCCATGGTATAGTCAATATTTTTCACCAACACCATAATTCAAAGGTGTCAATTCTTCTTCAGTCTTCCTTATTCATTGCCCAGCTTTCACATGCAACTGAGGCAATTAAAAACGCCATAGCTTGGGTCAGGCGCACCTTAGTCCTCAAGGTAACGTCTTTGCTTTTTAACACTTTAAAGAGGTCTTTTGCCTTATCCATGTAAGCATTCCTTATTCCCATTCTTTTTGAAGGGTTGCTGTGTTTCCCAGATACACTACCAAAATGCCTGACTGTTGATAATCAAGTGCACACACAAAGTCCAGAGGATAATGCAGAATCCACCAGAGTGCATTGAATCAACTCCAACTCGTGGAGACCCCATGTATATAAGAGCAGAACTGTGCTCTATAGGATTGTCAATGACTGATTTTTCTGAATTAGATTGCCAAGCCTTTCTTCCGAGGCACCTCTGGATGGACTTGAACCTCCAACCTTTTGTTTAGCAGCCAAGCGCATTAACTGTTTACACTACCCAGTGACTCAGTGCAGAAAAGTTCACTACTTTTTATTTAAATTTGAATTTCAGTCCACAGTGACTCTACTTGAGCTGTGAATTATAGAAGTCCTTCCTCCCTGGCCTCCCTTTGCTCTTTTTCCTTCTCTCAAAGTACTCCTTTTTTTCTTTTTCTTGTTGGTTTTTAAACTCCTCTTTCTCCTCTACACTCATTTTTCAGGGTTCTGCTTTTCCTCCTCTCAGCCTCTGGCCCGGGTTTTCCCTTAACAGAGCAGACAGGAAGTAAGGGAGCCTCAGATGCTGTGCAAGATATGGGATGGGGAACAGGCAAAGGACTGGGACCCCTCCCAGAGCAGCCATCCTATGAAGCAGCAACACGGTAAACAAGCCTTTCTATGGTTATAGATATCTATATATGGTGCACTGTTGTGCTCAAGGAATGTCTGCCTCATTTCTTGGCCTCACAAAAACCACATTCTATTATCTTAGTTTTGTAAGGGTCAGGGTTCCAGAGACAGTGGGTGGGGACATGTAGTTGTGTCCCCAGGAAAAAGGGAGAGGAGGAAGATACAGGAGGAAAACCTGGCCCTGAACTTGAGATAAGTGTCCTAAGCTACACTGGCTGCCATCTTTTGCACCATGTGAAGCTCAATGTCCTCTTCTTAGTTGGCATGAAATGAAGTGTTTCTCAGGATTTCATAGCTTTTTCCAAATTGTGACTCATTATTTATCCCAGAAACCATCTGGAATAGCCTGTCTTGTAGACCCATGCCAGAAATTATAAATGAGTTAGGAAAACGGGGTATCTGAAAGAGGTAATGAACATGTTCTCAGTGACTGCAATGGTGGGCAATAGGTGAAAGCTCAATTTAAGGAAAAATGTAAAATGTGTAGCTTTACAAAAATAGAATGACTTCTCTCTGGACTGAGTGCATTTTCTCTGCTGGAGGTACATGGAAGCATAGCTATGATGTCTACCATGTGGCAAGGCTGTTCCAGAACAGGTTTAAGCACTAGAGGAGTAGTTGTACCTGATGGCCTTTCAGGTGTCTTTCAATGTGGGGAGCGTGTGTGTAGTGTAGCTAATGGGAGCTGCTGAGTTGTGGTAGAGGGAGCCCAAGATGAGGCTTCAGAAGACCCAGGCTCTAGTGCTACCTGAAGTAACTCCTCTATCTGTCAATGTTTGAACCAAGCTCTGTGGGCCCATCCAACACTGACATTCTACCTTTTGTGACCCCCAGATTGTAAGTTCCATCAGGCAGGGACTATGTCATGACATGATAAACTCATATAGCATTCTGAAAATTACCTATTTAATCCACTTATTTTACATATGAGAAAACTGGGATCCAGAAAAGTTGGGTCTTATTCATTTTTTGTGTAAGATCTTTTGTTAGGTATGTATATACATCCCACAGACTTAACATACAATAGGTGTTTGTACACACACATAATAATACGTCTTGAATTAAAAAGAGTTTGCAGAAGATAGATTTTATTTTTATGAGGATCAGATGATTATTTGGAATCAGCTTGATTTGTTTAGTATCCCTCTTCCCAGATTGTCCCTTCATATGTTCAGGTAGCCAGCCCCAGCGCCTTGCCCATATTGCAGCATCTAATGGCAAGTCAGCTGTTGGACTCAGCTGAACATGGCTCCACAATGCCTGCAGCCACCCCTGCTGCAGCTCCCCAGCTTCCAAGTCTTCCCAGAGACAACCAGACACTGTCTTCTCCCCACCTTACATTGGTATGTTATTGTTGTTAGGTGCCGTCGAGTCAGTTCTGACTCATAGCAACCCTGTGTACAACAGAGCAAAACACTGCCCAGTCCTATGCCATCCTCACAATTGTTGCTATGTTTAAGCCCACTGTTGCAGCCACCATGTCAATCCATCTCATTGAGGGCCTTCCTCTTTTTTGTGGACCCTCTACTTTACCAAGCATGGTGTCTTTCTCCAGCGACTGGTCCCTCCTGATAACATGTCCAAAGTACATGAGATGAAATCTTGCCATCCTCACTTCTAAGGAGCATTCTGGCTATGCTTACTCCAAGACAGGTTTGTTTGTTCTTCTGGCAGTCCGTGGCATATTCAATATTCTTCACCAACACCATAATTCAAATGCATCAATTCTTCTTCAGTCTTCCTTATTCATTGTCCAGCTTTTGAATACATATGAGGCAACTGAAGATACCATGGCTTGGGTCAGGCACACCTTAGTCTTCAAAGTGACGTCTTTGCTTTTTAACACTTGAAAGAGATTTTTTTTGCAGCAGATTTGCCCATTGCAATACATCCTCACAACGGGACCAGTAAGCAACATCATGATAAATGGAGAAAATATTGAAGTTATCAAGGATTTCATTTTACTTACTTGGATCAACAATCAATGCCCATGGAAGCAGCAGTCAAGAAATCAAAAAACGTATTGCCTTGGTATACTCCACACTTTAAGGGGGACTTGCAAGTACCGCATCAAAAAAAAAAAAAACTATTGCCATCGAGTCAGTTCCAACTCACAGTGATCCTATAGGACAGAGTAGAACTGCCCTGTATTGTTTCCAAGGCTATAATCTTTACAGAAGCAGACTGCCACATTTTTCTCCAGTGGAGCAGCTGGTGGGTTCGAACCACCAACCATTCAGTTTGCAACAGAGTGCTTAACCACTGTGCCACCAAGACTCCTCCAAATACCATTCTCTACCTTCTCACTCTAGGCCCCACTTCCATGCATGTTGTTGCTGTGAGCCATGGAGTCAACTCCTACTCATAGCGACCCTATAGGACAGAGTAGAACTGCCCCATAGGGTTGCCAAGACTGTAATCTTTACGGAACCAGATTGCCACATTTTTCTCTGGCAGAGTGGCTGGTTCATTCCAATCACTGACCTTTCCGTTAGCAGCTGTGTGCTTAACCACTGCGCCACCAGGGCCCCTTACTTCCAAGTATTCAAAAACCAAATCCAAACCCATTTTCGGCCAGTCTATTCTGACTCAAAGCGATTCTACAGGACAGAGTAGAACCACCCCACAGAGTTTCCAAGGAGCAGCTGGTGAATTTGAACTGCTGACTTTTTGGTTAGCAGTCGAGCTCTTAACCACTGCACCACCAGTGCTCCACTTCCGTGCATAGACGCCTGTAAAAAGCACTGGACTTGAAATCAGAGAAGCTAACTGCCATTCTTGGTCTGTCAGCAATGATCTCGGTAACTTTGGGCTGATGATTAAACTCAGGGTTGATTCAGAGGAAAACAGGAGGTAAAAGATACATTTAAAAATGCTTTATCTAATGAATGTTACATGTACTTGCCTCTTATTCCTTGCCTGACAATACTTGTTCTATACCTTCTTATTTGACAACCAAATACTTTTCAATATGGTGAAGTGGAAAGGGCCCCGGACTCCTCAATTATTTACGCTGCATGTCCTGGGGCAAGTGGCTGATCTTTCTGAGTGTCGGCGCCTTCATTATTCAAGTGGAATATTACGTCCCCTGCTCTACCTGCTTCGGACTCACTGTGAAGATCGAAGGAGATGTTTAAGTAAAAATAATTTGTAACTTTAAAAACAGTTCTATAAATTTATGATATGGTTACTGTTACTACTCGTTTATTTACCTTGTATCATCTCTACACCATGTAATCTTAGTTCCACTGTGTCTTAACCAAATGCCCTTACACAAGGTGCACACGATGCTTCTACTGACAATGAGGAACTTTCAGCCCCACATAAACATTTTCTCAGAGAAGTGAAGTAATCAATTAATAAGGGTGGAAATGATCTATCGCTGTTTCTAAAAGGTATCCACACAGTCCATGTTGGGAAAATCAACTTGTATTTACCAAGGGTTACTTTGTATATTTCTATTACCATCTCTTGTTTTTAGATTGTTTGCCCATTTGTGTCCTCATTTGAGTCTCACCAAAAACCGAGGAGGTGGGAGGAGGACCATTTCTAACCACACTGTAAAAATGAGAACACCAAGCCTTATGGGAGGAACTGTTCAAGGTCACTACATTAATTTCCTAGGGCTGTAACACATTATGACAAACTGGGTGACTTAAAATAATAAAACTTTATTCTCTCACACTTCTAGAAGTCTAAAATAAAGGTGTTGGAAGAATCACCTTCCTTTCAAATACTGTAGGGGAGAATCCTTCCTTGCCTCTTCCAGGCCTCTGTTGGCTCCTGGCAATCCTTTGTGTTCCTCAGCTTTTATCTGTATCTCTTCAGTCTCTGCCTGTGTCTTCACAAGGCTTCTTCCTTGCATGTATGTGTGGCCTCTCCTCTTCTTATAAAAACACCAGTCATTGGATTCAGGGTCCACTCAAAAAATCCAGTATGACCTCATCTTAACTAATTACCCCTGCAAAGACCCTATTTCCAAATAAGTTCACATTTACAGGCACTAGAGGTTACGAGTTGAACATACCTTTTTGGGGTCACAATTCAATCCACTGCAGTCACTTTTCTAATAAACAGTGGTCTTAGGATGGCAGGATAGCGTGATGTGGAGAGCACCAGCTTCAAAGTCAAGCAGATTTGTTTTTAAAGCCCTTCTCTATGACTTATATTAGCTCTGTGAGTTTAGGCAAGTAGCTCCTTGAAATTGTTTTTGTCTTTGTTTTTATTCCTAAGCATGGAAATGAGAATACCTGTTTCATAAGTCTGTCATAAGAAAGAAATGCGACAATGGATGTGACGTTCTTAGCATAGCGCCTTGCATATAGTAAATGCTTAACACTATTTATTTTTATTTTTATTAATAAAAACCTGAACATCCCTTTTTCAATGTCTTTCCATTCTATTAGGCCCTTAAGTTTTGTACAGAGCAGGCATTTTTACTCTATACATTGTCAGCCGTAAACTGTACAGTGTACCTTGAATATGGACTTTACCACATCAACTAAGAATGGACTATTTTTTTTTT
>NW_004444081.1:2987121-3022455 GCF_000243295.1 Trichechus manatus latirostris
TAATAAAAATGCATTGTTTTGAAGAAATTTATTGGCCCCATGAAAACCTATTCGATTCAGAAAGATATGTTGATTTCAATGAAAAATCTATTTGTTTTAAGGGAGATAGTGCTGGGCTCTCAGCTTTTCTGTGAGAAATCTCTTTGTGACATTGATGTTCACTTAGAAAAATGAAACATGGACATAATTAGTGGAAAGTCTGTGAAGAGAGACCAGAAGGCCATTTTAATCAATAATACTTAACACAGACATAACGAGCTTCAATCTTCATAGCACTTTAACAAATATTAGCCAGGGAATCCTTCCAAACAGCCTGAAGAGGGGTGTGGCTGGCCATGATTTTACAAGATGGACATTCGGTGAAGAAAGAGTAACAGGAAGATGGAAAAAGTTTCATAAATTGAACACCAGACATTGTGGTCCCCAAGAAAGCCATAAGAATTCCTGTGAGATAGTGACCTCAGCCTGCTGTCCCGCCCTTCTCTGTCTCTACTGCCTATGATAGAGCAGGATCTTGAAACAGTTAACAACTAGGTTCACAGATCATACCACAGCCCCTCTGAATGATGTATTCACATTTGAAAGACAAAAATGGCATTGGGGTTGTGTTTGCTCGGTGTGGACAAAATAAATCTGTATCTTTTACCTAATACAAAAATCTGGCCCTGAAAATGTTGACGAAAGACAGGGAACCAAAAATCAGTTTGGTATCTTCAGCTGTTGACTTAAAGCAGGGGTTGGCAAACTTTTTCTGCAAACAAACAGATAGTAAATATGATAGGATTTGCATGGCCATAAAGTCTGTGTCTCAACAACTCATCTCTGCCACTGTAATGTGAGAGCAGCCACAGACAATATGTAGATGAATGAGCATGGAAGTGTTCCAATAAAACTTTATTTACAGAAACAGACAGTATACCAGATGTTGCCTGCGGGTCATTGCTGTTGTTGTGTACCATCGACTCGATTCTGACTCATAGCAACCCTATAGGACAGAGTGGAGCTGCCCCATATGGTTTCCAAGGAGTGACTGGTGGATTCGAACTGCCTACCTTTTGGTTAGCAGCCTGAGCTCTTAACCATTTGTCCACCAGGGCTCCTTTGTGGATCATAGTATACTTAAATAATCAGCTTCGCTGCACAGCTTACTCAAGTAATTGTGCAGAAATAAGCCAAAAAGAAACCTAGCATGCAGGAGCAGATATAGATAACCTGCAAAACATAACACAGGTATGGTCATCATGGTACTGAGAGGAGAATGTCATGAAGGAGGAAAATTGTACATGGTAAAGGAAGGGGGCATAATAATGCTTCAGGTCCCAGATATCAGTGTGATCCTGAATCCTATGTCCAACAGTCCTCAAAGTGTGTCAGTATTCCTCAGTGTATAAATTCCCAAGTAAATGGTCATAGGAAGGACTGGGAGAGTCATTACCATATACACTTGCCATAGTGTTGCAGGGTCCTTCTTCCTGGGGAACTGCCCTGACCTTTAGTCAGAGGATTCCTGGTCTGAATACTGTCTCAGTTCTGGAAACTAGGCAAGGTATTGTGAAATTATATTGGGACAGCTGACCTCAGGCTAGTGATTATCCATCTTTCATATCATTTGGTTTTATAGATTTAATAATACTCTTGCTGGCGATCCATCTATCTTTCCCCTAGGGAAGCTGTGTTCAGGCCCCCAACTATAATTCTGACCTTGCTACTGCTTATTATAATTGTACCTACCATGCTTTTGATGGTTGAGAACCACCACATGTCTCTAGTATTTTGAGATTTTGCCATCACATTACTACCAGGGAGTCCAGTTCTGTAAGGGCATTGCTACCATCAGCTTTGGCCTGCAGAGAATAGCTTCTCAATGATTATGGTGATTATCTCAGCAGCACATTCTTGCTTTGATAAACAGTGGGTGCTCTGGGATCTGGACGAGCTCAGTCTTAAAGAATAGATAGGATTGAGACATAATAGAGATTGCTAGCTGGGAGATATTCTAGGCACAGGGGAAAACAAACAAACAGACTCCCTTGCCATCTAGTTGATTCCAACTCATAGCGACCCTATAGGGCAGTGTAGAACTGCCCCATAGAGTTTCCAAAGAATGGCTGGTGGGTTCAAACTGCTGACTTTTTGTTAGCAGCCAAGTTGTTAACCACTATGCCACCAGGGCTCCAGGCAAGAGGAGTGAAAACCAAGGCTGTAGAGTTGGGGAATTTCATAGGTCCCAAGGGAGAAAAGTGTACATGAAAGACAGTGGGAAAGTCAAGATGGAAAATACGACAGAAGGCTATACTTGTAAGTTACGCTTATGGGTGAGGACTTTGCTCTGCTAGTAGCAGAGAAGAAAAGAGGAAGCCAAAGGGAACTCTACAAAGGGCAAAGGACAGAAACCATCCTCCATTGGCTCTGGTAGCCTTGATGTGTAAACCAGAGCACGGAAACGGAAGCTGGAGAGCAGAGGAGGAGAAGGTGGCAGCAGCCCAAGCACTCCTGACATGTGTAAGGTAAAAGTTTAATGTGCCTCGGTCACACAGAGCTGCCAGCCTAATGACATGCAGATGAGCTGGTTCCGCTCCAGCAGGTCACCATATTATCTGTCGGCCTTAGGTGATGAGATTTCACCAGCAGCAACTCAGGCACAACTCTGAAAATTCTCTCCAGGAACTAGGCCTTTTTGCTTCTCCCACAACAGATTTTCACTAAGACTCTTGGCACAAAGGTACATGGGGAGAGATGTTGGCATTTTGCTTCCAGAATCTCTTGCTGGATTGTGAAGGATGAAGCTGAGTTTACCAGAATCTTTTTCTTTTGCTTCTCATTTTTCTCTTTCTTATCACGTACTTAGGAGCCTTGGTGGTGCAAAGGTTAAGCACTCAGCTGCTAAACGAAAGTTTGGCAGTTAGAACCCACCAAGCAGCTTCCTGGGAGAAAGACCTGGTGATCTGCTCCCGTAAAGATTACAGCCTATGGGGCAATTCTACTTTGTTACATGGGGTCACTATAAATCAAAATTGACGCAATGGCACCTAACAACAGCAATCACATACTTGGCCCTGTATGGATACTTACAATCCATCAAAAAGATAGATTTGAGAACAGGAACATAGTTTAGAATTACAAAGGTAAAGTGCACTTGTGGAAGAAGAGAAGCTGGTGAGGAAAATATAGCTCTGATCTTATATATAGGCACATAGTTTTCCTCAGAGTAGAATCTCAGTGTTGAAAGGGAACTTAAAGGTCATAAATTTCAACTGCTCACCTAGTGTTTAAATTCATTTTTTGACAGCCTCACCATGTGGTCATCACAGTTATGCCTCCATGTACCTCTAGCACAGAAAAACACTAGATCCAGAGAGCACTCATTCTATTTTTGTAAAGTTTTAAGTTTAATAACGGTTCTTATATTGATCTTGTGCTTCTACCCATTAACCACTATTTGGGGCCATAGAGAATATATCCACGGGCTCTTTCAGAGAGTTCACCCATCCATCCTGATGGTCATGCCCAGTAGATCTTTATGCTACTTCGCACTTCCCACTCCATCCAAGCCACGGACGTAAATTAGTTTGTCTCCTCCTGTTTCTTTCAAAGTTCCATGGCCTCAGAAGTTACAGGACTCCTGAGTTGGAAGTGAGAAATAATTGGAGTGTATGTGTGTGTATGGGGGGGTTGGAAGGTGGCGGGGGGGTTCGTGTATGTGTGTCCACATGTGTGCATGTTGCAAAAGACAGGCACGGTCTTCTGAACTTGGGGAATTGTAGACGAAAAGAGAATTTTGCCAAGGACAAAGTTAGAACCTACAAGACCAAGGCTAGAAGGACTAACACATTAAAAAGAAGCAATAGCTGCAGGAAAACCTAACGAAAATCCAAAAGAGTGTCTGAGTTATCTCAGTAGTCTGGCTCTAAATATGTGGTGAAGAGGTGGAGACCAGATGCCTAGTGTGGAGATAGATTTTGATTTCCAGGAGTAGGGGAAAGGCCATGGGTATATATGCATATTGTGTGTGTGTGTGTGTGTGTAGAATTAGTTTGTTCATTTTTACAAGTGAACCTTTGCAGCATCTGACTGAACAACTCATATCTGGGGTCTTCAAAAAACATTTGTAGAGTGAATGGATGAATCAAATGAGTAAAATTTTAATTCTTAGGGAACATAACAGATCCCATGTCTCCCACTGGAAAAAAAATATTTCAAAACTGGGTGATTTTTTAATTCTGTCTTGTCCAGTTGCATTTTAAAAGCAGAATAGTTTAATCTGAAGTCTAGGATCACTAATGAGGGTACTTCATTTGACCCTCACCTACATCATCTTAAGTGTGAAACTGCACAGGATTTTCAGGAACAAAAAGGACAACTTTGACCCTAATTCAAAGTCAAACAATTTTTTTCAACTAAATTTTCTTTAACCACTCTCCATAATAAAAACTTATCTGACTAATGATGCATGAATTCTTATGAGTTAATTCTGGGTAGAAGGGTAGAAAGAGTGTACAAATATTTTCTGATTCAGAGTTACAAACAATCCCAATTAGAAGAAGCGTTGGACACTCATATATGAAAGAGGTCTGGAAGTAGAAAAGCCAAGAGTGAATCCTATCTCTGACACTATCAAGCTTGTAGTCCACTGGCAATGAAGTTAAACTGATTTTATAGTCCGTTCATCTGAAAGACAGAAATAATAAAACTTACCTGATAGGGTTATTGTAAGACACACAACATATATAAACGTACCTAATGCAGAATAGACTTCATCATTTTTTGAGTTTTTTTTTTTTCTCATATTTTTGTAAAGATGAATTTCAGAACTCAGGGTCTTTATCAGTCCATAGCCAATCAGGAAAGCAGAAGTCACTCTATGTATTTCAAACAGAGGGAATTTAATACAGGAAAATGGTTATATTGGTGACGAAAGAATTGAGAAGCCAAAAAGACAGTGAGGGAACCCAGAGATTAGCAAAAGTAGGAAATCACTACCACCCCTAAGACTAGAGGCTCATATATAAGAGATAGTGTTACCAGAGGCCAGGATCCAGGGTTACCAGATGAAGCTGGAGCTGTGTTACACCTGCCTGGAAGAAGCAAAGATCAAGGAAGTGGCTATTTGATGGAAGCATAGAGGAGCCACAGCCATGGCCAAATACATCATATGGATTAGAGTGAGAGGAAACAAAATACCTTAAATTTTCCATTGCATCCACTCTCCAACCTTCCACTGCTTCTGCTCACTGGTCAAACCAACTTTGAAGCCAGAAGGTTGTCTAGGAGTTAAAATGGAGTCTAGGAATTATAGTTTTTTAAGTCTTCTAAATGAAGAAGAATGAGTCTGAGTGGGGAAAAAAAAGACCAGTTCAGCATGCAAATATCCCATGATATTCTTCCTGCAGATGAAGGTCTTTCTTGCCACCTCATTCACCTTCAGCACAAAGCAACCATATTTCCTCTGTCCAGCAAAGTCCTTATTGTTCATGTTCCTTTGGTTAGGCTGCTGGTAATTTCATAAAATGACTAAAGTCCCAAAGGATCATGCTCAAAGATTCTGGAAGAGGCCAAGCAGTAGGTAGGACCTGAGATTTCCATCTAATATAGAGGATCTGAGATCCCTGGAATTGCAGGGTTTACCAAACCCTTAAGGAGCCCTGGTGGTGCAGTGGTTAAGTGTTCAGCTGCTAACCAAAAAAGATCAGCAGTTCGAACCCACCAACCAACCGCTTCACAGGAGACAGATGTGGCAGTCTACTTCCGTAAAGATATAAAGCCTTGGAAACCCTATAGGGCAGTTCTACTCTGTCCTGTAGGGCCTCTATGAGTTGAAATAGACTCAACAACAACCGGTTTGGTTTGGATTTACCGAACTGTTGTATACATTTCAAATGAACGGTCCAGTGACTACACTATCATATTGGTTCCAAGTTTTAGATTTTTATGAACTAAAATGAATTTTATTTTTTACTCACTCAAGTTATGTAATAGGTGTGTGCCCTACAGAGTCGAGTTATGTCTAACTGTGATGAATCAAATAATATTCAGTGCATTAAAAGTATTTGTAATTCCAAGGAATTTCACAGTAAATTATCAACCAAAGAATCTTCTTGCTATGAAAACAATCATTTCCTATTGAATCTGTTTTGTAAATTCTGGTTTTTCATATATTGGCTTTACTTTAAGTAGATGACAATTCAGTTTTTCAGCCCTGTGACATAAGCTATGCTATAAGGCAGAATAAGTTAAACATCACAAGAGAGGTACCAGCAAAATGTTGCGAGAACATAGAGAAGGAGAAGAAAGGAGGAAAGAATTAATTCTCCTGGAGGAAGTACCATTTGGCCCACAGTTTAAGAGTTGGTAGATTTTTGAAAAACAGATAATCAGCAAAAGGCATAGCAGTGGGAAAGCGCAAGGTGAATTGAAAATGACTTGTAATAGTATTTGGCTGGAAATTGCTGGAATTTAGAAAAAATAGGGCTTAAAGTTCGAGTGTGGTCAGATCATGAAAGATCTTTATTTAATAGGCAATAGAGAGTCATTAACGGTGTTTTGTTTATTTGTTTGTTTTTAAAGCTAGAGTACAACTAGAATTGAACAAACAGAAGCTTGTTTCTATAGGTAGGAACATTTTTCAGATAACTTATTAAAATAGTTTTACTCTATAGATTGATACCATGAGCTGTTTATCTATGTAGCCATGGTTTAAGAGAGGTATATATAAAGAAAACATATATAAGAAAACATATGTTTTCTTATTTCCAAATTAATTATGCAGTTTCAATTTTGTTTTATAGTGACAGTGACATTTGCTGTGTGTTTTACCCTGGTTCTAGATACAAGAAATGGGAGCCTTTCCAGCATAACCTGAAATTTTCCTACGTATACCATCCATCAACATCCCAGTAAAAATTTAGAAACATTGATCTCAAATAAAACTATGAACTAAAACCTAGAAGGACTTCTCCAAATCTTATTCAGATAGTTCTTTATCTCATATTCACACACATAGATAGTCTCATATATAATTTGAACAAAATGCTTAAAAGCAATCAGTTTAAACCAGAATTTGAATTTGCATCCAAACTATTACATTTTCACCCAATCTGAAAAAAAAAACCTTTTTGTTTAGATCTCTGTTTAGAATACCTAATTAAGAGTCAATAAATCAAATAAGAACCAATGACCAAAAACTATTATAGAACACAGATCATATTATAAATAAAATGAAATGGTTCTGTGGGTAGAGTTTTACAGAATTTTAGAGAAGAGATCAGCCTTTGGAATCATCTGGCAAAAACGTCTAATCTTACCCATGGGAAACAGACTGGGGAATGGAAATGGCTGATCTAGGGCCATACAACTAATTAATGGTAGGTCCAGAAGTAACCATTGTTATCCCAGTTAGTTAATTTTTCCCCCTATTTGTATTTATTAACATCATGGTATTGATCTTCACAGTTCTCATCTGAAGAGCTGATATACATTTTGGGGCACTAAGGGAAGGGAAGGATTTTGATGCCTTTACAAGAAGATGAAATCTGTTGGTCATTTAAAGATCAAGCCTGGAAACTAAATCTCCTTGACTTTTCTTGGAATTTATAGTGTGAGAAGTTGTACGTGGTTGACTCATGAGTTAAACCCCACACAGTCTGAAGAGGATATGTTCAAACACAGCAAACAGTTCAAAGTAAATGCCAAGCCTGGTAAAGACGTCACAGCCTCAGTCCCGGCCCAAATCCAGTGGCAGCAGATACATAATGCATGACCAACAAAATTTCTTTTTGCTCTTCTGTCTTGGCTGTTGCACAAGCACAAACCCCAATGGAACCAAGTAATCAAATACAGATTTGGAGTCATTAAATCTTCAAGGGGAAAGTTTTTTAAACATTTGGTTTCAGTTGTGCTTATAAGCTGGAGAAGCAACATGAGAAAAATCAATTAGAAATGGAAAGCTGGCTGGGATAATAAAAATTATTGTAACTTTTCATTATGACCTTGAATTTTGCTCCTGCTATTCTGCAAATGAGAGAGTACAGAAAAAGAGTTTTTCCGTCCATGATACTTCCTAGGTTCTCTCTAAAAAGTAAAATTGGAAAAAGGCATCCTGAACTTGACTCTGTCATTTACTTCCTACTTATATAACTCTGGGAAAGTCTCTTAACTTCTATTCTTTTATCCACAAAATGGTAATAATAATATAAAACTTGCAGTGTTCTCATAAGTACTGAATACGATCTTGCAGAAAATTGCTTTGTAACTTACAAGGAACTACACAAATGTAAGGTTTTATTATTATTATATTCTAATGCAGAGAATGGGTATAGGATCTGTACCCATTCCCAAGTTCTGAAGTAAATTGTATGGGTAGCATTTTTTGTATATGTTCATTTTCTGAAGAATGAGTCCTTAGCTATGGGTTTGAATAACAGGTTCAGAAGAAAGTGAAACAAATCAATTCAAAGTAGTTTAACCACACAACTTTCAAAAAAAAAAAAGGAAAAGTGTATAAAGAGAATTAATTTGATCACTTAATTGGGGAGTCCAGGGACGAAGCTGTGTGGATTTATAGTCTGTCTTAGGCTAGGTTCTCTAGAGAAGCAAACCAGTGAAGCATATATATATGTACATATATATATATATGTATGTGTGTGTATATATATACACCTCTGTATATATATATACAGATATATATACACACACATACACATTTATGTATATATATATATATAGAGAGAGAGATTTATCTGAAGGAAATGGCTCACGTGGTTGTAGAGACTGGCAAGTTCCAAGTCCATGGGTCAGGCATCAGGCTGGAGGCTTCTAGTGACTCACATAGCTGTAGGGGTTGATGGACCCAAGACTGGCAGATCAGATGGCAGGCTGCTGGCTCACAGGCTGTGGAGGCTAACGAATCCCAAGATCAGCCGGCAATACAGCAGGCCACTGGCTCAAGTTCCAAGAACCAGAGGCCATATGATGACAAGCCAGATGCAGGATCCAGAGCAAGCAAGCAAGCTTTGCCATATAAATATTGGATGCAGACCACACCACCGAGGAAACTCCCGTTACAACTGATTGGCTGATGACATCATATCACATCATGAAAGATGACTACGTCATTACATAACTGCCAGATTATATCATTATATAACTGCCAAACCACTGAGAATCATGGCCCAGCCCAGCTGACATACAGCCTTAACCATCTCATGGTCTTAAACAATAGCGTTGGCTCATTTCCCCCACCCCCCTCCCCCATCTCTATCTCTCTCTCCATCTCTTTTTCTGTGTCTTTTTATGTGATTGTCTCACATTGTACTTTGTTAGAGACATGCCTTCTCCACACACTGGGAAGATTGCATAGCACTGGGCTGACAGACTACATACAGCTCGTGGTCCAAAAGGTTGAGAGAGCAATTCTCTATCTCCAATTCAGAAAATTCTTTGGAAGGACTATAGTTGTTCTGGGCATAGGTCACATGCCCCCTCTCCTTGAGCCAATCAATGGCTCCAGGGAATGTGATGTGATTAGCCTAGGCTGGACCAAATGCCTCCTCCTGTCCCAATAGGGCCACATGGGATTGGGGAGAAGACTCCCAAAGAAAAGGATACTGGCCAGCAAATCAAAGGATGTCTACTACAGCAACTTCTATCAGATTTTCAAAGGAGCCCATAATTACCAAAAAAAAAAAAAAAAGATTCTATAAAATCACCAAGAAATATACCTTATTAGAGGCTCATAGAGTTAAGGAAACTGAAAGTTGAAAAAGATCTTGGACAGCATGATACCAAAACTCATTTTTAAGATGGAAAAACAGAGGCTAAGAAAGGTGAAATAGCTTGCCAAAAGGCAACAGGAGAAGTAGAACCAGATCTTGAAACCTGATTCTTGGTGCAAGAGTCCTTCCACTTTAGTGACCTGCCTTTTGTACTAATTAGAAATTATAAAGGATGATCCCAAAGTTTGGATAAGTTAATGACTTTCATAATTCCAGGAAAGTAGGAGAAACAAAATGCATACTATTTTCCATTCTTCTTCCCCCCAAATTATCACAAACTTACTGTTCATGAGAGTTTTCAATCAGCAGGGTTCAAATTTTGGTGGTTTACTTTCTCAGCTTTTTTGCCAGATTTTCAGAGATAATCTGTGGTTATGTAGATTTGCTCTAATGTTTTAAATAATTGTGCCATATCCTCTTTGCCTAAATTCCTTTAAATCTAAAGCATATACGACAGGCAGTAAGAGAGGGCTAGAAGTTTGGAGTCCTTGGCTGGCAAACAATTAAGTGCCTGACTACTAATCAATCCACCCAAAGACACTTAAGAGAAAAGGCTGGGAAATCTGTTTCCTTGAAAAGCCTATGAGGTGTAGTTTTACTGTGCAACACTTGAGGTCCTCATGAGTTGGAATCAACTCAATTGCAATTTTTTTTTTTTTTTAAGAGGTTTGGAATAGACTGAGTGAAAGGTAAAAAGCAAAGCAAAACCTAAGTGAGAAGTCCTGGACTTTGACCATGAAAGGTGCATTTGCCTGGTGTTCCCTTTGATTGCACATATGCCAGGCAATGCAAAGGAAGACCAGCCTGGGTTTAAAGCATAGGGGAAGATTAAGATACATGCTGGTTGTGTCTAGGCCAAGGTTAGATGGCCATGAAGAAGTAAGCAGTCCATAATAAGATGACTTTCAAGGCTCCTGACTTGCTGTAATAGGTGAACTTGAGGCAGAAATCCCCAAAATAAAACACTCCACCCTTGACCTCACTAATGATATAAATTGGAATCTTGACACTTCTTTACACTCAGAGAAATTCTTCTTCATTCCATTTCAAACTGCCTGCTTTACTTGAAGCCTGGGGAGCTTCAGGACCTTAATGAGTTAATGCAACTTTCCAAAGCAGAGGTTATCATCAGTGGCTTCCTTCCCTCAGCTTATAATGTTAATAACAATATTGTCAGATGCCAAAGAAGGAGGCATGTTCTGCTTGGCTCATGGGTCAGCCAGCAGGGACTTGTTGAAATCCAACTCCATTTTGTAAGCCAAATGAAAAACCACATGGCAGCTTTAGTCAGGATTAGGAGTATAACTGCTGAGCTATCACCTGAAATCCATCCTCCTACACATTTGATTTAAAACAATCACCACATATTTGCTATGGACTTTTCTTTCATTATAGACCAACCCTGATATTTAATCAGTCTCCGCTCTTCTCTATTTGAACAAGTTGATGCTAAACCATATTAAAAAAAAAAAAAAAAGCCCAAGAAATGTCATCACTACCATATTATCCTCTCTCTGTGAACACATTCATAATGCATTACGGTTTCAATAGAAAGGCTGCTTATGATTAAAATTAAAAAAGAATTAAAGCTGCATTTGTGGTGATGGTCTGCTTTGATTTGGCTTTCATCAGTTGGACAAGAAAATTGGAAGTTGGGGGCTGGGGAATGGACTGAGAATTAGCAACATATATTAGATTCATTAATCATTGCAGGAGAGACGATTTAGAGTCAATCTCTCCTTTAACTAACACCTTAGACTGAGATGGCATCATATTTACTAAGAGAGTGGGTTTATCTCCTTTATCAAGAGTAGTTAGTAATAGGGATGAAGCCCATGAGAAAAAATACCAATCTGGGTATTACATCTTCTAGGAGGTCAGGAATTCCCAAATTCATTGACACTGAATGGTCATTTATTCACCTTCTCCAGGCTAATACATCCCATCGCTATGGTGTACCATCACTTCTAAGAAGTACTCACTCCCATTTTTCAAGATGTAAGGGGATAAAAAAAAAAATGAAAGAGAAAGAGAATCGTGTGTGTTTGTGTGTGTGTCTGTGTGTGTATTTATCTGATCTATGACTACAATTTATGGAGGTGATAACATATTTAACAACCAGTATTATATACATATCAGGAGCCTTGACAGTGCAACAGTTAAGTGCTTGGCTGCTAACCGAAAGATTGGCAGTCTGAGACCACCTAGTGGCTCCACTGGAGAAAGACCTGGCAATCTGCTTCCATATAGATTACAGCCAAGAAAACACTATGGGGCAGTTCTACCTGTCACATGGGGTCGCTATGAGTCAGAACTGACTCGACCACACCTAACAACAACAACAACAATATATAATGTTATATTATATTAACATTATATATTAATTATGTATATATAATTATATATTAACATTATATATTGTTGTTGTTGTTAGGTGTCGTCGAGCTGATACATATACATATAACGGTTACTTACAGTGGGAAGGATGGAGATGCGCTTGGAATGGGATACATAGAAGGAGCAGCTGGAGAAGCTGGTAAATTTCTTCTTGACCTGAGTGATTGTATTAGTTTCTTAGGGCTGCTGTAACAGAGTACCACAAAGTGGGTGGCTTGTAAGAACAGACATTTATTGTCTCACAGTTTTGGAGGTTAGGGTTCAGAATGAAGGATATCTGCAGGTCAGTATTCTCTCTGAAGGCTCTAAGGGAAGATCCTTTCTTGACTCTTCTCATCTTCAAGTAGCTTCAAGTGTTCCTTGGCTTGCAGCTGCAGCCTAACTCCATTGTCACATGGTCATCTCCCCTTTCTATCTCTCTATGTCTCTTCTCTTTTATAGAACACCACTCAGACTGAATAAAAACTCACCCTACTCTGGAATGACCTTAAGTTAACTTAACAGATAATATCTTCGAAGACCTTATTTCTCAACAAGGTCATGCACAGATACCAGGGATTAGGACTTAAGCATAAATTTTGGGGGGACACAATCGATAATAGTGTTGTCCACCTTATAGTAATTTATTAAGCTATACATCTGATTTCTGTGGTTTTCAGTATTCGTATTTTATTTTATAACAAAACTATTTTTTAAAGTAGATTGGTTTCACATTATGAAAAAGGGTGAGAGTACTTGACTAAAATAATTTGAAGTATATCACATAATGGGGAGCCAATTAAAGTTACTGGGAGTGACATGATCAACATGGAACATTAGAAATTTAACCTATCAACAATGTGTGGAATAAATTAGTGGACCAAATCTAGGAGACCATTTAGCAGATTACTAAACAGCCCCAAAAGGTAGTGAAAATATGAACCGGAGTAGCAACAACAAAAAAGGCAGATGTGAGAGGAGTTATAGATGTGAAATTCATTTTAACCACTGATGGCATGTGGTAGTTCAGGGAAAATGAACCTTCAAGAATGACCCAACAGGTTTTCCTAAAGAGCTATGGCATTAGTGCTGACATCAAAAGACATAAGAAATGAAGAAGAAGAACTCTGCTTAAAGGCTCACAAACATAGTATAATGGTTTAGATACTGAATTTAGAGTCAGCCCAATCTGCACTCATACACTAGGTCTTCAACCTAGTGGCTTGGTGATTCTGGAAAATCAATCTTTTTAAGAGAAAGTAAACTCAGCTGTAAAATGAGGCAATCATAGAACTTATATCAGAGGTTGTTGTGAGAATTAAATGATTAAATATGAATGTGCCTATCAAGTGCCTAACAGACAATATGTATTAGTGACAATGAAGATGATTATGGTACTGACCAACAGGCAATTTGAAATGCATATCTAGAGCTCAGAAGAAAGATCTGGAATGATAATAATAGACTTGTGACTTATACATCTTCCACACATTTGAATGTATAGTGATAAATGTGATTTCCATGGGAAAGAGACAGTAAAACTTACAGGATTTTATAAAGTTTAGCCAAACAATCTATAGTTACTTCTTAGGTACATAAAATAATGGGAGGAGATGTACAAAGGTGTGAGTAATAAGAATTAGCTCAAATATATGATTATATATATATATATTTAATTTCCATTTGGGTAGGGGACTATTTTTATCTTTTAATTTCATTATAAGTATTCTGGGAAGTCTCAGACTCATTGTTGTTAGGTGTTGTCGAACTGGTTCTGACTCATAGCGACCCTGTGTACAACAGAATGAAACACTGCCTTATCCTACACCATCCTCACAATCAATCATTGCTGTGTTTGAGCCCATTGTTGAAGCCCCTGTGTCAGTCTATCTTACTGAGGGCCTTTCTCTTTTTTGATGACCCTCTACCAAGCATGATGTCCTTCTCCAGGGACTGGTCCCTCCTGATAACATGTCCAGAGTATGCATTAGGAATAAGTAAAAACCCTTGACTCCTTCCTCACATGCCTGCTCTAACAGATTAGGAATAACAAGCTCCGTCACTACTAAGGACCTCTTAGACTCTAACTAGCCTCTATCTAGTTGTCTATCTAACTGCACATTGGCTCAGCAGTTCTAATGGATGCAGTTCATAGATGTGCAGGAGACAGAGACGCTAGATTACTTATGCTCTTTTTTGTATTGTCTTTTGAATAGTCCACATGAAAAGCAGGAAGGGAGCAAACTGGTTTAGCCCAAAGGAACATTAAAGTAGGTAAGCATAGAGCTCACTTGGAAGACGTTTCACAGACTTGATTTTAACCTGAGACAAATATCCCTCAATATAATGTCTAATAAGCCAACTAACTGGCAGGTTAAGGACCTGAGCATCCAATAGGACCATAGAAGCCTTCTGCTCCACTCTTAGCACATTTTTTTTTCTTGTAGTTTAAAATATTTGGTAGGATCATTCTTTGTTTTATACACTTTCTTTCTTTAAGAAAGATTTAATATGCCATATGAAGGTTTTCTTTATCAAACAGAAGTCTCAAACTTTATTCCTAGCAACTGGTCTACTTCCAGGCTAAACAAGAGCTTTGTTCTTCAGAGCTTTGTTCCTTTTCTCCCAGTACCTTCTCACTGCTCTCAAGAACCCTGTCTCTCATTACCAGTGACTCTTGGTGTAATAATTCTGGCTTAAGTTGTCACCATTTTCCCAAATTATTTCTTGTGTGCTTTGGTTAGCACAGTCTGTTGTGTGTTTTTGTTAGCAGAGTGTCACTTTTAAAGTAACTTTAATGTGAGATTTCTCCCTTAAGTTTTGACAAAAGAGCTTGTAGAAAGCAACACTCCCACTGAAAATAACTAAAAAAATAATCTGGGGAAAAAAAAAAAACAAAAAACATTCACACATGTGAAAGCATTGACAGTGCCTGAGAAAGACAGAACACAAAGTACCAGAACCCCAAAGAAAAGGAAAGCTCATTGAGGTGAACCCAATGTTCTGTGGGCTACTTTGCTCCTGAGGCATTTGCCAATTATTAACTGCAGGTGGTAAGAAGCTGAAGCGCTAGGAAAAATAAAATGAGCAGAGAGCCAAGGAGAAAATAATAGTTAAATAGATCTTCTGGCAGTCTCATGGGGATGAGGACACAAAAATTGGACTTTGGGGCTTCTAATACAGCAAGGATTGAGGGTGACAAGATTTCAGGAAGAAAACAGGCAGACAACTGATTCTGAAACTTTGGGCTGATTTTTCCCTAGGGACATTTACTAACACTTAACCTGTGCAGGGAAAGAGGCAAAATAAATAAGAAGAAGAAGCTGAAAAATTGAGTTGATATTTCAGCAATCTCACAGCATTATGGATACAAAAATTAGTGTTCAGTATTTGCCAAATATGAAAGCTCTAGGAATTATACAAGCTTTTAGTCTGGACCCCAAGATAACTATATTCAACAAATAGAGGAGATACAGAAGTATACTGAGGATTAAAAAAAACTAAAATCTAACCTTGAATCTGCTCACTCTTTGATCAGAATAGGTGGCCTGCCTCTATCTTTAATGACTACCAGATGAGAGGTCACTCTTCTCTAGGGAAACATAGCATGAGAAAATGCCTCTATAATTTCTTTATACACAATGTCTGGCATTTAGTAAAAAGTTATAGGCAGACAATGAAATGGAAAAATGACATCAACAACAACAAAAAACATACAAAAGAAAGAAAAACACAGGTGATCAAATTCTTGGTGTTATCACACATGACCTTAAATTTTTTTTAATTAACATGTTCAAGAAAATAAATGACAAGATGGAGAACTTTATGAGTAAAATTGAATCTGTAAAAAGATGAAATATACAATAACTGAAATTAACCTGAGCATATGGATTTAATAGCAGATTACACATAATTAAAGAGAAGATTACTAAACTAGACCGTAGATTAGTTTTAAAAAATCTAGACTAAAGCAAAAAGGAAAAAAAAAAGATAAATACAATAATTTTTTTTAAAATATAAAACGTAAGAAACAAGGGTCTTGGTGATTATTTCTAGCATAAATATAATTGGACTTCCAGGAGTGGTGGAGAAAAAGAGTTGAACAGGGAAATGAAAAATGGCTGAGAATATCCCCAAACAAATGGAAAACATTAAGTCATAGATTCATTATTCATTACAATACAAAAATAGGAGAAACACAAATAAAATCACATATAGACACATCATAAAGAAATGCTGAACACTAAAGAGGAAATCTTAAAAGCAGAGCAAAAAGGACGCATTAGTTTCACAGAGCAAAAATAACAACAGCTGACCTATACAGAAATAATTGAAATCAGAAGACAGCGAAATGATATTTTGTAAACAATGAAATAAAATAACTGCCAAACTATAATTCTACGCTCAGTAAAAATATCCTTCAAAAATTAAGTCAAACATCTAGAAAGAAACTAACAAAGATACAGAAGATCTAAAGGCCACAATCAACCACCTTGACCTCACAGATATATATAGAACACTCCACACAACAGCAGGAAAGTACACATTCTTTTCCAATGCACATAGAACATTCTCCAGATAGACCACATTTTAGGACACAAATCAACCTTCAATAAAATCCAAAATCAAAATACAAAGCATTCTATCTGATCACAATGCCATAACAGAGGAAACAACAAAAGGAAGAGCAAGGGAAAAAAAAACTGAATAACACCTTGCTTAAAAATAACTGAATAATAGAAGAAATCAAAGAAGAAATGAAAATAATTCCTTGAATCAAAGGAGAATGAAAACACATCATACTAAAATTTTTGGGACACAGCAAAGACAGCGCCCTAAGCTCAATTTATAGCAATAAACACACATATCAAAAAAGAACAGGCCAAAATCAAAATGTTTGCCCTAAAACTCGACCAAATAAAAAGGAAACAGCAAAAGAAGCCCACGGCCATCTGAAGACAGGAAATAATAAAGATTAGAGTAGAAATAAATAGAGAACAGAAAAACAATAGAATCAACAAGACCAAAAGTTGGCTCTTTGAAAAAATCAACAAAATTGACAAACCATTGGCCAAACTGACAGAAAAACAGGAGAGGAAGCAAATAATCCAAATAAGATGGGATACATTACAATAGACACAACTGAAATAAAAAGGATCATAACAAAATGCTTAGAAAAATTGTACTCCAACGAATTTGAGAATCTAGAGAAAATAGACATATTTATAGAAACACACTTCGTACCTAAACTAACACAAACTGAGATATAAAATCAGAACAGACTCATAACAAGAGAAGAGATTGAAAAGATTAAAAAATAAATAAATAAAACAGCACTGGGCTAGATGGCTTCAATGGAGAATTCTACCAAATATTCAGAGAAGAATTCACACTAGTACTACTCAAACTATTTCAGAGTATAGAAAAGGAAGGAATACTCACAAATTCCTTCTATGAAGCCAGCATAAACCTGATACCAAAATCAGGCAAAGACAAGATAAATAAATAAATAAATAACATTACAGACCAACATCTCATAAATATAGATGCAAATATTCTCAAGAAAATTCTTATCAATAGAATTCAGCATCATATCAAATAGTAATAATATACCACAACCAAGTGGGATTCATACCAGGTATGCCAGGATGGTTCAACATTAGAAAATCAATCAATGTAATCCACTACATAACTACAACAAAAAAAGTATCATATGATCATCTAAATCTATACAGAAAAGGCATTTGATAAAGTTCAACCCCCATTCCTGATTAAAAATTTCAATAAAATTGGAATAGAAGGGAAATTCCTCAATATAATAAAGGGCATCTATACAAAACCAACAGCCAACATCATTCTCAATGGAAATAGGCTGAAAGCATTCCCCCTGAGAACGGGAACAAGACAAGGATGCCTTTTACCACAACTCCTATTTAACATTGTGCTGGAAGAACTAGCAAGAGCAATAGGTAAGAAAAAGAAATAAAGGGCATCCAAATTAGAATGGAAGAAGTAAAACTATCCCTATTCATAGGTGATATGATACAATACATACAGAACCCCGAAGATTCCACAAGAACACTATTGGAACTAATAGAAAGATTCAGCAGAGTAGCAGGATACAAGATAAACATACAAAAATCAGCTGGATTCCTATACTCCAACAAAGAGAGCTTTGAATAGGAAATCAGAAAAACAATACCATTTATAACAGACCCTAAAAAGATAAAATACTTAGGAATAAATCTAACCAGGGACGTAAAAGATCTATAGAAAGAAAACTACAAAACACTGTTGCAAGAAACCAAAAGAGACCTACATAAATGGAAAAATATATCAAGTTCATGGATAGGAAGACAAAACATTGTGAAAATGTCAATCCTACCCAACGTGATCTACAGATATAATGCAATCCTTACAAAATACCAACAGCACTCCTTAACGAGATGGAAATGCTAATCACCAACTTTATATAGAAAGGAAAGAGACCCCAAATAAGCAAAGCATTTTTGAAGAAAAAGAACAAAGTAGAAGGCCTTACACTACCTGATCTCAGAACCTGCTGTACAACCGTGGTAGTCCAAACAGCCTGGTATTGGTGCAATGACAGACACATAAACCAATGGAACAGAATCAAGAACCCAGATGTAAATCCATCCACCTATGGGCAGCTGATCTTTAACAAAGGACCAAAATCAATTAAATGGGGGAAAAAACAGTCTTTTTTAACAAATGGTACTGGCAAAACTGGATGTCCATCTGTAAAAAATGGAACAGGACCCATACCTCACAGTATATAAAAAACTAACACATAATGGATCAAAGATTTAGGATTAAAACCTAAAATGGTAAAGATCATGGAAGAAAAAATAAGGACAATGCTAAGGGCCCTAAACATGGCATAACTAGAATACAAACCATAGCTAACAATGCACAAACACTAGAAAATAAACTGGATAACTGGGAGCTCCAAAATTTGAACACTTATGCTCATCAAAAGACTTCACCAAAAGAGTAAAAAGAGAACCTATGAACAGTTTCTAATATCTAGAATCTATATAATACTTCAACACCCTCACAACAAAAAGACAAATAATCCAATTAAAAAACAGGAAAAGGATTTGAACAGACACTTCCCCAAAGAAGACATTCAGGTGACTAGCAGACACATGAGGAAATGCTCTCGATCATTAGCCATTAGAGAAATGCAAATCAGAACTACAAGGAGATACCATCTCACCCTGACATTACTAGTACTGATTTAAAAACACCAGAAAATAACAAATGTTGGAGAAGTTGCAGGAGACTGGAACTCTTATGCTCTGCTGGTGGGAATGTAAAATGATACAACCACCATGGAAAACTATATGACGCCTCCTTAAAAAGCTAGTAATAGAAATATCATATGATCAAATAATTCCACTTCTAGGAATATACCCTAGAGAAATAAGAGCTGTCACACGAATAGACATATGCGCAACCATGTTCACTGCAGTATTACAATAACAAAAAGATGGAAACAACTTAAGTGACCATCAACAGATGAATGGATAAGCAAACTATGGTACACACACACAAAGGAATACTGTGCAATGATAAAGAACGATGATGAATCTGTAAAACATCTCACAACATAGATGAATCTTACATCACTGTGCTGAGTGAAAAAAGTCAATCATAAAAGGACAAATATTGTGTGAGACCACTTTTATAAAAACCTAAGAAAAGGTTTACACATAGAAAAAAGCAATTTTTATTGTAATCTCTTACAGGGTTTACAATAGAGGGTCCTGGACAGAGAAGCAGTAAAATGTAGAACAAAATTCAAATTCACAAAAAGATGCTCAGACTTACTGGTCTGACAGAGACTGGAGGAACCCCCCAAGACTATGGCCTCCAGACACCCTGCTAACTCAGAAGTGAAGCCATTCCCAAAATCCACCTTTCAGCCAAACATTAGACAGGACTATAAAACACAAACAATAACACACCTGAAGAACCTGCTTCTTAGTTCAATCAAGTATATGAGACCAAATAAGCAACACCTGCCCGAAAGCAAAGACAAGAAGACAGGAAGGGACAGGAAAAAAATGCACACGGAGAACCCAGGGTGGAAAGGCGAAGGGGAAGAGTGCTGACACATTGTGGGGATTGCAACCAATGTCACAAAACAATTTGCATATAAATTTTTGAATGAGAAACTAATTTGCACTGTAAACTTTCACCTGAAGCACAATAAAATTAAAAAAAAATTAATGCACTGACAAAATTAAGTTAAAGAAATTTCCAGTAAAACAAAACTGGGAGAATTTGTCACCAGAAGATGTACCTGAAAGGTATTATAAAGGAAGATAATTTGAGCAGAAGAAATTTGATCTTAGACAGAAACATGGAAAGGTAGGAAAAAACAAGAGCAACTAACAAGGTCAATATTTGATTAAACATACAGAAAAATTAACTAAAACAATAACACCCATTGAAAAACCTCGTTGCCATTGAGTTGATTCTGACTCATAGTGACCCTATAGGACAGAGTAGAACTGCCCCATTGGGTTTCCAAGGAGCTGCTGGTGGATTCGAACTGCCAACCTTTTGGTTAGCAGCCATAGCTCTTAACCACTGTGCCACCAGGGCTCCATAAGAACAGTAATAGTAATCCTTTATTAGGCTTAAAATATATTTAGAATTAAAACATGAACAATAATAACACAAAAAGTAGGAGTAAAATGGAATTAAAGTGTTCAAGGTGTTAGTAATGTGAGGGAAGTGGTAAAATTACTGATTTATATTAGATTTTAATATGTCAAGTATGCATATTCTAATCTACAAGGTAACTTCTAAAATAATAAAAAATAATATATAGCTAACTGGCTAGTAGTGGGGGGAATTGTACAAAAAACTGATTAATTAAAGGAAGAAGAAACAGAATAAATGAAACCAATAGGTAATGGGACAAAAATTACGATGGTAGATCTAAAATGGTAAGTATAAATCCAAATATGGATGAAATATTCAAATTAGAAGACAAAAGTAATAGAGGAGAAAAAAATAATATAAAATACTCGATTAATTATAAGGAAATCAAGAAAGGAGAAAAAATGGAACAAAAAAACAGTTAGTGCAAGGAACACACACACATACATAACACACACACCACACACACACATTCACACATTAAATATAAATGGACTAAACACTCCATTTAAAAACAAAGATTTTAGGATTGGAAAAGAAATAAAATCACTATATTTTACCTGTAAGAGGCACATGTTAAATATGAAGGCACAAATATATTGAAACTAAAATGTATCTATAGCTTTACATTTACATGTATATATGTTTCATATAGATTTACTTTACATTTACACACATATGTATATATTTCATACATATATTAAACAAAAGAAGCCTATTTAAGTATATTCACATCAGACAGAGTAGCTTTTAGTAAAGAGGCATTCCTTTTAACTAAAGGAACTTTCATAATGATAAAATTTTTAATCCATAAGAAAGATATAAGCATTATAAGTTTGTATTTATAAAGCAAAAAATTAAGAGACTTAGAAGGAGACAAATACATTGATAAGTGCAGAGTGATTCTTTAACATATCTCTTACTGACAAATAGAACAACCACAAAGAAAAAGATACAGATCATATGAACAACATGATTACAAACTTTGACCTAATAGACATGAGTAGAACACAGTATCCAACAGCTGCAGAATATACATAATTTTCAAGTTCACATGAAACATTTACTATAATAGACCATTTCTATTCTCAAGCATGAAACAAATTTCAACATATTTCAGAAGACTTAGTTCATTCGGAATAAGTTATCTGATTATTGTAGAATTGTCAGACCTAAATAATGAAAAATGATGATAAAAATCCTCAAATATCAGTAAATTTTATAATATACTTCTGAATAAAATATAAATCAAAGAAACAAATTAGATTATACTGTTAATTAACCCGTTGCTGTCATGTAGATTCCAACTCACAGCAACCCTACAGGACAGAACAGAACTTCTCCTTAGGGTTTCCAAGGAGCGGCTAGTGGATTTGAACTGTGACCGTTTGGTTAGCAGCTGAATGCTTAACCACTGCACCACTAGGGCTCCAAAGATACTACAGACAAGAAAAATTTAAAAGGCAGTGTAATGAAACTTATGCCAATACATTTTATAATTTAAATTAAAAGGATAAATTCCTATTTAAAAAACACACAATGTATTAGAATTGACACGAGAAATAGTAGACAATTTGAAAATCCTTGCATCTATTAAAGAAATTGAATTTGCAATGAAAATATTTTACAATATCAAACTTCCAGGCCCAAATTGCTGCAATGTTGCCACCTAATATTTGATACAGAAATAACAACAATTTGATTTTCTATTCTGAGAATATTTGTTTCCGAAAACAGAAGTGCTCTCCCAAACGCAAAAAGTAGAAAAGTATTCCCAAAAGTAGAAAATGTTCCCAAGAATAGAAAACATAGAAAAACTTCCCGTATTTTTTTAAATGAAGTCAGCATAATCTTATTACCAAAACATCAAAGATTTTACAAGAAAAGAAAATTTAGACCAAGTTCTATCCTGATTATATACGGAAAAATTCTAAATAAAATATTAGCAATTAAATGCAAGGTTAGATAAAAAGGATAAAACGTTAACACTAAATGGGTTTATTCTAGGAATATAAATAGTGGATTAACATTTACAAAATAATCTAAATTCACTATGCTAACATAATAAAGGAGAAATATATGATTATTTCAATCATTGAAAAATATTCGATAAAATTTAACATTCATTAACAAAAAGAACTCGTAGCGAAATAGGAATATAAAATAATTCATACAGAAGGTCTACAAAAAGTCCTTTAAAAAATAATTCTTAAAGGAGAAATATTGAGAGCACTGTCCTTTGGAATAAGACAAAGATGGCCACTCCTACTATTTCTGTTTAACTTTGTTTTGAGGTTGTGTATAAAGAATAAACAAACAAATAAATGTTTAAAAATTGGAAGGGAATAATAAAAGTATTATTAATTGCAGACAACTTCTTTAGTAATATATGCATAGAATCTCAAACTACTATGATTAGTCAATTGAGTTTAGCAAGGTCGTTGAATATAATGTCAATATGGAGAAGATAATTATAATTCAATATAGCAACAGAAATTAAAAAATAAAGAAATACTATTTACAACAACTTTGAAAATCATAAACAAATCTAACAATTGGTTTATTTAAAAAAAAAGATGTACAAGACAAATGCACAAAAAGCAACAAAACATTCTTGAAAGATCTCAAAGAAAATGTAAATAAGTTGAGAGAAATGCCATATTTGTGATTTGAAAGATTCAATGCTGTAAAGATGAAAATTTTCCCCATATTTATCTACAGACTAAATCCAATCACAATCCAAATCCCAACAGATTTTTAGTGGAATGTTTAATGTAAATGAAAAGGCTAAGAATACATAAGAATAACAAAATTTAGAGAACTTACTCTGCTGATACCAAGACTTATAAAGTTACTATAACTAAGACACTGTTAATAGGTAGAAAGATGGACAGACAGTCCAAGCAAACAAAATTGAAAGTCTAGAAACTGAACCATACTTTTGCAGTCACTTGATATTTTGTAAAAATTATACTGAAGTGCAGTAGAGAAAGGAGGATCATTTAAATAGATAGTCCTGATTCCGTTGAATAAACTTGAGCTTTTTTTAAAAAGAAATTTTGACCCTCATAGCATACACAGAAGTTCATTCTAGATTAGCTAAATCTAAAAATCTAGGTTTTTTTTTTTTTTAAATAAAGCTACTTAAAGATAGCATTAGAATCATTTTTTTGTGACCTCAGGATAGAGAAAGATTTTCTTTAAAAAGGCACAAAGAGCATTAACCATAGAGGCAATGATTGAAAATTAGACCACATTAAAATTAAGAACTTATATTTATAAAAATATGCCATTATGAGAGTGAAAAGGCATACTACCAAGTGGAAAGAAGGTATCTGGAATACATATATACTCAAAATTTGACTTATATGCTGTATGTAGAAAGAACTCGCACAAATCCATAGAATAAATACAGAAGAGAAATGTTCCATTAGAGGATATCCAAAAGGCAAATAATATATGAAAAGGTACTCAATCCTACTAGACATCCAGGAAATGCAAACTAAAATCACAATAAACTCAACATGCATCTGCCAGAATGGCTAAACTTAAAGAAAGACTGACAATATTAAAGTCAATGGCAATGCGGAACAACTAGAAATCTCATACACTTCTGGCAGGGGTACACACTGGTTCATCCACTTTGGAAAACACTTTGGCAGTATCTAATAAAGCTAAACACATATGGCTAAAACCTAGTAATTACACTCCAAAATATATGTCAAACAGAAATGCATCCTTATGATCACTCTTAAAGACAACGTAGAAAAATATGCATTAACAGCTCTCTTTTTAACAGACTATTTTATTTACCTTGTGCTGCTATAATAAAAAATACCACAAATGAGGGGTTTTTTTTAAACTTCTTTTAAATTTTATTTTTGGTGAATATATGCCGAGCAAAACATACAACAATTCAACAATTTCTACATGAACAATTCAGTGACATTAGTTACATTCTTCTAGTTGTGCCACTTTTCTTGCTATCTTTTTCTGAATTGTTTCACCATCATTACACAAACTCACTGCCCCCTAAGCTTCTCATATGACCTTTTAAGCAGAGTTGTGAACCGGTTCAAACTGGTTCAGTCAGGGCCAACGTAGTGAAACCAGAACTGACCTGAATTTTTTTTTTATTACACTGTATCGCTTTTTAAAAATTTTTTTATTGTACTTTAGATGAAGGTTTACAGAATAAACTAGTTTCTCATTAAACAATTAATACATATATTGTTTTATGACATTGGTTGCCAACCCCACGACATGCCAGAACTCTCCCCTTCTGGACCTTGGGTTCCCCATTACCAACTTTCCTGTACCCTCCTGCCTTCTGGTCCTTGGTCATGGGCCGGTGTGCCCATTTAGTCACGTTTTGTTTTATGGGCCTGTCTAGTCTTTGGCTTAAGGACGAACCTCAGGAGTGACTTCATTACTGAGCTATAAGGGTGTCCGAAGGCCATACTCTTGGGGTTTCTCCAGTCTGTCAGATCAGTAAGTCTGGTCTTTTTTTTTGGTGAGTTAGAATTTTGTTTTACATTTTTTTCCAGCTCTGTCTGGGACCCTCTATTGTGATCCCTGCCAGAGCAGTCAGTGGTCGTAGCCAGGCACCATCTAGTTGTACTGGACTCAGTCTGGTGGAGGCTGTAGCACTTGTGGTCCATTAGTCCTCTGAACTAATCTTTCCCTCGTGTCTTTGGTTTTCTTCGTTCTCATTTGCTCCAGACGGGGTGAGACCAGTAGAGTATCTTAGACGGCCACTCACAAGTTTTTAAGACCCTAAATGCTACTTACCAAAGTAGAATGTAGAACATTTTCTTTATAAACTGTGTTATGTCAATTGAGCTGGATGTTCCATGAGACCATGGTCCCGACAGCCCCCAGCCCAGTAATTTGATCCATCAGGGAGTTTGGATGTGTCTATGGAGCTTCAATGAACTTGCCTTGGACAAGTTGTGCTGGCTTCCCCAGTACTGTGTATTGTCATACCCTCCACCAAAGTTATCACTTATCTATTGTCTATTTAGTGTTTTTCCCTCCCACCCCTTGTAACCATCAAAGATTGTTTCTTTTTGTGTGTAAACCTTTTCATGAGTTTTTATAGTAGTGGTCTCGTACAATATTTGTCCTTTTGTGATTGACTTATTTCACTCAACATAATGCCCTCCAGATTCATCCACGTTATGAGATGCTTTGTAGATTCATCATTGTTTTTTATCATTATGTAGTATTCCATTCTGCATATGTGCCATACACACATAGTTGTCCATATCTATAGTTATCTGTTCATCTGTTGATGGGCACCTAGGTTGTTTCCATCTTTTTACTATTGTGAACAATGCTGCAATGAACATGGGTGTGCATATGTCTATTTGTGTGACAGCTCTTATTTCTCTAGGATATATTCCTAGGAGTGGGATTGCTGGATCATGTGGTATTTGTAGCTTTTTAAGTAAGTGCCATATCGTTTTCCAAAATGGTTGTACCATTTTACACTCCCACCAGCAGTGCATAAGAGTTTCAGTCTCCCCAAAGCCTTTCCAACATTTGTTATTTTCTGTTTATTTGATTCGTGCCAGTAATCTTGGTGTGAGATGGTATTTCATTATGGTTTTGATTCGCATTTCTCTAATGGCTAGTGATCATGAACATTTCCTCATGTATCTGTTGGGCACTTGAATGTCTTCTTTGGTGAAGTGTCTGTTCATATCCTTTGCCCATGTTTTAACTGGATTATTTATCTTTTTGTTGTAGAGGTGTTGGATTTTCCTGTAGGGTTGAGAGACTAGATCTTTGTCGGATTTGCTATAGCCAAAAATTTTTTCCCAGTCTGTACTTTCTCTTTTTATTCTTTGGGTGAAGTCTTTTGATGAGCGTAAGTGTTTAATTTTTAGAAGATCCCAGTTATCTAGCTTATCTTTTGCTGTTTGTGTATTGTTAGCTACGGTTTGTATCCTGTTAATGCTGTGTATTAGGACCTCTAGTGTTGACCCTATTTTTCCTTCTATGATCTTTACAGTTTTTGGTTTTATATTTACGTCTTTGATCCATTTTGAATTAGTTTTCTTGTATGGTGTGAGGTATGGGTCCTGTTTCATTTTTTTGCAGATGGACATCCAGTTTTGCCAGTACCATTTGTTAAAAAGACTGTATTTTCCCTATTTGATGGACTTTGGGACTTTGTCAAAGATCATGTGACCGTAGATTGATGGATTTACATCTGGGTTCTCAGTTCTCTTCCATTGGTCAAAGTATCTGTCATTGTACCAGTACAAAGCTGTTTTGACTACTGTAGCTGTGTAGTGGGTTCTGAGGTCAAGTAGTGGGAGTCCTCCTACTTTATTCTTCTTCTTCAGTAGTACTTCACTTATCCAGGGCCTCTTCCCTTTCCATATAAAGTTAATTGTTAGTTTTTCCATCTCTTTAAAGACTGTTTTTGGTATTTGGTTCAGGACTGCATTGTACTTGCAGATAGCTTTGGGTAGAATTGACATTTTCACAATGTTAAGTTTACCTATCCATGAGCATGATAAGTTTTTCCATTTATGTAGGTCTCTTTTGGTTTCTTGAAACAGTGTTTTGTAGTTTTCTTTCTATAGATCTTTTACGTCCCTGGTTAGATTTATTCCTAAGTATTTTATCTTTTTAGGGGCTGTTATAAATGGTATTGTTTTTGTGATTTCCTATTCAAAGCTCTCTTTGTTGGAGTATAGGAATCCAGCTGATTTTTGTATGTTCATCTTGTATCCTGCTACTCTACTGAATCTTTCTATTAGTTCCAGTAGTTTTCTCATAGACTCTTTTGGGTTTTATACATATAGTATCATATCATTGACAAATAGGGACAGTTTTACTTCTTCCTTATCAATTTGGATGACCTGAATTTTTACAATTTGCATGATCTTGAATGATACTAAGAATGGGAAAAATTACGGGTCTAAGCCCTGGAATGGGAAACTCAAAAGAGGCATAGTGAACCCTTTCAGGTGCCTGATGCATGGGATTGGATTATTGGCAGGACTTGGAGAGCAAAACACATTCAGAGCATTGCAGTTAGCCACCATCTTCAAGTGGGCACCACTGTTTCTGATTCTGCTCAAAATCCTAAGAGCAAGAGATGTGGTTGCTATGCAACGTATATACTGCCCTTGTTTTCTAAGAGCGAGGTTAGTTTTCTAGCAGGGCTTTGACCTGTAATCTTTCCCATTCTGGTTATCTCTGGTTCATCCAAATTTTAAAAATTTGAGTATGTTCTGGTTTTGCTTCCTCAGCCATGACTGACTCAGTAAGAACTGGTCTGAAGCCCTGCTTTTATGTTGCTGTTATCAATTTGATCTCATATAGACAATCCTTTATTAGAACACAACATTCAAGGTGAACATTATTTTCTCATTAAGTTAAACTACGACTGATTTAAAGATGACTTCAGGAGATATTTTTGGTTTAAGGCTTAATGATTTCCTCAAGGCAGTAATTTTGAGAGGTTTCTGAAGCCTCAATGGCTCCAGAAATTATGGATTCCTTGAAAATTTGAAGTTCTGTTCCACATTTCCCCTCTTTTGATCAGGATTCTTCTATAGAATCCTTGATCAAATCATTCTATAATGGTAGCAGGGCACCATCCAGTTCTTCTGGTCTCATGGCAAAGTTGTTCATGGAGGCAATTAGTCACACATTCCATTTCCCCCTCCTATTCCTGATTCCCCTTCTTCCTCTGTTACTCTAGGCTAATAGAGACCAATTGTTCTACCTTGGATGACCACTTGCAAGCTTTTAAGATCCAGGCACTGCACAGTTAACAAGAAGTTAGAACAGAAGCACTAAAATCAGTATTGGGCCAATTGATTGGAATGATCTTAAGTGAGTGGTTTTAAAGAACAGAAATATATTTTCTCACAGTCTGGAGGCTAAAAATCCAAATCCAAAATCTCAACCATGTTGATTCCTTCTGTAAGGCTCTCTCTTAGTTTCCAGCGTCAGCTGGCAATCTTTGACTTTTCTTTGCTTATAGATGGTTCCTCACATGTCATCTGTCTTCCTCCTGTGTGCATCATCGTGTTTATTTTTCTCTTTGTATAACTCAGAAGTGATTAGGTTTAGGACCTGCCTTACAAAGATATGACCTTATTAACATAACAAAAGAAATCCCCTAATTTCCAAACTGGGTCATGTTAACAGGTACAAGGGTTAGGATTTCAACACATTTTGGGAGACACAATTTAATCCCTAACATAGCCCAAATCTCTGCCAATAATAAATCAAAAAAAAAAAAAAACCACTACTGTTGAGTTGATTCCAATTCATAGCAACCCCATAGGGTTTCCAAGGCTGTAAATCTCTACTTAAGCAAACTGCCAGACTACCATATCTTTCTCCCACAGAGCCACTGGTGGCTTTGAACTGCTGACCTTTTGGTTAGCAGTCGAGCACTTTAAACACTGTGCCACCGAGTCTTCTCTATCAACAAGAGAAGAGGTAAATTAGTAGTGGTATATTCATGCAATAGAACATTATGCAGAAATGAGAGAACAAACAAAATACTGCTACAATAAGAAGGATGAACCTCACTGAACATAAGCAGCCAGACACAATGAGTACTATACTCTATGTTCCATTTTTTATAAAGTTCAAAATCAGGTAAAATTAAGCAGTGGTGATAGGGGTCAGAATGGCAACTGAGAGAATGCTGATTGTGTGCTATTTCTTGAGCTGGGTGGAGGTTACAAGAATGTGTTCAAGTTTGTCAAAATTCATCCAGCTGGTCATTTGTGATTTGTGAACTTTTCAATACATATGATGTACTTCATTAAAAAGTTTAATTTCAAAATATTAAATTTAAGCTTATGAAAGTTATAATAAAGGAGCCTATAAAATATATAGGAGAATACTGAAATCACTCATATACTCATTATTGTTTTAGTGAGGCCCTTCCAGATATGTGTGTATGTGTTATTCCTAAAATATATATATATATAGTTTTTCCCCTTTGTTTTCCACTTAACCGTGTATCTGGAGAATGTCTCCATATAGTAAATATTCAAAAAAACAGAACTTCTAGGAGTTATCTAATATTTCCTTCTCCAGGTACAGGTGGCTTACTTACCTATTCCATATGGTAAGACATTTAGGTTGCTTTTATTTTCATTCTTGTAAATGCTTCACTGAAAACTTTTACAAAAATTTGAATTTATAAGGGCATCATTTGATCAGAGGTTATGCATGTTTTGAGCCACTGTAAAATAGCAAATTGCTAATCCAACAGACTGTACAAAATTAACTCCCACCAGTGACACAGAATTTACATTATACTCTCACTAGCTGTGATGCATTTCCTACCAAGATAGGTGTTAATGTTTATAAAGATTCTTTATATAATAAAGATACCTAGGCTTGGTCATAGATATTGCAAATGTTTCGCCATTTGGCAACTGATTCTCAAATCTGTTTATGCTATTTGGGGAAATAGAAAAGTTTATATGCTTATGTGGTTTAAATAGTTACCTTTGACTTTTCTTTTGTTGAATTTATGCTTACAAAAGTCCATGCCCACTCAAATCATTTCAGTGTACATTTGTATTTTCTTCTTTTTTTTAATTTTTGCATTTAGTTTTTAAATCTACCTAGTTGGTTTTAGTGAAAGAAAAAAAGGAAAATTCAGCCTATAGTGTTCTTTCTCCCCTGAATGGCTGACAGCCCTCTTCCTTCTACCTCTGAAACACAGCTCAAATGTTCCTTCCTCTGTGTCATCACAGTACCTGGTCCGAAAACAAACAAACTTGTTGCCATCGAATCGATTCCAGCTCATAGTGACCCTTTATGGAAGCAGATTGTCACATCTTCCTCCGCGGAGTGGCTGCCAAGTTCAAACCACCAACATTTTTGTTAGCGACCAAGTGCTAACCACTGTGCCTCCAGGGCTCCTTACAGTATCTGGCACATACCTCTATTTCCTGTTTGTCTTTCTAAGGGCTGGACCCTATCACTCTACCTTCAGCTATGGCTGGTATCCTAATCCTCTTCCCTAAATAACTGAGTTTCCTCTGACCACTCTGCCGACCTCTGGGTTAGCAGTCAAATGCTTAACCACAGTGCCACCACGGCTCCTCCATTGGGGGGACTCCTACTATCGTGCATTGCTGACAGTATGATGCCTTCATTATTGATGTCCTCTAATCAGACACATATCAACATGTTTCTTTGGAATTTTCAGCCCAGCCCTCCTGCTGAGATACTTTGTTCCAATATCAGAGATCTCTTCTATCTCCCCATTATCAACTCTCTATGTATCTGTCTCTCTGTCTCTCTTCTGTCCTGCTGAAAGGTTCCAGACATGCATAGGCTATGACAATATGCACCACTGTGTAACCAGAAACCTAAGAGAACGATGGGAAAGTCACTTAAAGTGTTTGAGCCTCTATTTATTTATTTGAAAATTATGGTAATAATTCCTAGCCAAGTTAAAATTTGTTGTTGACCTCAAGTAAGAAAATGAATATAAAATAAGGTTTCCAGATAAAATGCAGGACACCCAGTTAAATTTAAATTTCAGATAAATAATAATTAATTTTTTAGTGTAAATATTTACTTAACATTTCACGGGACACACTTAGACTAAAAAAAAAAAAGTTGTTTATCTGAAACTCAGATTTAAGTGGGTGTCCTGTATTTTTATTTGCTGAATCTGGCAACCTTAATATAAAAAACACTTTATGACAGGATAAAGCCTGGGTGACACAGGTGATTTACTAACCAAGAGGGTTTGCAGTTCAAACTCACCAGTGGCTCTGTGGAAGAAAAGGCCTGGTGATCTGCTTCTGTAAAGATTACAGCCAAGAAAACGGGATGGAGCAGTTTTTCTCTGTAACACAAGGGGTCGCCATGAGTTGGGGGCTGACTCCACAGCTAACAAAGCATTATTTACCAATGAAAGGCATTGATAAGATGAAGATAAAGAAGACAAAGAAGGAGCACAGCCCATTTTACTGTTTCCTTTTTATCCATTTGTCCACACAAGTTATAATGGCCCTAAATAATATCCATTTCAATTAGGAGTAAAGGGGTCAGCATTAATAGTGAATGATGTGGCTGGTAAAACAACTTTGTTCTTGCTACTCCAAATGATGCATAGAATCAGTTTACTAAGTCACTCTGCCCCTAAAAACTTCAGCCCTTCTGTGGGATTGAAGGGCTGGGGATAAGAGCTGGGTGAGTAAGGGAGACAGAAGGAATTGTCTTTTTCCAAAGTTCTCTGCTGCATCTGATCTTGTATTATTCTCTTGCTGGCAGTGACAGCTGTGTCGCCCAAGGCAACGCTGATTCATTCTCAAATTAAAATAATAAAATTTACTAACAGCTCTCCAAATCCTCAAGCTAAGAGATCTATATACTGTTTTCTCTTTTCCTAAACTCCCTGAAATTACTTCACCTCCTTTTCCTTTTTAACTACAGAATTTAAATACTCTTCTAAAATCTTAGAACTTTATTTCTTCTCCCAGTTGGCTCTCAGCCTTGGTTTTGCTCAGCTTTTATTCCTTCTCCATGTACAAGCTGCCTGGTGCAGTGAAAAGAGAAGACGCTGGAATCAGACAGACACAGGTTCTCAGCTTCCTCCCGCACTTACCAGCAGTGAACTCGTCAGGGGCGCTCTCACAGTCTCAATTTTCACATCCATGCAGATGGGTTCTATAACTCTATTGCAGAAATTTTCTGGCAGTACATCAATAAAGCACAGAAAGAGTTCACTGGACTACTTACCAATTATTTCAGGCCTGGGATACAGTTTTCCATTTCTTTGAAACTCCCATACAGGTCTTTCTCAAGAACAGCAGAAACATCTGCAACTTTGGATCTTTTACATTAAAGTCAGAGAGACACATCAGAAAATCAAAATGATAGTGAACAAAAGCCCCAGCAGTCCTGAAATGGCAACACAGATGCATACAGATTTAGAGCAGTGTTTTCCCAAAATCGGTCTTAAAAGTGGGTAGTGCTTTAGGCTTATCCAGAGAGATTCTTCTAGAAGTTGCCTTTTTATATAATGAGGCCTCAAAGAACCTCTCCTAAGATACCATGTATTGTGTTTATATTAGTGTATTCCGAGAACACTCACATGTATAGGCTTATTATATCCTCACAGTTACCTTATTAAATAAGCAGGACAGATATTACTACCCTTGCTTAACAAATGAGGTGGTGAAACTTGCAGGAATTAACGCAAAACAGAACACAATTAGGAAGTGGTAGACTCAAGAGTAGGCTGTGTGTATTCAAATGTATTCAAATTCTTGCTTAGGAGAGATTGTGCAACATGATCCCTAAAATACTGTAGGACTTTCTGTGCTCATCTATTGCTCTTTCCCCATCATGACGGTGTCTTTTTGTTGTTGTTAGCTGCTGTGGAGTCAGGCCCTGACTCATGGTGACCCCATGCACAACAGAACAAAATGCTACCTGGTCCTGCACCATTCCCATGATTGGTTGGGGACCAGACCGTTGTGATCCATAGAGTTTTCATTTGACTGATTTTTAGGAAGTAGGTTGTCAGGCCTTTCTTTCTAATCTGTCTCAGTCTGGTAGCTCCACTGAACTCCATTCAGCATCATAGCAACACTTAAGCTTCTACCGACAGATGGGTGGTAGCTGTGCATGAAGTGCATTGGCCAGGAAATCAAACCCATCTCTCTTGTGGAAGACAAGAATTGTACCACTGAACCACTAATGCCTCCCGTGACAATGTTATCCTCTGGTTAAGTAACAATTTGATTCCATATTTAGATAAAATATTGGAAACTCTCCACTCCCTCATATAGTAGGGACTAAAAGGGCAGCATTGTGTAGTTGAAAAATAATTATAAACTTCAACTTTATTTCTACTCCCAGTACTGCCACAGTAGGTTTTGGGCAAGTCACCTAAACAGTCTGGGTCTTGTTCTTTTTATCTGAAAAAAACCTAAGCAGAATGCGTTTGATGATCTTAAAGGAACACCCCATTCACCCACCCCCAGCTCCATTTTAATGACCAGGGATAAAAGCCAAACAAAACAAAACATCCTCACTTCACTTCAATCTACATTTTGAGAACAATCTTCCATTTTCACAGTCTCCTGTCCTCAAAACTGGTATCAGTCAGTTTATGGCATCTCCATAAGATTTTACTGAGGTAGAATGGGCAATAAACATATAAATTGTGCGCCTAAGGAAACAACAAAGAAAAATAACATTTCTGCGTGAGAGAATGAAAGTTGGGAATTGAACTCAGGATTGTGACACATACTCATTATTCTATCCCTCATTCACAGAAAAAAATTGTTCAACAGGTATTTTCTGAGAGTCTACAAGAGATGAAACCTAGAATCTCCTTCTAAAACATCACTCAGAATTGTTGTACGTCATCATGGAGTTTTCAGCCTTACAGAGAAGACAAGCATTAAGCAAGGCAGAACATCATCAACCGCTACTGAAAGGTCAAGAAAAATGAAACCTGAACACATTGCACGGAGAATTTCCTGAAGAGTAGGGTGATTATCTTAACTTGAAAAAGAAGCAAAAACAATATTGAATATGTTTTAATTAATTAATTTATTTTTTAATTTTTCCCATACAAAAATTTATACATATATGGTTATGTGACCCTAATTGCTCTCCCCATACTGAGACAGCACTCTTCCTTTCCACCCCTGATTCCCCATGTCCATTCAACCAGCTCCTAACCCTCTCTGCCTTCCCATCTCACCTCTGGACAGAAGCTGCCCCTTTAGTCTCTTGCATCTACTTGAGCTAAGCGGCACTCTCCCCACAAGTATCACTTTGTGTCCCACAATCCAGTCCAATCCCTGTCTGAAGAGTTGGACTCGCAAATTGTTTTAGTTCTGGGCTGATAGACAATCCAGGGACCATGCTTTCTGGGGTACCTCCAGTCTCAATCAGACCATTAAGTCTTGTCTTCTTACTAGAATTTCAGTTGTGCACCCCACCTTTCTCCTGCTCCACCCGGGATTCTCTGTTATGTTCCCTGTCAGGGCAGTCATTGGTAGTAGCTGGGCACCGTCTAGTTCTTCTGGTCTCAGGCTGATGAAGTCTCTGGTTTATGTGGCCCATTCTGTCTCTTGGGCTACTACTTTCCTTGTGTCTTTCATGTTCTTCATTCTCCTTTACTCCAGGTGGTTGGGACCAACTGATGCATCTTAGAGGGCCGTTTGCAAGCTTTTAAGACCCCAGGCACCACTCACCAATGTAGGATGCAGAAAATTTTCTTAATAAGCTTTGTTATGCCAATTGACCTGAAAGCACAGTCCCCAGATCCTTACCCCTGCTACTCTGTCCCTCAAAGTGTTTAATTGTATTCAGTAAACTTCTTAGCTTTGGTTTAGTCCAGTTATGCTGACTACCCCTGTAGTGTGTGCTGTCCTTCCCTTCACCAAAGATAATACTTGTCTACTATCTAGTTACTGAATAACCCTCACCCTGCCTCCCCACCCTCGTAACCATCAAAGAATGT
>NW_004444081.1:3026478-3039477 GCF_000243295.1 Trichechus manatus latirostris
TCCCTAGCCACTCTTAAAATTCTCTCTTTATCTTTGGTTTTGGCAAGTTTGATTATAATATGTCTTGGTGACTTTCTTTTGGGATCTACCATATGTAGGGTTCAATGAGCATCTTGGATAAATATCTTGTCTTCTTTCACGATATCAGTGAAGTTCTCTGCCCACAAATCTTCGACAATTCTCTCTGTATTGTCTGTTATCCTCCCCTGTTCTGGTACTCCAAGCAGTCATTTGTTATTCCTCTTGATAGAGTTTCACATAATTCTTAGATTTTCATCATTTTTTTTAATCCTTTTATCTGATTTTTCCTCAAATAAGTTGGTGTCAAGTGCTTTATCTTCAGTCTCACTAATTGTGACTTCCATTGCCTCAGTTCTGCTCCTGTGACTTTCTATTGAGTTGTCTAATTCTGAAATTTTATTGTTAATCTTCTGGATTTCTGATTGTATCCCTCTATGGATTCTTGCAGCCTGTTAAATTTGTCACTATGCTGTTCTCTAATCTTTTTAATTTCCTCTATTGTGTGTTCTGTGTTTTGCTTAATTTCCTTTCTAATTTCTTGAAGAGTTCTGTATTTTAATCTTTTGTATTCTGCCTCCAGTAATTCCAAGAAATTTTCCTTCTCTGGAAAATTTCTAGATTCTTTGTTTTGGGAGCTTGCTGAAGCCATCATGGATTGCCTCTTTACGTGATTCAATATTGACTGTTGTGTCCGAGCCATCGATAAGTTATTATATTTATTTATTTTATGTTTTCTTACTGTGTCCTAGCTTCTTGTTTTGTTTTGATATGCCCAAATAGGCTGCTCGTATGAGCTAGTTTGATTATTGGTGCCTTTGAAGCTCTAATATCCTGTCACCAGGTGGTTAGATGTGTTACTAGGTATGTGAGCTCAGGAGTCCGCCCACTCCTCCTGTATGGATTCAGCTTAGGTACCCAGGTAGATAGCCACCAAATGTGTGGTGTAGGCTCTCACTTACAGTCCTAGACAGGCATGGGTGATTGCTGTAGGCACAGGCATCTACCTGCAGCTGGGGGACACACTTTGAGCAAGGCAGGAGGCTGATAGCCACCCCTGAGTGTCTAGGAGGAAGGCATGTCACCGTTCCCTAGAGTACGTAAGTGGGTGGGTTTTGCAGCTGGACTGTGAGCACCTAATGCTGTTGGCTGTAAGGACTGGGGGGCACCTGTTATTCATGGGCCCCTATTGCAGGTGGCGAGGTGGTGTGGGTGGAGCCACCAGTCCTCAGGCCCCTGATGTGGGTAGGTGAAGACCCTGCTTAATGGGCAGAGCAGTGTCAAATGTAGTGAACCTGCCACTTCACAGCTGAAACAGTTGAAGTTAGACTTCAGGTATATACCCTGTTGTACTGCAATAAAGAGGGCCTACACTACTGAAATGGGCCCATGCAAGTCTATGCAGGGGGAAAGGCACTCAAAGTCCATGGATCCCTTATGCCTGTGTCTAGGCAAAGGAGCTGTGCCTACCCTGGGTTCTTGGCTTAGGGGAGCCAGCAGTTTATTTTTTCCCCTGTTTGTTAATTTGTTCACTCACCAAGGCAGGGAGAATGGCTCCGGCCATGTGACAGATCCTACTTTCAGCACAGGGGACTCGGTAATTGCTGAAGCAGGTCCGGGACCCAGTGCAGAGCAGGGAGGTAAATGGGAGAGGTTTTTCCCTAAAGGGAGTGCTTTTGATCTGCGTGATAGGCTGTAAGCAGTTACTTATCTTTTGCTGGATGGAGGGCTCCTTCTCACTGGTTCTGGGTGGCTGTGTAGACTCTCTGGTGGTGGGTCTCTCCCGGTGCAGAAAATGCTCCTCCCGAGCACGGCTGCTTGCCTGCCTCACTGCTCACCCACTAGCTGCTCAGGCCTGAAGGGCTCAGGCTCTTGCCAGGTCAGGTCTGGCAACTCCTTGCTGCTTCCTTACTGTCTCTCCCTCCCCTTGCCACTCTGTCCAGTCCCTCAACTCTGCCTTTGATGTTCAGGGCTCCCAAATTGCCATATATAATTGAATCACTTGTTTTTTCGGTCTTTGTTTTAAGAGGGTCCACCAGAAGCATCTGACTACTCCGCCATTTTGGCCCCGCCTTTAAATATGCTTTAATTTAAATACATATGATGGGATGTTAAACATGGTTGCATTCCTAATTATTAGTAAACTTTACTTTGTATAAGCATAATACATTTATTCAGCCAAAAGCAATCTACTGCTAACCAAAGGTCAGCAGTTTGAAACCACCAGGGTCTCCATCAGAGAAAGATGTGGCAGTCTGCTTCCGTGGAGATTTACAGCCTTGAAAAACCCTACGGGGTCTTGTGAGTCTGAATTGACTCGATAGCCCTGGATTTATCCCTCACACTAACACACATATTAACCCTTTATGTACCCTCTTCTCTGAACATATATTTAGAGTTATGGTAAATATTTGTCTTTTTTTTGTTTTTTTGGTGGCCAAAACCTTAAACACTTCCTATGTTTGAGTAGTTTGCTACATTTGATTTCTGCCTTTCCAAGACAGAAGCCAGAAAGCACATTTTTTCCAGCTTTCTTTGCAACTAGAGTGTAAGAATATGATCTGGGTGCCACCTCTGCAAATCATCTGCTGGAAATTCTGATTGAGAAGTGAGCCACATGAGGAAGACGCAGTGAGACCACGTTGAATACATTTCTGGTGAAGGTAGTGGTGGGGGCATCAAGCTTTGGGCTGTCATTGATTACAAAGGCAATTTTGGGACACAGTAGTAATGGGTTTGGCAACTGTAACATCCACTGGAACCAGTGGTTTCCCCATTAGACTAGCTCTGCCACTATGATTGCAGGTATTGCTCCTGCAACATAGGGGCAAGCCTGGTTCATAAGCCCTTCCACCTATTTCATGAACTCACTCATATCCTTTCAATAAATGTTTTTTGGCTTAATCAACCAATGTTTGCTCCATTGCTCACAGCTTAGAAACCTGACTCATACAGGAGTCAATAACCTATGAAGATAAATGCCTACTTCTGATGTGAGGCTTGGAGAACTTTAGCGGAGATAAACCTCTTTCTGTTTCGAAAAGAGGGAGAAACACCATAAATGAATTAGTCCTAGTTTTCTGTGGCATTAGGAGTCCCTGGGTGGCACAAATGGTTAAGTGTTCAGCTGCTACCCAAAAAGTTGGCAGTTGGAGTTCACTCAGACGTGCCTTGAAAGAAAAGCCTGGTGATCTATTTCAGAAATACCAGCCATTGAAAACCATGTGGGTCACAGTTTGACTCTGACACATATAGGGGTCACCATGAGTCACAATCGACTTGATGGCAACTGGTTTGGTGTTTTTATTTCGCTTTGTTTTATTCTGTTTGTTTTGCTGTAGTTGCTACCTACTCCTCATTTGGCAGATGCCTTAGACCCAAGCTAACTCTCATGATTTATCATAGACAGGGGGCTTTTCATAGGGAAGGAAAGTCAATCTGTGGTCCAGGAAGTGGGACCAGCATCCCTTACACATCAACTATATTCATCCCAAGGGAAAATACATAGACTATAAGAGTTCCTTAGTCCTAGGACAGGTGCCTGGGATTGAGTGAGCAATCTCGGATTGCGTATGTGGGATTTGGAACAACTATTGCATTTCATTTGTCTAGGCCAGTAGTTCCTGAGCTATAGTGCACATGAGAATTATTGGAAAGCTTATTAAAACACAGTTTCCTGGGCCCTACCTCACGAGACTTTGATGTAGTAGATCTGGGGTTGGACCTGAGATTCTGTGTTTCCAATAAGTTCTCAGGTGATGATGCTGCCAGTCTGGGAATCACACTGTGAGCAGCAAGGCTCTAGACAACTTAAAGTTTGTCTGAAACAAATGCTCATTAGATTTGGGAACAAGTTAAATTGGTGACCTTGAGTCAAGCTGTTTTGGTGGAGTGGTGGAGGAAAAAGACAGACTGCAGTTATCTGAGAAAGAAAAGGAAGTTAAAGAAATGGGGGCAGCAAGTGAACTTTTAAAAATGCAAGAGAGATGGGATAAAAATGGGAGAAACACTTAAAATTTTATAAGTAAGAGCCAACAAAGAGGGAGAAATTGAAGTTATGGAGAAAGAGGTTCATACTAGTCGATGAATAAATTCCCTAGGAAGGCTAAAGAGAATGGAACCAGGGCAAAGGTCTTTGACAAATAGACACCTCTTCCACCCTAACAAGTGGAAAAGGGATGAGAGAGAGAGAGAGAGAGTGTGTGTGTGTGTGTGTGTGTGTGTGTAGGGGAAGGGGGTATATTTAGATAGTCAATTTGGTGGCAGGAAGTGTAGAAGTTCTTGCCTTCTGGTGAGGAAGGGAGGTATTTGCTGAAAGTGAGGGAGCATATTTAAGGCTGAAATATTTCAAGAGTGCAGAGAAGAATGGAAACAGCCATTATGGACACTAAACCAAACCATTTGCCGTTGAGTCAGTTCCAACTCATGGCAATCCCATGTGTGTCGGAGTAGAATTTTGCTCCATAGGGTTTTCAATGGCTGATTTTTTCAGAAGTGGATCAACAGGACCTTCTTCGGAGGCACCTCTGGGTGGACTTGAACCTTCAACATTTTGGTTAGCAGCCAAGTGCATTAACTATTTGCACCACCCAGGGACTCCTGTGGACAATCAAGGACAATTGAAAACAAAACAAAACAAAAAGTGAATTAGGGAGTTATACTAGAAATGCTGGACTTTGCTAAAGGTCCAGAGTGTCTCCAGGTTTTAATATATTTTTTTCCCAGTAGCATTAAGCATCCTAGACACTGACTAAACTAAGGTCGATAATTTAGTTCATCTAGCACTGGGCTTTTACCAAGATGGGTACAATGGAAGGACAGTAGGGCAGGAAAATTTATTTCTTAAAGGTCTGATATCTGTATACTTGTTAAAGTAAGAAGGGAGAGTCTTCCATCTTATTGTTATGTCCAATATTGAAGGGGAACATTAAAATTTTAATTGTTCATCACTTGCAAACTACTTAGATAATAATGGGGAAAGACATGGATTAGCAAGGAAAAACTGTATAAATTGTGACTTTGTAGTGTATTAAGCTAAACTTCAGTCTGCACTTTAAATTCCTTTATAAGGGACAACTATTAGAAGAATAACAAAACAAGCCATTTCATATATTTACAGCACATATTAGTTATTCTCAATCTTTTAGAAAGAGCAGCCTATACAAATGATTTTAAGTGCTTTTTCATTAGTATCAATAAAAAGTAGTCTGAGGTATTGCTGTAAATACTGTAGGCTAAGTACTTTCAGTAATCTTTTTCTTGAATGATGGTGGCAATCAATACTTCAATGCTTGTTCTTGGTAATGAATAACATAAACCCAAAGAAGTAAAATCTCTTTTCTTGGAAAGCACATGACAGCCACAGTTGGAAGTTCTGATCTTAAAGTGTTATCTACCTCCCCATTTCATGCCCACAGGGTCAATGTATATTATAAGGAGGAAGGTTTGTAACATTTTCACATCTGCTCTCTACCCCTCTTGCCTGTGACTCACTTTCAGCCAACGTGACTTCAAGGTCCTTTATCCCCTTCTACTATACCATCCCCACAGAGAATGAATTCTGGAACCTTATCAAGACCTGCAAAATCCTCCACCATCTGGTCCCAAGCTACTTACTCTTCCCCTCGTTGTTGCTAGCTGCCCTTGAGTCGGCCCCCGATTCATGACAACCCCATGCTCCACAGGATTGGATCCTTGTGATCCGTAAGGTTTTCAGTGGCTGATGTTTGGAAGTAGATCTCTAGGCCTTTCTTCCTACTTCACCTGAGTCTGAAAGCTCCACTGAAACGTCTTCAGCATCATAGCAACATGCAAGCTTCCGCTGACAGATGAGAGGTACATTGGCTAAGAACAGAATCTGGGTCTCCCGCATGGAAAGCGAATATTCTATCACTGAACCACCACTGCCCCCTTTCCTCTCATTAACTGGTTTAACTACATAAATCTCTTTATTGTTCCTCAAAAAAGTCACACACTCTCCTATCTCCCAGCACTTGGACTTTGTGTTCCATCTGTCTAGAAAGCCTTCCTCAGATATTCATGTGGCTCACTCCTTCAGTTCATTTGGTTCTCACTTCAAAAATCAGCTCCTCAAAGCTAACTTCCCAGATCACACTATCTGAAATAGCAGCTCACATCACTCTGTTCCTTACACTGTGCAAAAGAGACTACTATTTGCAAAAATCTATCCTTTCTTTTTCCATTAGCAATAGAATTAGAGCCACCCAGCTACACAGTATTAACTCCCCACCCTTGCAGTTGGTGGCTTTTCACTATGTTCTCCCAAATGGAACAAAGTGGAAGTGATGCATGCTAGCTTATAGTAGGCACTCAAAACATCTTGGTGAGTGAGTGATGAACAGATAAGTGGATGTCGACTGAATTATAGCTCCAACTGGATTTCTGCTTCCAGATCTGCCCATTGCTTTGTCCTGTCCCCTCTGTATCTCCTACCCTCCCACATATCTTCCTCGGTGGGTGTATATTAGCTATACAGATGCCTGGGCTCAGTCAGCACAAAGTCTGGGCTTGATCGCTGGCTGTACGGCTCTTGCCCCTAAGCTGCATTGTAGCCTCCTCGAAAGAGTACAACTGAGTGCTACAGAAACGCAGCTCAGTAACTTAGCTTTCAGGGTGTGTACACCTCTGTCAGGTACCTTTACACTAAAGGCCATTTCGGAAAGTAGACAGGTTGGCAAAGCAAAAGGAATTGAGCCCTGCAAAGAACTCATCTCCAAGATTAAATCTTTGAAGATCCTTAGATAGCCATTATTATCCTGGCTCCCTTCCAACTAAGAGAGTCAGCAAAATGATCAGTATCTTATCTCACAGGTAAAGGGGAATACTCAGAGCCCATTTCTTTTTGAGTGTATAAAATAAAAAATTCTACTGAGTGGTTACTTCCTGTGTTTGGCAGTTTTAAGATAGACGCTACTTTTCTGGAACAGAAGGGGGTTGGCAACAGTAAGTTTTCACATGCTAAAATAGCTCATCAGCTCATCCTGGCAGGATTGTTAAATGGATCTTTGGGCTGAAGGGTTTTTTTTAATATGCTTTACGGAATTGTTGATTAAATATACATTGTGTTTCATTTCTAAGGCTAGTCCAAGGTTCTAGCTAATTTGAAGCCAATGTGAACAAATAGAAAAGGAATGTTGAAGAGATTCCTTTACAGTATCATCTTTTGATTGGTTGCTTGGATAAGTTAAACTGTTTCAACAACAACAACAAAAAAAAAAAAAGAAAAGAAAAGAAAACTCAAGAATTAATTACCTTTTGACTTATATTAAATCATGAAATCATCTTTTTCTGTGGTCAAGATTGGACTAATTATTTCATTAGTCTTTCCCCTCTTCATTTTTCTACATAGATTATAAAGCCCTCGAAAGCAAGGTTTGGGTTTAAAATTTTCCTTATTTGAATCAAAGAGTTTTTAGCACAGTTCTGTGCATGCAATGTATCCTCAACAAATACTTGATTAAAACGATTAGAATTAGAAGTTAATTTGTTGTTGCAACATATAAAACCTCCAAAAAGCTCTTAAATTATATCTATTATATCAGATTTTATTAAACCCCAAGTTTTAACACTGATCCACAGACTGAGGAAAGATTCAAAATGAATCAGGTTGTTTTGAAGGGATCATGCTGCAGCCACATTTATTTTCAATTTTATTTTAGACTGAAAGACTGGACATTTCACCAGAAATTTAAAATATATCCTTCCACACATTAATGTAGTTTACTTCTTTAATATACTGATGAATTCTTCCAATATTGTCCTTGAATGCAGACCAGCAAGGCCCCTGTGCCAGACTCTGTGCCTCAAGGTTTCTATCCCAGTTTTTTGGAATGCTTCCAAAAATTTCTAAGCCATCCTCCAGTGCCGGGGACTAGTTAGGGCCATCGGTGCCATCTATGCAGGGGGCCCAAAACCTAGACTGAAGCCTGAGTGGACTATAGTTCCGTTTTCCCCAGTTTGGGTCACTCTATAACCCTTTACTCGATATATGGAGTTAACCAGATGCCCTAAGGAGCTTCAGCCTTTGTTTCTATGGGAACTGGTTCCAAGAGGATAGCCCAGGGAGTAGATCACTTTGTCTGGCTAGTGAGACATTTTTTTCACACTATTGAAAGAGACTCGGCTGCTAGAATGGTATTGACACATTGTTTTTGGTTGATACTCACTCACATTGGAAACAGGGTGAGTTTAGGGATCTGGGCTACCAATTTCCCATCACTGACCCTTGGGATTTAGCTGCATATGTGGGCGCTCGTATTAGCTTGGTTTCTTTGTGTTCCAGGAGTGGTGTTGCCTTTAGTCCACACATTCAGAAGGAAATGAAGGTGATGGCAGACATCTTTTACCCTGTATGCCCTCTACTGTTGGCACCTATTTCCTCTGAAGTCTCTTTGCTACACGTCAGACTCTGTAGGTGACTGTGACTGTATCATTTGATGAATTTCAAGACCATTGTTCCATAATGTCAATAGGCCCCTCCAATCAATGTCCTATCTTGCCTCCAACCAAAGTAGTAACTCCTCTCTTGGTTCAGACTTAAACTATGCTGGATATATTAGTTTCCTAAGACTTTTGTAACAAATTACAACAAACTTGGTGGAATAAAACAACTATAATTTATTCTATCACAGTTCTGGAGATCAGAAGTCCGAAATCAGCTTTACTGGGCTGAAATCAAGGTATTGGCAGGGCTATGCTCCCTCCGGAGATTCTGTTTCTGTGTCTTCTAGCTTCTGGTGGCTGCCATCATTCCTGAACTTGTGACCACATCACCCAATCTCTGCCTCTGTGGTCCCGTTGCCTTCTCATCTTCTGTAAAATCACCCTCTGCCTCCCGCTTATGAGGATACTTGTTATTACATTTAGGGCCCACACTGATTATCCTGGAGCCCTGGTGGCACAGTGGTTAAGAGCTCAGCTGCTAACCAAAAGATTGGCAGTTCAAATTCACTAGCTTCTCCCTGGAAACCCTGTGGGGCAGTTCTCCTGGACAATCTTCCAGTATCTAGATTCTTAATCACATCTGCTGCAAAGCTTTTTTTTTTTTTTTTCTTTTTGCTGTATCAGGTAGCATTCACAGATTCTAGGGATTAGGACCCGAATATCTTTGGAGGCCATTGTTCAGCCCACCAAACTGGACAATGGATGGACATTCCATGAGCAAATGTGATCATTGTTCTTGCTCCTCTCACACATCCTCCCTATTGGTGGTGGGGTGCAGAACACAGAGATGCAGTCAACACTGAAAGAGATTACATTGTAGGAATGCCATGATTTCAGCCTAAAGAGTTCAAAAGAACACATGGTTGTAACAGATTTTGTTTATGCTATAAAATTCTGAACGATACATTTAACAAATTATCGTTCACATTTTCCTGCATATCCTAAATAAGATTTTCGTTTGTGGTCATCATCAATAAGACAGAGCAATCGAAGATATTATTAACTGGCAGCAAGACGGATGATGCAGCATCATGAGTAATGGGGTAACCAGCATTAATTAATGATATTGAGAAAACACACAGGCAAGGAAACCTATATTGCTTCATTAAAACAAGTTTCAAATATTCTTATCCTGTATCTTTTTCACAAGATGGGAGATATGAATCTAGTCAGGGACAGCATATTTGAAAATAAAGAATGCAAAGACACGATTACTAGACGTGATCAGGAAGATGTGGTGCCTGGACCATACGAAGACTCTTTCCATGCATTGATGAAACAAAAAACACTTAAATACATCTTTTCTGCTCGTTATCCTGAAAATTCATTAATAAATCACTGTACCTTACATGGGTGCATGAATATCATAATATACTTTTTAATCATTGTTCATATAGATAGGAACCCCACAAAAATGTTTGCCTGGAGCCCCACAAAACTTAGAGGCAGCTTTGAGCTGTTCTATCTGTTGTGTCCATGAGAGGGATGTAAAAAAGACTAATAAGGGAAATCATGTATAGAATTCTTTCTGATCTACCTAATTATTTGGCAAATTGTTATGAACAATGGCTGATATTTGGATTCATATTAAAATTTATGGGATTTTTGTAGACACAGAATTTTTAATATTATATTATGCTTTATCTCCCTAAATGAGTAGGAAGCTCCATGAGACTAGTAAGCAAGTGTTTTACTTCTTTTATCTTCTGCAGCCATCACATACATAGCTGAGTCTTTATAAATATTTGATAGATGAACAAATGAATGAATGGTTCCTTCCTGGAAAGCTTATAAGAGAACAGCATCCAATTTCAGTAATTCAGATACATTATATTCTGAAAATAGAATAAAATGGCAGCTACACTAAACTGACCAAAGACCCAATTTCTCTTGTTCATCTTATCCTATATTCAGGCCATAATGTTTGACAGGAACCTGGAAATACTAGCATACTTGATTCTCTAATTGCTAACTTTAAGTCTCTGATCAAATCTTTCAAAGAAAACTTCCCTTCTTTATAAATTTCCAAGTATGTTCGTTGCAAAACTCTCCAGCAGTGGCCATTAGCATGGAGTGGTACTGCTGTCTAGAATGCTTTCTGGGAATGTGTGGGAACTCTTTGGTTGCCACAGTGATTGTGGAGAATGATTGACATTTGGCGGGAAGGGCTTTCAATCTGTGGGACAGCTCCGCACAATAAAGAACTGTCCCGTGTCCTGTACAGCATTCATGTGGGGTGAAAAATTTCCGTTAATTGATCTGAGTTTAAAACCTAAATCCACTTTACATTTAATCTATGATATGTTTTTTGTATGATTTTAATATACACCTAGTTTTCCAGGAATGAAAAATTGCCATTCATGTCAATTGAGAAAAGCAGTTGCTTCTTTTTGTTTGAAACTTTACATAGTCTGGTAACCATTTTGGAAAATCACATCATTGAAGAGAAGGGAAAGTTTCCCTTTAAACTGTGGTATTAGGTATCCAACACAACACACATGTACTAGTTTGCATCTGTAGCTATCCTGTTGACAGTAAATCTACATAGAGATGCAAGTATCTTATGACTTAATTATGACTTCTCTTGCGGCATCCCCAAGCATTTCAATATTGAAATACAGAATGTTGAAGTATACATTAAATTCCTTTAATTTCTTCATATTGCAATTAAGGAACTATATTGGTTCTTAAAAATCATGTTTGTAAGTCAGTTACGTAATTTATGAACTTTATTTTTGGATAGAAACCAGGAAGTGAGAAATGGTTTTTATGAAGGGATTGGATCTCATAGGGTGGAACCACTGATGTAGAGCATTTAAATACAATCCTCTTTGTAGGACAAGGGTGCAGATTAGAAAGTTTGAGGGCACTGGGAACAGTCTGTTGTGCATTGAAAGGGGGTACTCACAAATCAATCTCATTTGAAATTCTTTCTGTCCCTTTAATGTCACTTACAGCTAATGGGTATCCAGGGAGAAGAGCAAAGGAAAAAGCAGACCGTATGGAAAGATGATATTCTGAAAGTCATGGGGTAACAGACAGAAGAAGTGGCAAGACCCATAATCTACTCATTAGCCAAGACTCAATCAGTTGCCCTATACAAATGGGTTTAGTCAATAATGTACAGAAATTATACAGCTATCCTGAAAAATCTACTTTACGGGAGTTTATTGGCACCATTTTAAGCACAAATTGAAGAGTTTATTTTGAAGCTATTTATTATTCACATGTAAGGAGAATTCAGCCAAATCATGAATCACTATCATTAATTATTCACTGGGATTAAGGAATTGGTTATAACTGTGTCTCCCCTTAATCCTGTTTTATTAATTTATATTCTTGGCAAACTCTCCCACTAAACGGATTCTAGTTTACTGTGGGGACCCCAAGAAAGAATGGAAAGTCCCTGGAGGTCAAAGAGCAGCATTTGCTTTAATTTGATAAAATAAATTAGCATGGGATTATGGGTGCTATTAGCATACAATCCCCCACTGCTTCCCCTCTGGCCTTCAGTAGAATGTTGAGTGATTATGTTGAGTCTTGAAAGATTTTCTATCAAATCAAGCCTCTGAATAGCAAGCCTAAAATGAGCAGATAGAGTGAGAAGCTTGTGTGTGTATATAGAGTATCTGCACATGCTGGTATATGGACAAAAATAAACAAGGTGGTTTTTGACCTCAGAAAAGACCTCCCGGTCACCTGTGGTCCATCTAGCATTTTTTTTTTTTTTTAAACTTTGACAGGGAAACAAAGAGGAACACAGTATTTTCCCAGAGGTAGCACTTCCAAAGGTTAGTGCTCAGCCAGAGACATCTCTGACTTGACTTTCTTTTCTTTCATAAATTCTAGCCATGAATTCTAGCACCTGATTCATCAATATCACTAAATTTTAGGTTCCTCTCAAGAAAAAAGGTAAGTACCTTTGTCATATACTGTTTAAAGTTCTGCTTCGTGCTCTATTCTAAAATTACCTCATCCAGAGTTCAAGTAGTGTCCAAAGTTATCTGTTTTTTTATTGAATACCTCTATATTTTCCTTGTGCATTTTCACCATTATTTTAGATTTCAGTCCTGTTTACAACTCGACTTCAATTTGTCAGCCAAAAGCAGTGTGTGACGCTTCACCTACATACAAAGAGGAGCCCATTACTTATGCTACATGGGCCTCCTTGACTCTAGTTCTTTATTCTCTTTGCATCTTTATTTACTTTTTTTTTTTTTATTGTACTTCAGGTGAAGGCTTACAAAACAAATAGTTTCTCATGAAACAGTAGTACACATATTGTTTTACGACATTGGTTAACACACCCACAACATGTCAACCCTCTAACTTCTCAACCATTATTTTGGTGAAAATACACATAGCCAAAGATATACCATTTCAAAAATTTCTACATGCACAGTTCAGTGACATTCCAGTTGTGCTGTTATTCTCACTTAAGATGAAGGCTTACAGAACAAAATAGTTTCTCATTTAACAGTTACTACAAATGTTGCCCTATGACAATGGTTAACAATC
>NW_004444081.1:3045578-3055672 GCF_000243295.1 Trichechus manatus latirostris
AGTAGTTATTTTTCTCGTTTATTGATTGTAGATTTGTTTGTTTTGTCCCCCCCTTTTTTTAAAAATTTGACTGTGTCTGAGCAGGCGAACTGTGTGTTCTTTGTTGTTTGCTCGTCTTTGGGCACAATACTTTTCACCTCCTTCTCCAATTGACAGGGTCAGTCACTCAGATATGGTACAGCAGGGCAGGTCTAGCTGAAGAGGTGTTACTGGGATGGGTTGTTTGTGGCACTTACTACAGCCACCAGAGAGGGTCAGTAATCAGTTCAGGGTAGGTTCCAGTAGGCCGTGCTTGTGCTGCTTGGTGGTGTGATGTCAAGCGCACAGTGCAGGTAGGCAGGATGCAGCGGGAGATTGTTATGTGTGGAGCTAAGATGGATATGGGAGAGAGGAGAGAGGAACAGGAGCCAAAAGCATACAAACAAACAAAAAAGAGTGCTAGGGGTAGTTTGCCACTGGAGTGGTGAGATGAGAGAGTATGAAATGGAGAAAAACAGAAAGGGGAAGAGGAAGAAAAGAATAGAATGAATACTTAAAAATCGGAAAGGTTAAAGAACCGCAAAGTTCCCAGGGATCCCACCAGTGCAGCTATGAGGTCTGGGGAGGTCGCTCTCAGGTTTTGCAGTACACCCTGGCTAGAAGGCGTAGAGGTATACAATGCCAGTATTCAGGGAACAGAAAGAGAAGAAAGATATAGAGAGATGAGAAACTGAGAAATGAAGAAAGACAAAAAGGGAAAAAGAGGGAAAAGAAAACAAAACAAATTTAAAAAAAAAGAACAAGAAAGGCCCCCAAAAAAACAGAAAAAAGAAAAAAAACCAAAGAAAAAAGAAATGCCTTCAGGGATCCCTATGCACGTCTGTGCAAGCCGAGGGGGAGGTCTCGTTGCAACGCAGCACTGTCTGTCAAGAAAGGGCTCCCAACTCAAGAAAAGGAAAAGAAAACAAACAAACAATTCAAAACAAACAAACGAACAAAAGCCCCGGGATCCCACCAGCACAGCAGCCCAGACTGGGAAGCAGCTCCAGACTCAAACGGAGCTCCACAGCCCCTCAGGAAGAAGCAAAGATGGCACACGGAGCCAGGTATTTGAGCAAAAGGAGGGGGAGGTGGTTTGAGGTAAGGAAGAAATCAAAAGAAGCAGAAAAAAAAGCAACACTTGTAGCCAACAAATGGCACTCAGAGAGCCAGCTAGTGCGGGCTGGTGTTTCTCGGACAAGAGACTGTGTCTGCGGGAAGCAGAGGTGGCCAAGTGTGGGTGAAGAGGAGTACGGAGTGGGAAAGCATATATCACAAATTACTAGAGCTCTGCAGCCCCTCAGGAAGAAGCAAAGATGGCGCATGGAGCCAGGTATTTGAGCGAAAGGAGGGGGAGGTAGTGAGAGGTAAGGAAGAAATCAAAAGAAGCGGAAAAAAGCAACACCAGAGGCCAACAAATGTCACTCAGAGAGCTGGCCTGTTCGGGTGTGTGGAATCCAAGCAGCCGGTGTTTCCTGGTCAAGAGATTGTGGCTGCAGGAAGCAGAGGAGGCCGAGTCGGGGTGAAGAAGGCTGAGGGGTGGGAAAGCGTATATTGCAAATTACCGGTTGTTTTGTCTCCCTCTGGATGCTCCGTGAAGCTTCTTTCTTGTACCCCCTATTTGCTGGTCTCCGATAGGAGTCCAAGATGGCAGATCCACACTGCGTTAGCTGGTAGGGGACCTCTGCATGAGTCTATCCTCACTCTCCATTCTCTGTCAGTTTTCTCACTCCATTTGGTGCTTGGCTGAGTTCTTTATCTCTTCATTTGATGTTTTAGGGTTTCAGGATTGTTGTATTCTCTGTTCAGCTTAGTTTTTCAGATCTTTGCTGTGGAGGGACGGCGTGGTGCTTCTGCCTAGAGTGCCATTTTGCCAGAACTCTCTCTTTATTTACTTTTTATGCATAGAACATGATCTTAGACCTCACAGTTCTCCCAAAGGCATAGCATAGAAACATGGATGTATTGTAATTTATGAAACGTATTACCCTGGCTTTGCAAATCAACCATGTTTTAAATTAATTGAATCTAATTTTAAATATACTGATAGCTACTTTTGTAATATTATTGTGTTGTGAAAAATTATCTCTGAAATTTCCTGGCTTGTAAATTCCAGTCTATAGTTACTCATTTTGCTTTTAAGAAAAATACAATATTGAAATTTAGCTTCTTTCCAATTTTATCACTTGTTATGGGATGAGCTAGGTGTTCTAGGGGATTTTCAGATGACTCAGGTAAAGCTCCTCCCTCAAGAAGCTTGCAGGGAGGAGTAGGTGAGGGCATTGCCAAACAAACCAAATAAAAAAAAAAGCCTTTTTTTTATGGTTTGAGTATGGCTGTTAGAGTCTGACAGAGTTGCTTCTGAAATGGTTTTCTTTCCTCTACAAATTGAGTAAATTTGGGCAACAAGAGACCTCTTTTCTATATTAAATGAATATAGTCATATGAGTATCCTACAGTTGATAGGGAATGTCTGAAACACTGTATGTATATTTTCTAGCAGAGGTCCAGATGCACTGAAGACAATAAATATAGTCTTTCTCCCTGACCGTCTCCACAATCCTACTTGTGACTAGCCATTTCGTTCTTGGGATAAACTAAACTATTATCCTTAAACCTTGATGGCACCAGAAAAATTTGTAGTTACAATGGTCTGGGCCAGTGCATCCCAGTCTTTTATATATCACTGTAATCAACAGGGTTAAACTGTTCCCCTCCTCCCATCACACCTGGGGTCTGTGACTTCCTGATAAGGCATTCTGTGTAGCGGCCTAAGGTCGTCTTATTGCTCCTCTACTCAAAGCCACTTCACTAAGCGCCCCCACCCCCACCCCAATTCGGACATGAGCAATAAGCTGCAAAGCTGTCCTTAGATAAACTTCATGCATCATATCCCCTAAAAAAGCACACACCTTCTAGCCGCCATATTGCATCCCCCACTGAACCCCCTGTCTTGGTCACCTAGTGCTGCTATCACAGAAATACCACAAGTGGATGGCTCAACAAGTCCAAATTCAGGGCATCAGCTCCAGGGGTAGGCTTTCTGTCTCAGTCAGCTCTGGAGGAAGGTCCTTGTGATGCATTAATCTTTCCTTGGTCTGGGAGCTTCTCTGTATAGGATCTTCAGGTTCAGAGGATGCGCTCTGCTCCCAGCACTGCTTTCTTGGTGGTGTGAGGTTCCCATGTGTCTCTGCTTGCTTCTCTCTTTTTATATCTCAAAAGAGATTGGCTTAAGACACTATCCAATCTAGTATACCTCATCAGTATAACTGCCACTAATCCATCTTATTAGATCAGAGTGACTGAATTTACAACACATAAGGAAATCACATCAGATTGCAAGATGGTACACAATTATACAATAGTAGTAATCATGACCCGGCCAAGTTGACAGATATTTTTGGGGGACACAATTCAATCAATGACACCCCCATACATGATTCATGAAATTGCCTGCCTATTCCCAGAAACTTCATGAATTATGCATAAGTTCTTTATCCTGAACCCTATAACTGCCCTAAAATCCCCAAACTCAGGGATCTTGATTCAAGACTTAGTCCCCAAGCTCCTTGCTTGAGTGGCTTGCAATAAAGTCCACTTTCTCTTTCTCAAAGGCCTGGTGTCTCTCAGTTGACTCAATGGGAACCCACTGGGCAGGACCCACCCTCATCGGTCACATCATGAAACACATAGAAAATATTAGTTCTTTTATTTATTTTTTATTGTTGTAGTTTAAATGAAGTTTACATCCGAAGTTAGTCCCCCATATAAAAATTTATACATACATTGTTATGTGACCCTAATTTCTCCACCCATACTGTGAAAGCACTCCTCCTTTCCACCCCTGATTCCCCATGTCCATTCAACCAGCTCCTAACCCTCTCTGCCTTCCCATCTCACCTCCAGACAGAAGCTGCCCATTTAGTCTCTAGTATCTACTTGAGCCAAGAGGCACACTCCTCACGAGTATCACTTTATGTCCTACAGTCCTGTCCAATCCCTGTCTGAGGAGTTGGCCTAGGAAATTGTTTTAGTTCTAGGCTGATAGAGAATCTGGGGACCGTGCTTTCCAGGGTTCCTCCAGTCTCAATCAGACCATTAAGTCTGGTCTTCTTACTAGAATTTGAGTTCTGCACCCCACCTTTCTCCTGCTCCATCAGGAACTCTCTTTTCTGTTCCCTGTCAGGGCAGTCATTGGTAGTAGCCGGGCACCATCTATTTCTTCTGGTCTCAGGCTGATGAGGTCTCTGGTTTATGTGACCCTTTCTGTCTCTTGGGCTAATACTTTCCTTGTGTCTTTGGTGATTTTCATTCTACATAGAAAATTATAATTTAAAAAAAATTTTTTTGTTGTTAAGAATATACACAGCAAAACATACACCAATTCTATAGTTTCTACATGTACCATTTAGTGACATTGATTACGTTCTCCGAATTGTGCAACAATTCTAACCCTCCTTTTCTGTGCTAATTTTCCTCCATTAACATAAACTCACTGCCCCCTAAGAAAGAGTCCTATCTAATCTTTCTAGTTGCTGTTGTCAGTTTGATCCCATACAGACAGTTCTTAAATGAGCATAATGCTGAAGACAGACATTTTTTACTAGTTAAGCTAAGTTATTGTTTGGTTTTAAGAAGACTTCAGGGGATAATTTTGGTTGAAGGTTTAAAGATTATCTCAGGGAGATAGTTTCAGGGGTGAAAGTTATAGTAATTTTTAAGGCACCCTGGAAACTGTAAGAAAATAGTTTGGGTTCCCTGCCAGCCCCCACCCCTCACGCAAGGCTGCTAATGTCAGAGGGGACATAGCTTCCTCTACCAGCACCTTCAGAAAATTTTCTCAAGATTTAACAAACAAGCAGATTGCTCACAATTGTGTTAATGGGGCATTATTAGAGAATATTCTATATTTGAAATCAGGATAAACAAGGCCTCCTTAGTACTATAAGAGGAATCCCTCTTAAAAAAATATTGGCATTTGAATTGGAGGCATCACTCAGTCATTGTCCATTGATTGGTATATAAGTGAAATTAAGCTTCCATCTTGCTTTGGACAATAGGGGAAAAACTTTCCCACCTGTATTTCCAAATCCCAGTGTAACAGATGACATCACTAATAGTCTCAAAGATCAAAAATTGCTCCTTTTCTTTGTTCCTTTTGCTTTGTGGCTTTCTTCCCCTGCCCCGATAAAGCTTAGAGCAAGTCCTTGAATATCGTTACCCTTAGACGTGGTGTAAGACCTCCTTCAACCCACCAACACCAAGTGAGCAACTGGTTGGATGATGACAAAGCCTTTCACACCAATGCTTCATTGCCCTGAAGCGACTGCTATCAGTTAGCAAATGAAAAAGCTAAGATAGCTTTGCAAAAATGAATGATTTCATTTTGTGAAATTTGTATATGGGCCGTTCAAAGTTATTTGATATTAAAAATGTGAGCGGGAAACTCCACTGGGAGTCACAGAGCAGCCATAACATTTAAATAAATTACTAAGTCTGACATCCAAATAGTTTATTTTTCAACATGCCACCACTCTTCATGATAATTCTCAGCCATAACCATAATGCTTTCAGTACCAGCCTTGTTTATCACTCCTCAGAAATGCTACCTGTTTTGCCTTTAATCCGATTCTAAGTGCTTGATCTTAAGAACATATTGGGCTACCTGCACACATAAATAGAGGAGCAGGAAATGCTTCCCCACTTTTGGCTCTACTCAGCTCTATTCCAAGGGATGCCGCTGGAAATGCCATCCATTTAGAGTCAACTTCTCCAAAAAAGGAGCTGCTTTCAACAGTCAGTCCTCCAAAAGAAAAACTCATTTCATTTTTTTTCCTATGAGAAATTTAGCTCTTTTGAGTGCTTATTCTGAAAGCTGGGCAACTGATTTTAAAGAATATTGAATATATCTTGGACTCCCAAAAGAACAAACAAATCTGTCTTGGAAGAAGTACAAATAGAATGCTTGTTAGAAGCAAGGATGGCGAGACTACATCTCACATACTTTGGACATGTTATCAGAAGGGATCAGTCCCTGCAAAAGGACATCATGCTTGGTAAAGCAGAGGGTCAGCGAAGAAGAGGAAGACCCTTAATGAGATGGATTGACACAGTGGCTGCAACAATGGGCTCAAGCATAACAATTGTGAGGATGGCGAAGGACCCGGCAGTGTTTTGTTCTGTTCTACGTGGGTTCGCTATGAGTCGGAACTGACTCAACGGCACCTAACAACAACTTGCTGTCAGCAGTGGATATGGATTTCTTAGATTCTTTATCTGAGAAACCCAGAGTAAAATGGTCACTGAGCTTGTATTTCAAAGAGAATAGTGGTCTAGGCTCTGCCCCTCGTGAAACGTTCTCTTTTGGCAAGTCCTATAGGTGGGAATCAGGCTGGACATGAAGAGCCCACTATGCCTCTATCCCATCCCACACATTTCCACGGGGAGGGTGTGTACCAGAAGAGGGGGTGCAGAGCCCATCGATGCACAATCTGCCCATCCAGACCTATCAGGGTGGGGAATCAGTAGAGATGGAAGAACACTGCCATAAGAATGCAAAAAGAATCAGATCCTCTACCTGGTCCTGTCACCAAGCTGCTGTGTGCCAACTGTCACTGTCCCCTCTGGGCTCCATTTCTTTATTCGTGAAATAAAGATGAGGCAGAGGTGGTTCAGTGGTAGAATTCTCACCTTTCATGTTGGAGTCCTAGTCCTGGATTCAATTCCTGGCCAACACAGCTACCACCCGTCCGTCAGTGGAGGCTTGTGTGTTGCTGTGATACTGGACAGGTTTCAGTAGAGCTTCCAAACTAAGACTAGGAAGAAAGGCCTGGTGATCTACTTCAAAAGCTCAGCCAATGAAAATCCTATGGATAACCATCTGATCCGCAACCGATCATGAGAATGGCGCAGGACCGGGCAGTGTTTTGTTCCCTTTTGCAGGGGGTTGACATGAGGCTGGGGCCCACTCGACAGCAGTTAGCAACAACAACAAAAATAAGGATGTTAGAAAAGATCATGCATTCTCACCAGGGGCAATATTGCTCCCAGGCTGGTGAAAATTGGTTCTTGAGGGGTTAAAAAAAAAAAAATCTCAGATATTACAATGATTTGTAACCTTCCAAAGCTGAACCCAGCCCAACAAATTATATTCTTTAGTATTTAAAATTTCTTATTATGGAGAATATAAATATAATTTTTCTCCGTAGGGGTGCAATAATGAAAAAAAGAAAAGGTTAAGAAACGCTGGACTAGATGACGTCCAAGTTCTCTGGAACTCTGAGATTATGGGATTTAATGACATACACTAATTCCCTGAATTAATGAGACCCAGAGGATGAATTTAATGATGTGATTTTCTGTAACTCTAGGTTTGGGTCTGCAAAACTAAAATTGGAGGTTATTTTATAAACCTCGTATTTGTAAACTGTGTATCTGCTACAAGATAGTGGTACCTAACTATGTCCAAATAACTGTTACAGTTGTTTTCCAGGTACAAATAACTAAGAAAAAAGAAAATATAGCACTTTCTAGAAAACAGCGATTTTTCTCTAAAACAAATCATTTAAAAATAAAATAAGTATCTGTCATTTGTGAAAAGGTATATGCTGCAATTTAAAGCAAGATATAGGGAAATAAAAAGTATGAATAGCATTAGATATCTTCTTAGTCTCCAATTATTATCAAGTACTGCTCTATTTAACCTTTGTCCCCAGTCTTCAAAAGATAGTTAACTATTTCTTTCACTTACTCAATTTAGATTTTGCAAGAGCCTAAGTCTTTCAGTTTGAATTTTACTCAGATACTTAAATTTACAGACCTGCTTCAATACTTTTAGGGTCAAAAGATCTTAACTGCCAGTTTATGGACATATTAATTAAGAGATACTAACTTTGTGTTATTTGAATTCTTAATTAACTGTCTAAGTGTTTCCTATAATCTTTACCTCTTTGACTTTTCTTTACATAAAGGAAAAGCAGTTTTCTTGAATTAAAAAATGAAAAAAAGATGCTAGGAAAGACATCTTGCATTATAAAAAGAGCAAAGGCTTTAAAATGGGTTCAAGTTTTTGACCTTGGAAAATTTTCACAAGTCCATGAGCCTCAGCTTGTTGTAAAATATCTGTTTTAGGGATATTGTAATGATTCAATGGCTTAGTGTATAAACCAAAAACCAAACCCATTGCCATTGAGTCAATTCTGACTCATAGTGACCCTATAGGACAGAGTAGAACTGCCCCACAGGGTTTCCAAGGCTTTAAATCTTTACAGAATCAGACTTCCACATCTTTCTTCTTTGGATAAGTGTATAGAGAACCATTATTGAATTTGCACATAATAGGGGCTTATTTAACAATGGCTACTGTCATGGATAAAGGAGCCCTGGTGGCACAATGGTTAAGTGCTTGGTGGCTAACTGAAAGGTCTGTGGTTCAAACCCACCAGCTTCTCCACGGGAGAAAGATGTGGCAGTCTGCTTCTGTAAAGATTACAGCCTTGGAAGCCCTATGGGGCAGTTCTACTCTGTCCTGTAGGGTTGCTAGGAGTTGGAATAGACTCGATGGCAGCAGGTTTGTTTATTTTGGTTTATTGTTTTGGAGTCCCTGGGTGATGCAATCAGCTAAACGCTGGACTACTAACTGGAAGATTGTCATGTTCTGAAAAGCCTGGAGGTCTTCCTCAGAAGGTCGCAGCCTTGAAAACTCCATGGAGTGCAGGTCTACTCTGCACACGTGTAGTCACCATGAGCTGGAATCAACTCAATGGCAACTGGTTTAATTTTGGGTTTTTTTGTTATCTACCACTTGTCTGTCAGTTTGTCTTATTATGGTGGCTTTTGTGTTGCTGTCATGCTGGAAGCTATGCCCCTGGTATTTCAAATATCAGCAGGATCACCCATGATGGACAGATTTCAGCAGAACTTCCAGACTAAAACAGACTAGGAAGAAAGACTTGGCAATCTACTTCTGAAAACTGGCCAGTGAAAATCTTATGAATTACAACGGAACATTATCTAACTTACTTGCTTTGGATATGTCATCAGAAGGGATCAGTCTCTGGAGGGGGACATGTTTGGTGAAGCAGAAAGTCAGTAAGGGCAAGGGAGACCCTCAGTAAGATGGATTGGCAGAATAGCTGCAGACATGAACTCAAACATGCTGGTGATGGTGAGGATGATTCCGTTTCATTGTGCTGTACATGAGGTCGCCGTGAGTAGGAGTTCACTGTATGGCAGCTGTCTGTCTATTGTTAAACATTGCATAACTGCTCTGGCTTCACTGTGTTGGCTTTAGCAGCATGAGAAAAACTCTCTGGCTTAGTGTCCATAACCATAAGCCTCTCCTAGTCCTTTGCTAATCAACAGATATTGTTTTCTCTCTTATCTCTTGGAATAAAATGTAGTTAGCATTTGTTTTAAAACTTTGCAGGGTTCTTTAAATTTGAAACCTCGTAAAGTCTTGAATGCCTTATGTGCCTCCCCTTCTTTTTCAAAATTGTTGTTGTTAGTTGCTGTCTAGTCAGCTCTGACTCACCGTGACCCTATGTACAGCAGAACAAAACACTGCTCAGTCCCGAATTATCCTCATGATCTCTGCCATGCTTGAGTCCATTGTTGCCTTCTAACCTAGAGGGCTCATCTTCCAACTCTATGTCAGACAGTGTTCTATTGTGATCCACAGGGTTTTCATTGGCTAGTTTTTGGAAGCAGATTGCCAGCCCTTTCTTCTTAGTCTGTTTTAGTCCAGAAGCTCCACTGAAACCTGTCCACCATCGGTGACCTTGCTGGTATTCGAAACACCCATGGCATAGCTTCCAGCATCATTGTAATATGAAAGCCACCACAGTACAACAAACTGACAGACAGGTGGTGGATTATTCAAAATAAAAGTGATTACAGGAGTCCAGTGACAAGGCCCAGAAGGCAGAAGGGGAGTAGGAAGCTGATGATAGGGAACACAAAATAGAGTAAGGATATTCTTGATGTGTTGTGAGATTGTTAACCATTGTCATAGGGCAACATTTGTAGTAACTGTCAAATGGGAGACTATTTTGTCCTGTAAGCCTTCATCTTAAGTG
>NW_004444081.1:3055821-3108568 GCF_000243295.1 Trichechus manatus latirostris
AAAAAAAAAAAAAAAAAGTGATTACAGTCTTCCTGAGAACTTTCAAGTACTGTCCAAAATATAAGACAAAACCTGCAGGAATGATGGAGCACAGAAGAATAAGAGTTGATGGGCTCTTGGCTTGACTCTCTCCTCTGTTAGCCAATACGGAAGTCGCCTCCACTTGTAGGACTTTTATTCTAGAGTCTCTTGAGCATTGCTGCCCATCCCTAAAGCCAACATGATATCCGGCTTGGAACTCTTGCTCGTTTTCCATCAATCATGTTTGATCCTTCTCTTTCCCTCCCTGAACACATTTATTTCAAGACAGCTACACACTTGGCCAAGAGCTGTTATCATGTTTAATGCCATGTGAAAAATTAGGCATTTTATAGGAGTCATTGCTGTGTCAGGCGGCTGGTGGTCAGATGCAACAACAGAGCTGATCCCTTAGCGACACACCTCGTCCTCAGGTAGAATGTCTATGCATGTTCACACACTGAAGTCTGAAGGTAGTGGTTGTCAACCGCTGCTCTACCTAGGTGAGCCTGAAGACCACTTTCTGAGCATAAGATGACAGCTACACTGGATTTCTTCACAGCAATATCGGCCCCACACTGTCTGCCTGCAACTCTGAGTATGAAGTATTTGATGGCTTGTGAGGTGATAAATTGGTTTTGTAAATATTTTTTCTCAACGTCTTGAAAGAGTAGATCTCTCAATTTACCATATCTGGTATTTTTGTTACCCATCTCTAAGGGAAAGGAGTCTGGTCTGCTACTTCTGAAGATTACTAAATTAGTCAGATGATACTTTAGCTGTAAAAATGTTCGTTTTGCTTCTCTTTCTCTGATTTTGGAAGAATGGCTGTTGATATCAAAGGGATAAAGAAGCATGGGGAAAGAAACCTAAGATCTTATCTGGTCTAACTTGATCATCTGAGTGAGGAGTAACCTGAGGCTCAGAAAAGTCCTGGCTAGTCAGAAATGGAGGAAGAGGGAGGACAGAACTGGGGTGCTTGTGCCCAGGCCAGTGTTTTCCCCAGAACTCCTAGTTGCCTCCTGAGGTTTTTACCTAGGCTACATAAGAAGGTCACTGAGATGTGCAAGTGGAATGCAGTCTACTTTGGATTCAAATCCTTTTGAAAGATCCTGAATGAGCTGTAGGAAGGTCTATGAATCAGCTGTGGCTGATTCTGCTTTGTTTATGCACAGAAAGGCATTTAATACATTCTGTTGAATTGCGTTTAAGTCAGACATGGATACTTCTAAACAATCAAATTGTGTTAGCAGCTTGTAAACTGGAATATCTATAATCTCTAATAAAGTTTGATATTAACCTGTTGTAGGATGTCTTTGGTACGTAAGGTATCATCACACATTCAAGAAGAATTTTCTTCCTGAGGAAATGGAATTCAGGTAGAAATTGAAGTTTCATAAAATAATATCATCTCCTAGGTTTGAAACAAGGAGCCCTGGTGGCACAACAGTTAACCATTTGGCTACTAACCAAAAAGTTGGTGGTTCGAACCCACCTGGAGCTTCCATAGTGGAAAGATCTGGTGATCTACTTCCGTAAAGATTACAGATAAGAAATTCTATGGAGCAGTTCTACTCTGTATCATAGGGTTGCTATGAGTCAGAATTGACTACATGGCACCCAACAACAGTAAGTTTGAAACACTTTAAATAAATATTTAAAAATTTTATTTGAATTACAGAAGGGAATTGTGACAGATGGTCAGCAGTGGACCAAAGATTCCTGCTTTTCCTCCCATAGTAATGACTTGTGAGTAGAAAATGGCTGCCCCACCAGGGACAGTACTTCAGAGCTCCCCTTACATCCTGCTAAGTTCATATGACTAGTTCTCATGAATGTGAGAGGAATCGATGTGTGTCACATCAGGGCTGGGGCCTTTGAGAAGCACGTCAGTCATCTCATTTTCTCTCCCCATCTACTGACTGAAAACAGAGTCCCCCAGGCCCTGGGGGTTGGCAGATCTGCAAGATAGAAGGCACCTGAGTCCCTAAATCTCCATATGGAGGAAAGCCACTTGTCAACCAGGGATACCCTCATTAACTATTATCTGAGTAGAAATAAACTTTTATTGTGTTAAGCCCGTGAGATTGAAGGTCTGTACATTACAGCAGTTAGAGTTATCTTAATTCATGGGTTGTCATAAGGCCAATTTGTGGCCTACATAATTTGCTGCCTCAGTATCTATTAATTCCTCCTAGTTGCCCTTTTGCCCAGTTTCTGACGTAGCCAATCCTATATTGTCACACAGTCTTTCAACAGTTGTAGTCTCTAACTAACCTTCCCAGTTACATCCCGTATGGTTTCCCGTGATAGAGACTAGAGACCTCCTTGCTATCATGAAAACTAGTCTCTTAATAACTGTAATTGCTCCTTGCCCCTCCTAGCCATGACCCATATGATTCCCTCTGATAGAAATTTCTCCCTTTTCCTACTCTAATGCTCTAGAAACTTTTAAACTGACCAAGAAAACTTAAGTGCACACGAACTCTGAGACCCCTACCCCGCTTGCCATGGATAAACCCTCTCCCACAGTTTCAGCTTGTAGTTGCCTTGTCCCCAGGTGCAACCCTCTGTGTGACCCTGCATCTTCTCTGGGACCTGTGAGTACTAAATTCTATTTGGCTTCCGGCCTTTCTACATGAGTCTCACTTCCTCATGCCACACTCAACATACCAGCCAGTGTACCCACAGACCTCCTTTGAGTCAAACTTAAGATGTGAGTCAAAGTAAAAATGACCATGTCTGATCTTAACAAAATTTACTTTCCAAGGAGGCTACAGATTCCACAAAAGAGACATCCAGTTGTACAAAGTGTCATGGGCACCAAACAAAGAGTTGTGTTTAGCTCATACTCCATGCCTGAATTATATATACTTCGAGTCATGAACTGGGAATAGTAATTGAAAGGTCAGATTGATGAGACTAGCACCAGAGATAAGATTTCTATGACAGGTTGATGGATACTCCACTATCAAGGTGTACTTTTAATCATAATCTCATTACTTCTGATGGTTGGGCTTACCTTGCAAGAAGAATTTGGTTTTGTTTCAAAACTGAGAATGGCCTTCAGGGCCGGGGGGAAAAAGTGACTGAAGTAGAGGAGAGGGAGAAAGAGAGAAGGGGTGGGGGAGAGGGAGAGAGAAAGAGAAGGAGAAAGAGAGACAGAGCAAACACAAGAAATTGTGAGTGAAAAGACTCAGAGACTCAGCAAAGTACTGTTGGCGGGAGCGGAGAGGGAGGAGGGTTAGAAAGTTAATCCGGTGTCTGCAGATGTCTCCATAGGACCAGGAGGAAGTCATCCCAAGCCAATAAGCATGTCATGGGGAGAAATGAGGATTTAAACTTAATAGCAAATAGATCCAGCAATGCAGCTTTGTCGAGCTGTGGGGGAGTTTGGTTCTTAGCCCAGGGAAGGCTTAATAGAAGTCAATAATGAAATCATCAAGATGCAAGCATTAAATGCTTAAATGTGCTGTCTGTGCCTTTGATTACAAAAGCTTTGTTTCTCTCCAAGCACAACCTTATAGTACACAATAGAATCTTCACGCGTAAGAAAACAAAGTACTCACTTGACAAAAAAAAAAAAAAAGTCATATTATCTTAGATCATTATCTCTTTCTTTCTGGGGGAAAATCAAAATGAAAAACAAGGACACAGAAATAGTTAAGGGGATGGAGACAAGTAAGATCCTGGAATGCGAATTGCAATGTATGTTTAAGCAGCTTTTTTCTAATAGCTATCCCAGTATAAATATGGCTTTTTACATGATCTTTTCTCCAAAATTCAACAGCAGCAATGACCAGTTCTATTGCACCTTCAATGCAAGGGACTCTACATGCTTTAAAAACAGTTACTTATTAAATTTCATTGTACTCGAGATAGGAATGTAAATACATCTTACCTACACAATGTTAAGGCTCAGAGTAATTTTCCTGGCATACTACTGTTATACTCAAACAGGTGGAAGCACTAACAATAATCCAGTAGTAATTTGCTAGGGGGGATCACAGAGAAATTCTCCCTATAAAATTAGAAAGACTAAAATCCCAACCTCGATGATATTAGAACTATGATATTATTATTCTTTTAATAATACATACAGAAATTTTTTAAAAGACTCATTTCCTCCATCTATTCATTCATTCAATCACCAAATATTGAGGACCTTCTCTGAACTAGACACTATTCTTTGTGCATTGGTGACTGAGATGAATATGACACAGTCCCTGCCACCAAGAGGGTCAAATTTTACTCTTCCAGAAATACATTTCTAAATAAAGGAGAAACCAAAGGTGTAAGGATTATATAGATTATTAGCATACTATGTTTGACAGCATAGACAATGGCAATATTTTTGTCAGCAAACATTTTAATCTTTTCTACTATTTAAATTTTCCATGAAAATCAGAAAACAAAATTCGCTTTTCATAATTAGAAAAGAATATCCATTCTGAATCTGACAAAGAAATTTAGGCCTTATCCATTCCTCTTCTGGGACCCCTCACTCACTTCCCTCAAGTAGGAAGTACATTAGAGGGAGGAAAGACAGATTGTGCTTCAGTACATTATAAACAGCAACTTCCCAGATGATGAAAGTAGGAACGGGAATTTAAAACGCTGCTGTCTTGCCTGTTTCCACTTTCCTGGGGTCTTAAAGCATATATTAAAAAATGAACATCAAAGGCTCCAAAATTATGGCCACCTATAAGGTTCAAGCTATTGACTTCCTCCTATTAATTGGGCAGAGGAGACAATAATGAGTATGTACACTGCCCGTTGTTGGACTTTATTCTATTTTCTGCAGTTGTTGAGCTCTGACTGGGGACAGGACTGAGAAAAGAATCCAGATTGCTGACTACATACTTACAAAAAATATAACATTACAAAAGCAATGCCTATTTTCCCTTTAATTTTTAGTATTTTAAAATAGGGGTACAAATTAAATGGAATAAAATGTACAGATTTTAAGTGTACAGTTTTATGAGTTTGGACAAAAGTATATACTTGTATGATGACTACCACAATCATAGAACATTTTCATTACCCTAGAAAGTTCCCTTTGCCATCAATGCCTCTTCTTAGAGGCAATCACTGTTCTGATTTCTCTCCCTCTAGCCTACTTTTGCCTGTTCTATTACTTCACGTGAGTGGAATCATGCAATATGTTTTCTTTTGTGTCTGGCTCATTCACTCAATGTACTGTTGTCTGAGATTTATCCATGCTATTGTGTGTAGTAGTAGTTCAATTCTTTTTATTGTTGGGTAATATCTTTTGGTATGAAAACACTGTAATTTCTTCACCATTCAGCTGTTGAAGGACATTTGAGTTGCTTCAATTTTTTACTGTTATGAACAAAGTTCATAGGAACATTTATGCTCAAGTCTCTTGGTGTACATATTGTATTACTCCTCTTGGGTAACCGCCTAGGAGTGCAATTGCTGGGTCATAGACTAGATATATAAGAAACTGCCAAACAATTTTCCAAATCAGCAGCTATTGTTCTACATCTTCGCCAACATTTGGATTTGTCTTTTTTATTTTAGTCATACTGTTGTTGTTAATTGTGGTCAAGTTGATTCTATGCAGAGTAGAACTTCTCCATAGGTTTTCAAGGCTGTAACCTTTTTGAAGCAGATTGCCTGGCCTTTCTTCCAAGGTGCCTCTAGGTGGGTTTGAACCACCAACCTTTTGACTAGTTGTGGAGTGGTTAATGCTGTGTACCATCCAGGGACTCCATGGGTGTAAAATGGTATCTCATTGGGGTATTAATTTGCGTTTTCCTGATAGCCCCGATATTGAGCACCTTTTTATGTGTTTATTGACAATCCCTCTCTCCTCTTTTACAATGTATATGTTCAAACCTTTAGCCATTTTTAAATGGGCTGTTTCTCTTTTTTATTGCTGATTTGTCGTTCTTTATATATTCTAGATATGTGCCCTTTTCATATATCTATATTGCAAATGTTTTTTCCAGTCTGTAGTTTCCTTATTCATTCTCTTAACAATGTCTTTTGTTAATACTACTCTGTCTTGATCACTACAGTTTTGTAGTAAGTCTTGAAGTCTGCTAGTGTTATTCCTTTGACTTTATTTTTCTTCAGTATTAAGTTGGCTATTCAGGACTTCTAGTTTTGTACCATTAAGCATGATGTTACCTGTAGGTTTTTCATAGATATTCTTTATCAAGTTGAGGAAGATTTCCTGTATTCCTAGTTTTCTGAGACTCTTGAATCATGAAGGGTGTTGGACTTTTGTCAAATGCTTTTTCTATATCTATTTATATGATCATTTGATTTTTCTTTTTGTAACATGTTGATGTGATGGATTACATCAATTTGTTTTAGAATGTTCAACTAGCTTGGCATACCTAGAATAAATCCTAGTAGGTCATGGGTATAATTCTTTTTATAAACTGTTGAATTCTATTTGCTAATATTCTGTTGAGGATTTTTGCATCTATACTTATGAGAGACACTGGTCTGTAATGTTCCTTTGGGGCCCTGGTGGTGCAGTGGTTAAGAGCTTGGCAGCTAACCAAAAGGTCAGCAGTTTTAATCCACCAGCTGATCCTTGGAAACCCTATCAGGCAGTTCTACTCTGTCCTGTAGGGTTGCTATGAGTCGGAATCTACTCCACGGCAATTTTTTTTTTTTTTTAATGTTCATTTATTTTAAGATCTTTGTCTGGTTTTAGTATTAGAGTTATGCTGGCCTCACAAAATGGGTTAGGCAGTGTTTTTTCTGCTTCTATTTTCTGAAAGAGATTGTAGAGAATTAGTATCATTTCTTCTTTAACTGTTTAGTAGAATTCATCACTGAAACCATCTGGACCTAGTGCGTTTTATTTTAGAAGTTTGTTAATTGCATATTCAACTTCTTTAATAGGTATTGGCCTGCTCAGATAATCTATTTCTCCTAGTATGAGTTTTAGTAGATCATGTCATTCAAGACTGGTCTATTTCTTGTAAGTTATCAAATTTGTGGGCATAGAGAAAGTCATAATATTCCTTTATTATTCTGTTAATGTCCATAGAATCAGTAGTGATGGCCTTGTTTCATCTGATATTAGTAATTGGTGTCTTCTCTTTTTTTCTTGATTAGCCAGGCTAGAGGTTTATCAATATTATTGATCTTTCTAAAGAAAAGTTTTTGGTTTCATTGATTTTCTCTATTGTTTTCCTGTTTTTAATTTCACTGATTTCTGCTCTGATTATTGTTATTTCTTTCTTCTGCTTACTTTGGATTTATTTTTTTTCTTCTCTTTAGTGTTTCCTGAGGTGGAAATTTAGATTGTTATTTTATATCTTCCTTCTTTTCTAACATATGCATTCAATGCTATAAATTTCTCTCTAGGCACTGCTTTTGCTGCATCCCACACATTTTGATAAGTTGCATTTTCATTTTCTTCAAAAAAATTTTGTTTAATTCTCTTGATACTCCTTCTTTGTTCCATGTGTGACTTAGACGTGTGTTGCTTAGTCTCCAAATATTTTGGGATTTTCCAGCTCTCTTTCTGTTATTGGTTTTTAGTTTAATTCCATTGTGGTCTGAGAGCACACTTCATATGATCTCTATTCTTTTAAATTTGTTAAGGTGGGTTGTATAGGCCAGGATGTGGTCTATTGTAATGGTTCTCCATGAGAAGAATGCACATTCTGCTATTATTGGATATTTATTCTATAAATACCTTTTAGGTCTAGTTGAATAATGATACTGTTCAGTTCAACCATATCCTTACTGATTTTTTGATTGCTAGATATGTCAATTAGTGATAGAAGAGTGTTGAAATCTCCAACTATAATAATGGATTTGTCTATTTCTGCTTGCAGTTCCATCAGTTTTTGCCTCACATATTTTGACATTCTGTTGTTAGGCACAAAGACATTCAGGATTGTTATATTTTCTTGGAGAATTAACCTCTTTATCATTATGTAATGCCCTTCTTTATCCTTGATAATTTTCCTTACTCTAAAATCTGCTTTACCTGAAATTAAGATAGCTACTCCAGCTTTCTTTTGATTAGGGTTAGCATGGCAAGTCTTTATCCATCCATTTACTTTTTATCTGTCTGTGTCTGTATATTTAAAGTGAATTTCTTGTAGATAACATATAGCTGAGTCTTGATATTTTTTATCCACTCCAATACTCTGTATTTTAATTTGATATTTAGACCATTCATATTTAAAGTAATTATTGGTATAGTTGGATTAATACCTACCATATTTGTAACTATTTTATATTTGTTGCTCTTGTTCTTTCTTTTTCTTTTACTCTTCTTCTGCCTCCTCAGGTTTTAATTGAGCTTTTTTTATGATTCCATTTTCTTTCCTCATTTAGTGTATCAATTGCACTTCTTGAAAAAAAGATAGTGGTTGCTCTAGAGTTTGCAATATATATTTATAATTAATCTAAATCCACTTTCAAACAACACCATAGTGCTTCACATGTAGTGCAGGTACCTGTGAATAACAGAGTATTCCCAGTTCCTCATTCCTGTCCCTTATAACATTAGTGTCATTCATTTCGCTGACCCATAAGTTATAATCATCCAATATATTATTGATATTATTATTTTGAACAAACATTGTCTATTAGATCAGTTAAGAATAAGAAAAATAAAGTATTTTATTTTGTCTTCATATATTGTTGTCAGTAGATTTGCCTCTCAAAAATGTTAAAAGAAATACTTCAGAGAAAAGTAAAATAATACAAGTCAGAAACTCAGATCTACGTAAAGAAAATAAGAGCATTACAGAAGTAATAACTAATATCCTTTGATGGACAGAATTTTAAAATTTTTATGAAGTCCCATTTATTGTTTTTCTCCCTTTTGCGGCTTTTTTTTTTTTAATGTTCTAAGAAATCTTTGCTTATTTCAAGACTGCAAAGATATTTGCTTATGTTTTCTTCTTAGAACTTTGTAGTTTAGGTATATGATCCATTTCATATTAATTTTTGTGGTGTAGAGGTCAAGGTTAAACAGAAAGGAATTTTTCCTTTCCACCACTGAGATCTATTTCTTTACTTATGAATACTTTAAAATATGTATATGCATATATATTAAACGTGTACATATATTAGCTATAATGCATATGTATAATACATGTATATACAATGCATATGATATATGCATATATATTATATATGCATATATATAATATATATATATACCTGTTGTGTGTGCATGTGCATGTATGTGTGTGTCCGCATGTTTGTGTGTGTGGTATATGCGTACTCGTGTGTGTGTATATGTGTATGTACCGAAAATGTCATGATATTGCCATCTTTAGATATATATATAGAAAAAAAACATATAATCCATCTGAATTAGATAAATTTTCAGAGATACAGGCATGATCAGGATATGGCTTCTTCCTTCAAAGGAGCAAGGATAAGAGGTCAGAGGTAATAAGCTCACAAGTACTTTGGAAAATTTTAGCATGCTGGTAAAAACTGATATCTTCAAATCAGTAAACTGAGAAATAAGAGAAATATAATAGTGATAAAAGAAAGAACGATTCAACCTAGATTAAGGAATTAGGCTAACATTTTAGAAAGTATCTAATTAGTCTCCAGAAATTCCTGGGAGGTGGATAGGAACAGAAATCATTACCTATTCATTTACGAGTAAGATAAGCATGTTACATACAATAATGATGTAAGACATCTGAACCAGAAGATCCCAGATGTGGGAATATAACCAAGGAAAGCCAATAAGATCTTAGCTCTGGGTTCAGTCCCTTGGAGGGAGATGCAGATACAATTTAGGTGAATGCCTAAAAACGTTTTGGATAAACTTCTTTAGAAATCAAAAATCATTTATGGGCACGTGTTGTTGATACTTGATATCTTAATTCACTTCATATTACTAAAGTAACTGTGTAAACAATTCTAATTTTGTTCTGAAACAAAATTTACTCTACATTTTGTTAATTCCTCCACAACTACTCTAGGCTGTATTTTTTCCTATATATCATTACTCAGTTTATCTGTACCAACTTTACCACTACCACAGGTGCTGTATTTTTTTTTTTAATCTTTCTTTATTTCTTGGGGAAAAAAACACATTGAAAAAAGATGTTGGTAGGAGATTTTCTCATCTGCTAAGTCATCTTCATGAAATCATTTAAAATCACAGGAAAAAGAATTGGAAGGATGTTAAAAGTTTCGCAAAAAGGAATTCTTTTAATTGTTTTTTTGGCAATGATATTCATACTTAAATAAATTTGGAAAGTCTATTAAATACAAATAAGCAGGGTTTTTTTGGCTACAGATTGTCTCAGAAACTTAAATGTAATAGTATGTGTTATAAGTATAGTATGTGATGTTTCGCAACTACATTTGACCATAGAACACCATATTAACGTACTCTGGAATAGTATCCCATTTGCGTTTTCTGTAAGTGTTCTGTGGAACTCAGTTTGAGAAATGGTTGAGCTAGTCCAGACTAACCTGTAAAGTTGATCCATGATCCACCAGCTCTTGCTATCCCTAATGTCCACAGAAATTTTAATTTTTCCTAATATTCCCTTTAACTATCATATAATACTAATGAGGAAAGGCCCAATAAAAGGGAAAGAAATCTGGTGGTTTCAGACTAAAATTTGGTGGGCCTCATACTGGCCTACAACAGACACCTCTGCTTACACCTCATCCAGTGGCCCCAGCCTAACAGCTTGTCAAATCACGAAGTAATTCATCCCTTTTTTCCCACTTGAACCTGCTAGAAGAGTTAGTATGTAAATTTCAATCTATTTTTAAGGGTTATTTTCACTCAAGTGAAATCTATCAAGGAAGGAGGGTTATTTTTACAGCATACAGCAACTGCTGATCACCATGGCAACTGGCCTGGTGAAATGCAATAAAGCATCCCTCTGTTATTGTAAACACAGAAGGGAAACACTGATATCTAAAAGAAAGGCAATTATTGTAGAGGAAAGAAACAACACGCCAATGGGACATTTGCAATATCGTGTAACTTCACCGAGCTGGACAATATTTCCGAAGCTAGCCATGTCCAGCCCTTGGGCTCTGCTAGTTTGGACTGAACAGAGGTTGGGTTAAAAGTCCTTGGAAGAGACTGGGTTGTTTTCATTTCTAACTGACAAAATCACATACATTATTTCAAACCAATATAAACTTTTTTTTCCTTTTCTCATTTCTTAAAACATGAAATGGGCTTAGAAAATACAGACATTAGAGAGAAGGAAAAAAAAATACCCGTATCAGTCTGGTTTTCTTTTGGGGAACATTTTCTTACTGGCTATGGAACTGTGGATAGAAAAAAAAAAAAAGCAGTTTGCACAGATCACAGCATTTATATATATATAGCTTCTTCTTCTCCCTTAATTGTCTTTTACTAGAGTTATTAGTAAATACCATGTTGATGAAAGCAGAGATACTGTTAACAATTATTCAAATTTAGATTCACTGAGCTCTAAGATTCATGTAAAATCCCAGGAGTCAAGAATACTTAGAAGGACACATATAAAGTGAGGAAAGTTGAAGCTTAAGGAGTGTGCCCATATTGTAGATTAGGGAACTGGGACCCATAAATATTTGGGTTAAAGATGAGCTGAATACAGAAGAGTGGCTGGAATCCTAGGAAAAGCACTGGGCCAAGAATTAAGACTCAGAAAACTTTATTTATTTATTTTTTCGAGGTCTTGTTTTCTTTAGTATGTGTATCTCAAGTATCACTCTTTTCCATCCCCATAAAGGTCACCTCCAACTAGTCTATTTAGCAAAGAAAGAGGCTTGGCTCATGTCTGCCCCCACATAATGACCTTGATCATCGCTCATGCTCTGCTGTGACCACCGTTCACTTATGCAGTTCATGGCCTGGAGGCCACAGGGCACGCTCTCTCATGACACAAATCTGCCCCTTCTATATGGGGCTCTGTGGAGGTGGTAGGGTGAATGTGAGGCAGACCTCAGTTCCTCCAACTTTCCTTCAAACAGCTACCATGCCAAGTTTGGGTTCTTTGAACTTTACCATGTTTGTGTAAAACTGAGGGGAATTATATCATATGAACATTGTATGTATGTACCAAAATTTGTTTATCCATTCATCTATTGATGGGCACTTAGGTTGTTTCCATCTTTTTGCTATTGTGAATAATGGTGCAAGGAACAAGGGTGTACATATGTCTATTCATGTGATGGCTCTCATTTCTCTAGGTTATATTTATAGGAGTGGGATTGCTGGATCCTATGGTATTTCTATTTATAGACTTTTAAGGAGATGCCATATCCTTTTCCATGGCGGTTATACCATTTTACGCTCCCACCAGCAATGCATAAGAGTTCCAATCTCCCTGCAACCTCTCCAACATTTGTTATTTTCTGTTTTTTTTTAATTAGTATTATTATTAGTGCCAGTGATGTCCAGTGAGATGATATCTCACTGTAGTTTTGGTTTACATTTCTTTAATGGCTAATGATCATGAGCATTTCCACAGGTATCTGTTAGCCACTTGAATGTCTTCTTTGGTGAAGTATCCGTTCATATGCCTTGCCATTTTTTAATTGGATTATTTGTCTTTTTGTTGTTGAGGTGTTGAAGTATTTTACATATTTTAGAGATTAGAACCTTGTCAAATATGTTGTAGCCAAACTTTTTTTCTTCGTCTGTAGGTTCTCTTTCTACTCTTTTGGTGAAATCTTTTGATGAGCATGAGTGTTTAATTTTTAGGAGTTCCCAGTTATCTAGTTTGTCTTCTGGTGTATGTACATTGTTAGTTATGGCTTCTTTTGTATTTATGCCATGTATTAGGGCCCCTACGCTTGTCCCTATTTCTTTTTTTTTTTTTACATGATCTTTATTGTCTTAGGTTTTATATTTAGGTCTTTGATCCATTTTGAGTTAGTTTTGGTGTATGGTGTGAGATATAGGTCCTGTTTAATTTTTTTTTTACAGATAGACATCCAGTTTTGCCAGCACCATTTGTTAAAAAGACTGTCTTTTTCCCATTTAATTGACTTTGGTCCTTTGTGAAAGATAAGCTGACCACAGATGGATGGGTTTACATCTAGGTTCTCAATTCTGTTCCATTGGTCTATGTGTCTGTCATTGTACCGGTACCAGGATGTTTAGGCCACCATGGCTGTATAGTAGATTCTGAGATCAGGTAGTATGAGTCTTCCTACTTTGTTCTTTTTCTTCAATAATACTTTTCTTACCCAGGATTTCTTTCTTTTCCATATAAAGTTGGTAATTAGTTTTTCCACCTCGTTGAAGAATGCTGGTGGTATTTGGATCAAGATTGCATTATATCTGTAGATTGCTTGGGTAGGATTGACATTTTCACAATATTGAGTCTTTCTGTCCATGAGTATGTACATTTTTGCATTTATGCAGGTCTGTTTTGGTTTCTTGCAATAGTGTTTTGTAGTTATCTTTGTATAAGTCTTTCATGTCCCTGGTTACATTTAATCCTAAGTATTTTACCTTTTTAGGGGCTATTTTAAATGGTATTGTTTTCCTGATTTCCTTTACAAATTTATCTTTGTTGATGTATAGGAATTAAACTGATTTTTGTATGTTGATCTTGTATCTTGCTACTCTGCTGAATCTTTCTATTATTTCCAATAGTTTTCTTGTGGAATCTTTGGGGTTCTTTATGTAAAGTATCATATCATCTGTAAATAGGGATAGTTTAACTTCTTCCTTTCCAATTTGGATGCCCTTTATTTCTTTTTCTTGTGTTGTTGCTCTAGCTAGTTTTTCCAGCACAATGTTAAATAGGAGTAGTGATAAAGGACATGTTTGTTTTGTTCCTGTTCTCAGGGGGAGTGGTTTCAGCTTCTCTCCATTGAGAATGATGTTGGCTGTTGGTTTTTCATAGGTGCCATTTATTATATTGAAGAATTTCTCTTCTATTCTTGTTTTATTGAGGGTTTTTTTTTTTAATCAGGAATGTGTGTTGGACTTTCTCAAATGCCTTTTCTGTGTTGACCGAGATGATCATGTGATTCTTTTCTTTTGTTCTGTTTATGTGGTGGATTACACTGATTGAATTTCTAATGCTGAACCATCCTTGCATAACTGGTATGAATCCCACTTAATCATGGTGTACTATTTTCTTGATATGATGCTGAATTCTGTTGGGTAGAATTTTGTTGAGAATTTTTGAATCTATATTCATGAGAGATACTGGTCTGTAATTTTCTTTTTTTGTGGTGTGTCTGTCTTTGGTGTTACTGAGTTTCCAAGTATTTGATATATATTTTTCCTTGTTCTTCCTTTTATTGATTTCTACATTTATGGTGCTGTGATCAGAGACAGTACTTTGCATTCTTTCAATGTTCTGGATTTTATTGAGGGTTGCTTTGTGGCCTAAAATGTGGTCCATTTTGGAGAATGTTCTGTGTACATTGGAAAAGAATGTATACTTTGCTGCTGTTGGATACAGTGTTCTATGAAGTCAGGTTGGTTGATTTTGGCCTTTAGGCCTTCTGTATCTTTGTTGAGTTTCTTTCCAGATGTCCTGTCCTTTACCGAGTGGTGTGTTGAAGTCTCCTACTGTTATTATGGAACTATTTCTTTTTTCAAGGCTGTTAGAGTTTGTTTTATGTATTTTGGAGCCCTGTCATTGGGTGCGTAGACGTTTATTAAGGTGATGTCTTTTTGTAAAATGTGCTTCCTTGCCTTTTATGGTTGATTTTTCTTTTAAGTCTATTTTATCTGAGATTAGTATTGCCACTCGTGCCCTTTTTTGTTACTGTTTGTTTGATATATTTTTCCATCCTTTGATTTTTAATATGTTTATGTCTTTATATCTAAGGTGTGTCTCTTATAGACAGCATATTGGTGGATTGTTCTTTTTTTATCTACTCTGCCACTCTGTCTTTTTGCAGGTGCATTTAAGCCATTTAAATTCAGTGTAATTATCAATAGGTATGAGTTTATTGTTGCCATATCATTATGCTTTTTTTGTGTGTGTGTGTGGTGCTGACGTTTTCTTTGTTCCTCTTACTTTCCTGTGCTGAGTTCTTTTTGTGTGTATTTTTTCTTTTTTTTTCATTATTATAGATTTTGTGTTTACTGAGACTTTATGTTTTTCTTCTGTTTTATTCTGATAAGTAGCTTTATTAATTTTCTTTGTGGTTACCTTGAAATTTACCTTTATCTTCCTAAGTTTGAACCTGTCTTTTATTACTTAGTGTTGCCTTGACTTCCTCTCCATTTGAAAGTTTTATACCTACACCATTCATTGTTTTGATGTTATCATCATTTACAGATCGATGTCTGTGTCCCTGTTGTTTTTTGTTTTGTTTTGTTTTTGTTTTTTAGCTTTGTTTTATTATTGAGAGTTCTTCACCTAGTTTTGTATCTGGCTGACACTGTCCTGTGTCCTAGCCTCCTCCAGTTGTTGTCTGATATTGTTGGTTCTCTAACAACTCCCTTTAATATTTTTTTTAAGTTTGGTTTGGATTTTACCAATTCCCTTTATTTCCGTTCATCTGGAAATATCCTAATATCCCCTATCATATTTGAGAGAGAGTTTTGCAGGATATATTATTTTTGGTTGGCAGTGTTTTTTCTTTCAAAGTTTTATGTGTGTCATCCCATTGTCTTCTTGCCTGCATAGTTTCTGCCAAGTAATCAGAGGTTAGTCTTATTGTTTGCCTTTTGTAAGCGACTTCTTGTTTTTCACTAACTACTCTCAAGATTCTTTCTTTGTCTTTGGTTTTGGCAACTGTGATTATGATATGTTATGGTGACTTTCTTTTGGGGTCTATCCTATATGGCATTCATTGAGCTTCTTGGAAGGTCAGCTTTTTGTCTTTCATGATATTTGGGAAATTTTCTGCCATCAAATTTTCAACTATCTTGTCTTACTTTTCATTTTCTCCCACTGTTCTAGAACTCTGATCATGTGCAAATTTTTGCTCTTTGTGTCTCACATAATTCTTAGGTTTTCTTCATTTTTTTCTCTGATTTTTTCTCAAACAAGGTGGCATCCATGAATTTGTCTTCAGTTTCACTGATTCTTTCTTCCATTGTTTCAAATTTTCTCCTAAAACCTTCTATCAAGTTGTCTGTTTCTGAAATTTTGTTGTTTATCTTTTGGATTTCTAGTTGCTGTTTTTGTATGATTTTTAACTGTTTATTTATTTTGACATTTTTTCCTTATATTATTATCCTGAATTCTTCTATTGCTTTGTATGTATTTTCCTTGAAGTTGTCTATGTTCTCATTTGTTTTGCCTGTGTTTTCCTTTTTTTTGTCTATTTTTTTTTCTTGGTTTTGTCTGTGTTTTCCTTGACTTCTTTCCTAATTTCTTGGAGAGCCCTAAATATTAGTCTTCTGAATTCCGTATTAGGTAATTCCACCGCCTTTTATTCTACTGGATGGTCATCTGATTCTTTATTTTGCTCACTTTCTTGAGCCATTTTGTTCTGCTTTTTTATATATTTTGATATTGTCTGCTTTTTCTGAGACATTAAGGTATTATTTTCTTTATTTATTGATTGTATGTTTGTTTGTTTCATCCTGCTTTGTTTTGTTTTGATATGTCAGGGCAGGCAGTCATTTGCTGCTTGCTCATCTGTGGGGATGATAGCTCTCACCACCTTGTCTAGATGGGCAGAGAAGCAGCAGACAGGGTGAGCCCACTTTGCTGTGCACTGGTTTGGTGAGGTGGCTGAGGACGGACTGGGCAGGTGCTGTCTGCCTCCTAATGTTGGTCCAGCGGTGTGGCAGCATCCTCAGCCCGTCACTAGATAGATGGGGGTGTCAGACAGGGAGTGGTAGAGGCTCACTTCCCACCATTCAGCAGCTGATAGAGAGGTGAGAGGGGAGGGGCCCTGCAGTCCCAGTGTGGTAGTGGGCCTGAGCTGGGGACACTGTAGCCATGGTGGCACAGTAAGTGTTGGCAGGAAGGGGGATTGATATATGAGGCTAGGTTGTGGTAAGTAAGAAAAAGAAAAGATAGATAAAAAGAAAAGGAGAGAAAAAGGTAGCTGGTGGTGGAGGTGGGACAGACCTTGGGGTTGGTGGGATGGGGGGATGGGTGGTGTAGGGGTCTAGGTGAGAAGTAGAAAGTGGCAGGCCAGTGGCTTTCTAGCCACAGTGGTGCAGCATGCCCTGGCAAGAAAGGGGGAGGTGGTGTATGGAGTTAGGTGGGAAGGACAGAGAAAAGGAAGAAAGGGAAAAAAAGAAAAAAAATGCAGCCAAAGCTGCAGATGGTTGGCATGATGCATTTGTCTAGGGTGCCGTGTTGGCTCTGCTCCTTCTGGGTGACTTTTAAGTTAAAACCCAAAAGAGGTGAGGAAGTAAAGCACATAGATATAGGCAGTAAGAAGTATTCTAGGCTGCGTGAATGAAATTGCAAGAGTTCTGAGGCAGGAAAATGCCTAGAATGTCCTAGGAGGCCAGTGTGTCAGAGTTCAGTGTGCAAAATGAACAGTGGTGGGTAATGAGATGGAGTGGGGCAGGGGAGCAGCTCCTCAGGTTTCATAGATGTGCCTGTAAAGGCTTTGGTTTCAAACAGAAGAGTAGCATTGTCTGATCTATGTTTTAATACTGGTGGAAATGAGGACAAGTAATTTTTTTCTCTCTCTCTCTTTATATATATGTGTGTGCATAACATATATATATATATATATACACATATATACACCTATATATTTGTATACACCTATATATTTAAGAAATAGACTGCACAATTTTCTGATGGCTTTCTAAACCTAAGTTATTGTGCCTAAAATAATGCCTCAGTTCCTCAAGTAGGATAGTCCACTTTGACTTGATTATTTATCTGCATTCCAGAAGTATTCCAGGGTGGGAAAGAGCACTGCAAATCCAGTTACCTTTGAGATCTTCCACAAGTGGAAGTTACAAACACACTTCTTTATTTGTCTTATGGACCAACAAGTGAAAGTTACATCTGTCTATCTTTCTCATACACACACCAACCCACCAACCTGCATACACACACACACACACACACACACACACACACACGCACACACACACACACAGCTTTCTTACAAGGACAAATTCTTAGAGCTATTTACTATAAACAAGTGCTCCACAAAATATGTCCACTGATCATGGATGGCTCCCGGAAAGTGGCTTGTAGTTGGACAGATTCAGAACAAAAAGCAGTGACAGAAAGTTTCTTCACTTACATTTCACAAATTTGGAATGTAAAATCATGATTTTCAAAGAAATTCAATAGCATTCTTAAATTAGACACGTTCTTAAAAATTTAAACTGATCTTTAAGGACTGCCTTGGTAATTTCCTCCTTGGCACTCAGATAACAGGATACAGTTCATTTCAGCCAACATAGTCTCTTATCATTTCCATATTAATCCTTAATTTGATTACATTTGCATTTTTTCTTTTGTTGTGTGTTGTGTCTCTAATTCTCAAAAATGAACCAGTGTCTCAAAAATGACTTTTGGAAATATAAAAGTGTGATAAAAATAGTAACAATAAATACCAGCAACCCCAATTAGATAAACTGTGAACAGGACTCTAGCATGTGCTGTGACAAGAACATCTATGAGGGTGGTGACTGTATCAAGTAGCTTCAAAATAAAAGAGCAAATAGAAAGTATGAAGATGAATTTCTGAAAACTGGATTTCACAGGACTGCAGATACATTAACCTTTAGTCATCAGTGCCTTTTATGTTATTTTCAAATAGTAGCATGAAGCCACTGCAGTTTTTTGCATTGTTATAGAATGAAGCACAGTGACCTTTCTAGTAAAGTAATCAAGTGTTTTTCTCCTGAACAAAAGTAAAATAATGTTTTCCAGTAAAAATAGCAAGGAATATTTTATTATCAAATACAGAGAAACAAAGAAAACTTCAGAGTTGTGATTCAAAGTTATACCGCTTGGGTCCCCATGTGGGGCTCTGCTCTTACTTTTTCTGTGAAACTCATGCCACATTAATGACAAAGGGATTCCTTAGAGATAATTCAAAATGCAACACCACTAGCAATTTTAAAATTGAATGACACTGTGTGGGCAAAATCAAACATCAGTGGCCCAAGGTGAAAGAGCAAATACCATCACTTATGTCTGGGGGCAGGTGTTTTGCTTTACATGTGGATGAAACGACAGATGTGTAGAGTATGTAATAGCTCCTGATATGAATCTGGTACCAGTATGAGGGAGAAGTGTTAGAAGACATTTTCTTTCATCACTAGAATGCCATAACGGAAAGTAATGTTTTTAATTACTGTGTAATAGATGATATAAACTCATTTTGGTACATTAGGATCAATACTAGCAGAACAACCAAAACCAGTTGTTGCTGAGTCAGTTTCGACCAATGGTGACCCCATGTGCATCAAAGTGGAACTGTGCTACATAGGGTTATCAAGGGCTGATTTTTCAGAAGTAGACTGCCAGGCCTTTCTTCAAGGCACCTGTGGGTGAACTCAAACCTTCAGCCTTTTGGTTAGCAGCCAAGTGCGTTAACTCTTTGCACCACCCAGGGACTCTTAGAAGGACAACAGGTATGCAAACAAAAACAGGTACATCTGAAGCCCAATTCCCATAGCTTAATTCCTAGTGACTGCTTGTTGGTCAATAACCAAAAGGTCAGTGGTTCGAACCACCAACTGCCCCATGGGAAAAAAGACCTGGCAATCTGCTCCTGTAAAGATTTCAGCCTAGGAAACCCTATCGGGCAGTTTAACTCTGTCCTATATGATCCTATATGCTTATGATCATTTTGGACCAAAACAGAATTTTCTTAAAAGTTGAGGCTAAGATATCAGTGTTCTTTAGAAATCTAAACTATGGTGTAAACATTTCAATCACAAAAAGTTTATATTTTGCCATTGTTTGATTTTTATCACTTAAAGAAGAGATCAATAAGGCATTATCTGTAATATTTTAGAACCACATCCAAATACTACAAAAACAGTGTGACGAAATACTTTCCAGAGTTGAATGTAACAGAAGAGTGGATCAGAAATTCATCTGAAATATTAAGCCTTCTAACTTTTTTGTTTGGTAGGTTCTTTACCTTAGCATTTGTAGAGTGCTATGAGAAAAGTCTTCCAATTTCTGGGCTCTTGTTTGATCTGAATATCTGAAACTCTCTGACGGCACTACCAAATGTATGTTTGCTCTTCACAATAATCTAGAAGTGTAAATTAGGATTTTATTTTTACATTAATTGAAGTAACGAGTGAGAAAAGAAGTTATAAGATGTGAAAAAATTGTTACTAGTATATTGAACAGACCACAAATGTAATTTTTATTTTTTACTATCACTTTAAAATTTATTTAGTAAGGAAAAGCTTTCCCCTCTTCTGGATTAAAAAAAGGGGGTAGTTCCGTGTCTTTTATGCTTACAGTTTACTAATAAAGAGTCTTTGGGTTACATAGATCACAAACACTGTCAGTTCATAATGAAGTTCCCAATGACCATTAAAACTCCAAAATTTATTTCATGATAAATTTTTCCTCCCCATAATACCGAAAAAAAAAAAAAAAAAAAAACACCTATTGCTGTTGAGTCGATTCTGACTCATAGCGACCCCCTTTATATTTTGCTACTTACAGAACTGGAGGAACTGGTCCTTCTTTAATTTTTCCTTGCTTGGCATTTCCTCTCCTAGCCCAGCTTGATAATTGTTGTTTTAACCACTCCCAGGGGAGAGAAGACTGAAAGAGAAGATCCCACTGCTACTTGCTTAGTGCAGTTGTCTTCCCGTGTTGGGGCTCTTTTGTGGGCAGATGAATGGGTTTGACTGTCCCTTGGATATTTTCATAGGTAGGACTTCCCCTGTTGGAGCGTTTCAGCGGCAACTCCAGTGACATGAACACAAACTTTCCTTGGAGTGGTCTTCCTCCCCTCACCCCTTGGTTCATTAGTGACCCACTCCATATGCGGACTCTCTCTATTGAAACTGCACTGCCCTTTCCAGGTGGTCTTCTTCAGCAGGACATAAAATGTCTTCAAGCTGACGTTTTTTCAATTGTGGCCACATCTGTCCAGCTGGAAACATTCATGCATTTCAGTTACCTATTTTGAAAGTCTGCATTTTGTTCTGACCCCTCACTTTGGTTTTCTGTATCTGTTGTATCTTGTTTCCTTAGCAAAGCTTAATTTTTTACACTTCTTAAAATTTCAGATACTATCTGAGCTTTACTCCATGACTGTTAACCTCAAGAAGACTGTTAAGGCTACATGGCTCTCCATCAACATTTCTCTAGTCAATTCACTTTTCAGGTCCCCTAAAATATTAATTTCACACCTCCTTCTTACTTTTCAAACTACCACAGTTTCTCCCACCTCATTCTAAACTGATATCATTCCTCCTTATTTCACTGAGAAAGTAGAAACAATCAAATAAGAGCTTCCACACTTCCACCATGAAATGCACCAAATAATCTGCTGATGTACCTCTATGATGCTTTTCTTCCTCAACCATTATAATACATAAACTCTCCCTATCCCTATCCAAACCAATCCCTCCATTTATTCTCTAGATCTTAACCCGTCTGCTCCTGAAATGGCATTACGTTTCCCACTCTATTGAGTCGTCAGCATACAAATATGCCATATCCATCTTTATGTTCTATCCTACTTTTTGCCCCCTTTACATCAAAATTTCTTAATAATATTTGTCTATACTTTCTGTCTCTACATTCATTCCTCCCATTCTTTATTGAATCAACTCCAATTAAGCTTTTATCGCCATGACGACAATAAAACTGCTCTTGTGAAGGTCACAGTGACCATGCCTCTATATTATTTTAACTTGGCCTAAAAGCATTTCAACCATATTTTTTCCCTCATTCATGAAGCACTCTCTTCACTTGGCCCATGACATCACCCTATCTTGGTCTCCTTCTTTCTCACTGGCTACTTCTTCTCTGGCTCCTTTGTTGATACCTCATTTTACTGTGATCTTGTACCAGTTACTTAATATTTCTGAGATTCCTCATCTGTACAATGGGATTAATAATAGTATCAGCCTCATAAGATTGTAAAGCGCTTAAAATAGTGTGTGGTACAAGGAAGCACTATGTAGGCATTTTATCATCATCATCATCCTAACCATTTAATGCTGAAGTGTCCCAGGGTTCAGTCCCCAGAACCTCTTATTTTTTCTAGATACCTCATTCCTTAAGTCATTTCATCTGTTTTAGGACTCTAATTACCATGAAGAGCCCGATGGTTCCCAGATTTATGTCTCTAGGTCTAGGGATATCATTGCTGATGTCAGATGGATCCTGGCTGAAAGCAGAGACTATCAGAAAGATATCTACCTGTGTTTTACTGACTATGCAGGGGCATTCGACTGTGTGGATCATAACAAATTATAAATAACATTGTGAAGAACGGGAATTCCAGAACACCTAATTGTGCTCACGAGCAACCTGTACATCGATCAAGAGGCTGTCGTTCTAATAGAGCAAGGGGATACTGCGTGGTTTAAAGTTAAGAAAAGGTGTGTGCCAGGGTTGTATCTTTTCACCATACTTATTCAATCTGTATGCTGAGCAAATAATCCAAGAAGCTGGACTATATGAAGAAGAACAGGGCATCAGGATTGGCAGAAGACTCACTAACAACCTGTATTATGCAGATGACACAACCTTGCTAGCTGAAAGTGAAGAGGACTCAAAGCACTTACTGATGAAGATCAAAGACCACAGCCTTCTTATGGATTACACATCAACATAAAGAAAACAAAACTCCTCACAATAAGCAACATTATGACAAATGGAGAAAAGATTGACGTTGTCAAGAATTTCGTTTTACTTGGATCCACAATCAACACCCATGGAAAAGGCAGCAGTCAAGAAATCAAATGACAAATTGCATTGGGAAAATCTGCTGCAAAAGACCTTTTTAAAAGTGCTAAAAAGCAAAGATGTCACCTTGAAGACTAAGGTGTGTCTGACCCAAGCCATAGTGTTTTCAATCGCCTCATATGCATGTGAAAGTTGGACAATGAATAAGGAAGACTGAAAAGGAATTGACACCTTTGAATTACAGTGTTGGCAAAGAATATTGAATATACATGGACTGCCAAAAGAACGAACAAATCTGTGTTGGAAGAAGTACAGCCAGAGTACTCCTAAAAGCAAGGATGGTGAGACTATGTCTCACATACTTTGGACACGTTATCGGGAAGGATCAGTCCCTGGAGAAGAACATCATGCTTGGTAAAGTAGAGGGTCAGTGAAAAAGAGAAAGACCCTAAACAAGATGGATTGGCACAGTGACTGCAACAATGGGCTCAAGCATAACAAAGATTGTGAGGACGGTGCAGGACTGGGCAATGTTTCGTTCTATTGTACACAGGGTCACTATGAGTCAGATCCGACTCAATGGCACTTAACAACAACAAGTCTGATTTATCTTCTGAACTACAGATCATATATTTAACTTCCTATTCAACATCTCCACTTGATGTTTAATAGCCATTTCCAACTCAACCTGTCCACAAACCAACTCTTGATTTTCTCCCTCTAATCTATGCCTTCCACAGTTTGTACCTTCTCAGTAAATGGCAGCTCCATTCCATTGTTCAGGCCAAAACATTCACATCTTCTTATTGGTCTTTCCATCTACTTATTTTGAGATTTATAATTTACTTGAGAATACAATGATTAGTAGGATAGTGTAAATATTCCAGTTAGGTTAAGCTTAAATTCTGGGGATGGTCAGCTAACACACTATCAAGAATTCCCAGCCCTGGTATCATCATCAGAGCCAGCAGAACCCCACTCCAGAGGTGGCCAGTGTAAGCCCTTCTGTTATCCCTGTCTCATTGGACAACTAACATTTGCTAATTAGCATATTGGATGTCAAAATAGATTTTGATTGGTGAAGCTAGCACCCTATTAATTAACATGGTAAATGTCAGAAATGGACTCTCTTTTAAGAAATTAAAGCATTTAAAATACAAGGATTGGCCAAAACATTTTAGACATCCTCCCCACCCTTGCATGTAAATATTCCTTGGAGGCCTATATTCTGCAGCCCTTAGGGATGGGCTGCCTGAGGTTGGATTCCTAATCAATCTCTGTCCAGCCAGTGACTTAAGATTTCTGACTGCATGATGCTGATGATGATATGGCTTGGCATCCTGCCTCCAGAGCTGGAAAAGTTGTCACATCTGCCTAGAGGTAATCTTTCTGTCTTTCTTACATAATGACTTCACTGGTGTGTCTAGGTAAATCTATGAAATATTTTGTGCTTCTTGCCAAACAATGACTTTATGTGGTGCAGAATTTGGTCTAAAATCTTTGCTCTTTATAACCAGTTAGGTGCTTGTGAGAAAATATCTTTCCCTCACCCCTTCAGCTACCCCTGCCTGTCTGTTTGTTATACTGTGGTGGCTTGCGTGTTGCTGTGAAGCTGGAAGCTATGTCATTGGTATTTCACCCAGGGTCAGCAGAGCTTCCAGACTAAGACAGACTAGGAAGAAAGGCCTGATGATCTACTTCTAAAAATTAGCTGATGAAAACCTTATAGATCACAACAGAGTACTGTCCACAGTAGTGCTGAAAGATAAGCTCCCTCGGTTGGATGACACTCAGAATGTACAGTATCCACAACAACGGACTGGAGCATACCAACAATCATGAATATGGTGCAGGACCAGACAATGTTTCATTCCGTTGTACAGGGGGTCACCATGAGTCTGAGCTGACTCAACTGTAGCTAAGAACAACGCCACTTCAGACTTCTCTAGTTGCTACAATGATCCACTGAGGATAACCTAAACGTTGCAAATGACCAAATTGATTTAGATCAGTTTACAATACTCTCTCACATGCTTCACTTTGTCCATCAGTAAACCCCCTACTAGAATGTAAGCTCCATAAAGCAAGGACTCTTTTGTTCACATCTGTATCCCTGGTGCTTAGAACCATGCCTGGCACATAGTTGGCTTTCAATAAATTGTGTCGTGATGAGGCAGGACCAGACAATTTTCCTTCTATTGTATGTAGGGTCTCTAAGAGTTGGGACCGACTTGACGGCACCTAACAACAATAAAAAACAAATCTCACTGACAGAAAATAAAATTTCATGCTTAAATATATTTTAATTGTTGCAAAAATGTAGATAACAAAGCATTTGCTCTTCCAGCATTTTTCACATGTACAGTTCAGGGAGACCAACTACATCAATCATGCTGTATAAGTAACACCAATATACATTGCCAAATTCTCCATCCCCATAAACAAAAACTCATTGCTGCCTAAACAATGATTCACTCCTGTCCTCATCCCTCTTCCCCATGGTAACCACTATTAAACTCTGATCTCTATGCATTTTTATTTTCATTATTAAAAAAAAAACTGTTTTAGAATCATTTTTTAAGACATTCTCTAAAATTATTGTTTCATGTATGTACCAAATATCCCTTCTGTAATAGCTTCAGAAGCACTGGCCTATCACTAAAGGAAGAAGAGAGAGATTTTCTGAATTAGCCTACAATTTGCAAGGCTTCCGCTCTCACTGTCATGCTGGTATTTTCCATTCCCAAGTAAAGGAACGTTAACATCCTCCTTTCATACATTGTGCCCCCTTGGGCCTGTCAGAGTAAGGAATAGGATTCTTTGAAGATCCATGTACCTCTTAATGGCATTCACCTAGCTACACAAAGACCCCATGAAAGCTCTGAAATTACTTCTTATAAGGGCCTGATTACTTTCTTGGACAAGGACTTTGCTCCCCCTTGGTCTTAATGTAGGTTGTAGGGAGAGGGGGAGAGGAAGTCTTGAAGTAGAGGGATTGTTTTTTCTTCTGTTATTTTAAAAGGAGGCCGCTGAGCTCTCTCTCAAGTCCCTTCCAGCTCTCACTCCTTGTGCTGTCGTTTCAAACACGCACAGAAGCCTCATCCAGTCAAACCCTGTGATCTACATATTAGGTATTAATATGGAATTCAATAAACTTTGCTGTTGTTAGGTGCCATCGAGTCGATTTTGACTCATAGAGAACCCATATGACAGAGCAGAACTGCTGCATAAAGTGTTCTTGGCTATAATCTTTACTGGAGCAGATTACCATGTCTTTCTCCCATGGAGCCGCTGGGTGAGTTTGAACCGACAACCTTTCAGTTAGCAGTTGAGCACTTAACATTGTGCCACCAGGGCTGAGAATGAAAGTTGCGCACGGTGGGAAGGGAGTTAAAAAGCAGGTCTAAGGACACACGTGACAGATATAGACGTAAAAGGGGGAAAAGTAATAGACGAAAGCAAGAGCAAGAAAAGAGAAATGAAAAAGGTAAGCATTTGAGACAGAGGTGGAAGGGAAATGAAGAAGAAACATCCGGCTTCTCTTTTGAAATGTAACTGCAAACTCTGAGCAGATTTTAACAAGTACAAGTCTCCACATTCATTTTCTCCTCTTGTCTTTCTTTTCTTCCTCCCTCATTTTCTGATTTCTCAACTTTTCTTTCCTTCTTTCTGTCAAAATCCAAAATGGTGATTAAGCATCAAAATGAGACAGGCAGGACTATTTAAATTCTTGTGGTTTTCAGCTTCGAGTTTAATTTTTTTTAAAGAGAATATCTCTTTTGGGACAATGTTATGTAGAGAATTAGGTCCTGTTGTGAGGGGAGGGAGGTTAAATAAGGGATATTCCTCTCAGGCTGATTTTTATCCATTCCCTGCTTATAGCTAACTTACATATCAATCTGTCTACCTTTCCTCTACTCTCAAAATTTAATCCTGAATTCTAGGGAGAAAAAAATTCTGGGATGGAATCTCAGAAGTGTTGTCCTTGGTTCTGGTCCCAGTTTCACTCACAGACTACATAGTGATGTGGCTTTGGTGCATGTCACTTGCCTTAAATCATAAATCATAATTGCTATTTTCTGTGTGTTGTTCATTGAGCTTCTATGTTAATTTCCCGTTTGGTCATTCTAACAGAATATTCATAATTATATAGGCATATCAGTGTAACTGGGTGATCATATATGAAAATGACATATATGAATGGGGGTATCCACCTCATAGTATTTGATCTAAATCATATAGGATAATGTATATTAAGTACTTTGAAAACTGTAAAGTACTATGCAAATATTATTATTCATTCATCTCTCCCCCTCCCCGCTTTTCATTCCCTTGTCCTTCTTGCATAGATATGTACTAAAGGATGTGACTTCAATGATTATATGTAAGTTCCTCTCCAGAAATGCCAAAGTGGTAGTTATAATGTCAAATTTCAGCAGCTGGCTCTCCAATGCGGATTTGTTTAACCCAATTGTCATTCAGCTAGTAATCAGCTTTCTTTCCTGGAAAAACCACAGGGGTGGTGCTGCATCAGCATTAAGATGGATAATAAAAGAGAGTAACTTAGAGAGGAAGGGAGAGAGAGAGGCCGTGCACATTAATAGACCCTGAGAGTGAAGGGTTGGCATTAGGCTGTAGATTACCTCTCTTCTTTCTCCCAACCTCCTAACTGAGGGAAGGAGGGTGTCTAGGAAACTCAAACCACCAGGTCAAGTAAGATCCTACCTAGTGGATAGGTGACTATAAATATTCAATAAGATTATCAAATGAATTATTGATCCTAAAATTGTGGGATCTTGTCTGTCTTTGGGTGGAATTCTTGGTTCTATGTTGAAAGAACCCCTACTCATTGGGACCTATTAGAAGATATGGGATAGTTTTATATGCTACAGAATTCGAAGAGACATTATGATTCTTTAAGATCTAAGCTTAAAAATACTGAAATCACAATCGTGTTACTTGCTTAACCTAGTCCATTAAGACAATCAAATTCAAATGGTATTAGCCTCGCCTTTCCTACTCTATGCTTTACTAAGAGATATTAAATTGGCCCTATGGAAAGCATAAAATGTCAGACTTAGAAGTTCTGGGAAGAGATTTCTCCTACAGCGTTAAAATTGTATGCTTAACATCTTAGAGCGTTTCTGCCCATGTAGTTGGTCAATGCAAAGATTCAATCTGTTCGAAAGATTCCCATAAAACTCAAAAACTGTTGGCCAGGTTGCTATGAGTCAGAATCAACTTGACGGCAATGGGTTTGTTTTTTTTTTAGGAGAATAAAATCTCTGTATCTCTGTAGCACTTAAGTTGAAGTAATGTCTTTCTTTGGCCAGTTAAATGTCCAAATTCTGCATCTTTTCCACATCCAACTCAATTTATTCCCAGTACATCAGGTACGAGAAGAGTTGTCATCATTAATGTATGGCTTTTTGGATATGGTCTTAATATCTATATATTAATAATTATATATGCATATTTACATGTTTGGTTTCTGCAGCCTATATGTAAGTACTTGAGGACTGGGAACGTATTCATTTCTACGCTTCCCATGGCACTATATAAGTGCTTAATATGTATATGTTAGTTGATTCAAAAGTCCTTGTGGTTAAAATATTATCTTGACCACAAGATAACAAACTACAGCCCATGGGTCAAATCCAGCCCACCACCAGTTTCAATAAAGTTTTATTGGAAAACACTCATGTTTAATCATCTATGTATTATGTAAAGCTTTCACTCTATTGCTGAAGATTTGAGGAGTTGTGACAGAGGCCATCTGTCTTGCAAGCCTAAAATAGTCACTATCGGGCCCTTTACAGAAAAAGTTTGCTGATACCCGATTTATCGACATTAAAAAAAAAAGTTGCCGTTGAGTCAACTCCTATTCATGGAGACCCCATGTGTTTCAGAATAGAACTGCACTCTATAGGATTTTCAATGGCTCTAATCCTTTGAAAGTAAGTTGCTAGACCTTTCTTTTGAGGTGCATCTGGATGGACTCAAACTGTGAATCATTTTTTTAGTAGCTGAGTGCTTAACCATTTGTGCAACATAGAAACTCCAGGGTCTATACAAGTAGTGGTATCGTAATATAAAGGAATGTTAGTGTTATGTGTCTCAAGGCACCAGAAGCTCCTTGAAGAGAATCCACTGAAAGGAGAGTGGAATTGAAGAAAAAAAATCCCCATTACTTCATCCGTTAATCATCCACGAATCTTGCTGGACATCCCCCACATGCCAGTCACTACTCCAGTGCTTGAAACGTTGCAATAAACGCAACACAGTCCTACCTCTCCTGGAGCTCCCATTTCTGTGGTGAAGTCAGGAAATAAACATACCAGTAAGATAATTTCAGAGACTCAGAAATGGTGAGAAGAAAAGAAAGAAAATGATGGTATGGGTTAGTGGTGACCAATAAAAATATAATGCAAGGCACATATGAAATTTTAAGTTTTCTAGCAGACCCATGAAAAATTAAGAAAGTGGAATTGATTTTAATATTGTATTTTATTTAACCCAATATATCCAAAATATTATCACTTCAACAGGTAATCACTATAAAAATTATTCATGAGATATTTTGCACTATTTTTTCCATACTAAATCTTTGATGCTTGCTGAAAGTGACGAGGATTTGAAGCACTTACTGATGAAGATCAAAGACCACAGTCTTCAGTCTGGATTACACCTTAACATAAAGAAAACAAAAATCTTCACAATTGGACCAATAAGCAGCATCATGATAAAAAGAGAAAAGATTGAAGTTGTCAAGGATTTCATTTTACTTGGATTCACCGTCAACACCCATGGAAGCAGCAGTCAAGAAATCAAATGATGCATTGCACTGGGCAAATCTGCTGCAAAAGACCTCTTTAAAGTGTTGCAAAGCAAAGATGTCATTTCGAGTACTAAGGTGTGCCTAACTCAAGCCATGGTATTTTTAATCACCTCATATACATGCAAAAGCTAGGCAATGAATAAGGAAGACAAGAAGAATTGATGCCTTTGAATTATGGTATTGGCAAAGAATATTGAATATACTATGAACTGCCAGAAGAACAAACAAATCTGTCTTGGAAGAAGTACAGCCAGAGTGCTCCTTAGAAGCGAGGATGGGGAAACTTGGTCTCACTTACTTTGGACATGCTATCAGGAGGGACCAGTCCCTGGAGAAAGACATCATCCCTGGTAAAGCAGAGGTTCAGTGAAAAAGAGAAAGACCCTCAATGAGATAGCCTGACATTGTGGCTGCAACAATGGGTTCAAGTATAACAACAATTGTAAGGATGGCGCAGGACTGGGCAACATTTCATTCTGTTGTACGTGGGTTCTGAGTTGGAGCTGACTTGACAGCTGCAAATCTTCGAAATCCAGTGTGTATTCTTTCTCCTTTCCCTTTATCACTATCTTTCTTTCCTTTTTTCTTTCTTCTTTCCTCTCTTCATTTTCTTGTCTCTCCTTCTGCTACTAGCTGTCTAACTCTCCTCTTATTTCCTACGTCAGATTCCAAGGAGAGAGACACTAATCAATCTACTAATCACTGTCATCCCTGTTAGGATAGAGTTCTTTCCTCCAGACTACAGAGCAGTCTATGAACTAATTACCCTTGAGTCAAGTACCCACCTCTGGCTCAGTCAACTATGGCAGGAGTATAGGAGGATAAAACAACACAGTCATGTACTACAGAATGTGGCCACAGCTGCAGAAGAAATGGCTTATCTCAGCAAGGACTGTGGATAACGCATTTTCCATTAAAAGAGGATTGGTTTTGTCTTAGGGTTCTCTACAGAAACTGAAACAGTGATATACATGCATACATACATACATATATATATATAAACCAAGAGAGAGAGAAAGGTTTACTTCAAGGAATTGACTCACAAGATTGCAAGATTGTTGAGGGGCTGGCAAGTCCCAAATCCATAGTTCAGGCAACAAGCTAGAGACATCTGCAGGCTTGTGTTCCAAAATCCATAGGCCAGGTGACCAGAAGAATGAATACTAAGAGTGTTCTGGCACTATTTATTGTGTGAAGGCAGAACATGCCCTAGTCAAACTCCCTTTTTGCTCTTAAAGTCTTCAACTGATTGACTGAGTCCCACCCACATTATGGAAGCTAATCTGCTTTACTTGAGGCCAACTGATTGAATCACATGTAATTAAGTTATAACAGCAACTAGATGAATGTTTTACCAAACAAGTGGGCACCATAGCCTAGCCAAGTTGACACATAAAATTAACCATCACAGTGTGCATAGGAGGCACTGAGATTGATCTGTTCAATATCTTGTGTTCATTCAAAAAAATATCACCTACTCTGTGTCAGGCACTGCTCTGGGCACTGGGGATATGGCAGTGAACAATACACACGAATAATTTTTACCTCATGGAGCTTGCATTCCATAAAGAAGACGTAGGTAATAAAACAATAAATCAGTAAAATATGTATGTCAGCTAGTAATAAGGACTACAGACAAAAATAAAGTAGGGAAGAATGATTAGGAATATTATGCTGGAGAGTACTTCAGTTTTGTAAAGGGTAGTCACTGTAAAGCTGTTCTAAGAAGGCAGAGTATTAGTTATGCAGATATTTAAAACCATACTGGAAAAAGAACAATCCAGGCAAAACTGAACAGCCCAATGCAAAGGCCCTGAGGTAGGTGCATGCCTGGCATATTTGAGGATCAACATAGAGGCCATTGTGGCTGGAACAAAGAGAGGGAGGGAAAGAATAATAGAAAGTGAGATCTGAGTAATGGATGTGGGGCCTTGAGAGGTAACAGCTATGTGGGGCCTTGTAGGTCATTGTAAGAATTTGAGCATCTACTCAGAAAGATATGGGAGCCATTGGAGGGTTTCGTGCAGTGGAGTGATTTTTTTAAAAAAATTCGCTTTGTCACCAGGAAAGTCGACCAAAGGAGAGACAAAGGCAGAAGCCAGGAAACCAGTTAGGAAGGTATTATAATATCAGGGAGAAATGCCATCAGGGAAAGCTCCAGATTGGAAAGAGCTTGATCAGCTCCTCTGAGAGTTCTCCTGACTTGAATGAAGCTGGCCTCTCTGCTTCCTTTATTTACCTGTAATTGCCCATCTGGATGAGTCTGTGGTGTTATAAACCCTGCCACCTAAGGAGAATTTGGTAGCACTCCAGACAACTGACTCAATAGCACATTGTGGTTGTTGATGACTTATTTCTCAACCTGGCTGTGGAATTTAAGGGAAGTATATCAGAGGAAGAGGCCAAGCCCTTAGGTGGTAATAATGGAAATGACTGATATGGGAAGGAACCAGTTATTTGGAGATTAACTACAGAGTCTTTTCTAAGATTGGAGTCAACATGGAGCTTTGAATCATGGCCATTTATGTTTCCTGCCTTTACCTTAGCGAGCCACCCATTTGGCTTCTGGTTGCAGCCATCCTGACAGAGGGCACCTGCCCACCCATGGTGAGTGCAATCAGATGGAAGGTGCATTCCCCACCCAGCTGCCCAAGGCCCATGCCAACCATCTGGAGTCACTAGAGCATGACTGCTCCAGCTGGGGCGGGTGAGGAGGCGCTCTTAAAAGAGCTGGAGAGTCAAGGAATTCGTGCAGTTCAATAAAGAGTGTTGTTCCTACTTCCTTGCAGGAAATATAAGAATATAGATGAGTTCATTTCAATAACCATGTATTAACTATGTGTCAGGCACATGCTAGAGCTACGTGAATAAACAACACGCATTTCGACCTTTAAGGAACTCATATTCTATCAAAGTAAATAAACACATCAATGCATAACTAAGAAAATATGGCAAGTATTGTAAAAAAATGTATGAACAAAATATCGTGGAGACATAGATTAGGGTAGAATTAATTCTGCCTAGTGGAAGTGGGTAATGTCCTAACTTTGTTTTGAAGAAGTAAAGTTTATCAGTGGACAGGAGAAAGAAGAACATTCCAGTTGAATATGCATTCACTAGAGTTCACGGAAAGATATGAAAATGAATATTGTATTTGGCAAATGAGGAATAAAAGATTTTAGGCAGAACACAGTATGCAGGACAGAGTGACTAGAGATTTGGAATAGTAGGTTGTTAACAGACTGTGAATAGCTACTTTATTGGGTAGGAAAGAGAAACTCATAAAACATTTTTTGTTTCTTCTTTTTTATCAGGAAAACAACACCATTATTTCATACAACAGGGCTTAAGTGTCCTCAAAAACTGGGCTTGAATTTGACTCCTCTATTACCCATCTCTCTTCACTTTGCTTTTCCTTAGTTGTTCCCTATTCTACGTCCAAAACGAAACCCGTTGCTGTCGAGTCTATTCCCAGTCATAGTGACCCTATATGACAGAGTAGAACTGTCCCATAGAGTTTCCAAGGAGCATCTGGTGGATTTGAACTGCTAACCTTTTGGTTAGCAACAGTAGCTCTTAACCACTAGGCACCCTGATTTTCCCTTTTACACCTCTCTCCACATTTTCCTCTAGTTCATCCACCAAGATAACAATAATGATACAATGAAACCATTTGCTGTCGAATTGATTCTGACTCATAGCGACCCTGTAGGAGAGAGTAGAACTGTCCCATAGGGTTTCCGAGGAGCACTGGTGGATTAGCAGAGCACTTTTGGTTAGCAGCCGAACTGTTAACCACTGTGCCACCAGAGCTCCAATGATACAATGAACATTAATAAAATTGATAAGCTATTGAAAAGGAAAAAGTAGAAAATATCTCCTCTGAATATTTGATAAATATGCAGGAGTTAGGTACTTATACATATATAGTAAACTGTCACTAAAACTGTTTTCTAATTTTAGATCAAACCTATAAACCATGATTTGTTCTCACTTTAACTCAATCACATGAAAATATCAGTAGAACTAATTCTGCTTAGGGGAGTGGGTAATGTTCTCTGCCTTGAGGAAGAAACGTTTCTCAGTGGGTAAGGGGATGAAAGACATCCACACTGAATACGCATTCACAAGAGTTCATAGATATGAAATGGTTGACGTATTTTGGCAAATGTACTCATTGTTTTTTGTTTGTTTTTTTCTCACACCATAATAGTTCCCTGGATGAAGAAATCCTATCTTTTTTGTTTTTTCAATTTTTACAAACAAAAGACCATACACATCTAAACAATCAGTAATTTCTTAGTTATCATGAAAATATGACGGGGAATCCATCCCAGAACAACTGAATCAGTGAAATAAGGGGACTTCTGCTGAAGATTTGGCAACATGCCATCCTGGAAGGCACACTAGGCCAGGCACCAGGAGACCTCGCCTGACACTAACTGGCTTTGTAGCACTTCACATCACGCTTCAGTCTTCCCTGTCACATAGGGTCACTATGAGTCAGAATCAACTTGCTGGCACGCAACAACAACAACCAACCATTTTTACATGTTCAGAAGTCAATGGCAATAATCTTCTTGGTCTTTCTCTATTTGTAGAATTACTAGCTAAAGAATACACCCCATGCAAACTGCCACTTGGTTCTCCAGGTCCCCAAACCACACCTGCCCATCTGACTTTCCAGAGGATCTCCCTCTTCACTCAGATCACAAAACACCAAGTCTGGCCATCATATGAGACTTGAGTAATTTTTGGATCATTTACCAGCTTCCATGAACAAATACTATAACTTACCAAGCAGAAATTCCCTTTCATCGGGATTATAGTTCTGAAAAACTAGATAAAAGGTAAAAAGGGAGGGTGGGGAAAAAGGAGAGGGAAGATAGGTGATGGAGAATTTGAGATCCAAAAAGGGATAATCCCTGCTTCCGTATCGAAGTTTCCTTTTTCATAATTTGCCCTAATGGCTCATCCAAGCATTGAAAGGTCAGAGACTCTTATCTATCAACGAGGTGACACATCCATTTATCACACTCAGGCTAACGTAAATGTTTTGGATAATTCCAAAAGGGGAGGAGGGGATTCTTTATTCTAGCTTCCATTTTTTACTTTTTTTTTTTTTTTTGCTGAGAAAGTTTTTGTTGAACAGAGAAAATATGTATGATAATGTCCATCTGGAATTGTAAGTCATTTAAAAGGATTTCTAATGATCTCATTCATATTAAATTATTAGATGGTCAATTAACAGACACAGAGCCAATCTACAAATCTCTTGCTGGGGGAATAGATGAATCATAGGGCTACCCTATAGGTTTCAATGAATGCTCTGAGAACAGTTTGGTCCCTCAATATTAGACAGGAAATTGTGTGTTATTTTCCCCAAATGACTTTTCCTATATGTTCCCAGGTAGTTACTTTAGCAGGACTTTGTTTTTCCCTTTCTAATATCATTCCTATCTGCCTGAGTCATCATGACCTTTGGGTTACAGCGAGCTTAGAACTCAGAGGTCCCAATGATTTTAAAAATCAGCCAGCCTTTTCCTTGAAAGAGTTTTCAAAAGACTTTTGACCATCCTCAAACTACATAACTTAAACAATTTTCATTTACTATACATTCTTTTTCCTTTTTCATAACTGTTTTTTAATTACAAGGTTATAATAGCTTGCCCATAGTTTTCTTATACCAAAAAGAAAAAGAAAAGAGAGAATGTTCTTGTAAATGTGAGGTATCTGCCTGATTCTTTTACATTTACTCCCTTTAGCAGGATCAGTGCTTATTTACATGACATATTCCCTCTGTCCTCTGTTGAAGTAGCATAAACCAGCATAAGCATCATCTTCTATGTAGCCAGACCACCCCTTTGTGTTTTCTGAGCATCTAATTTTGTATGATACCACAAGTAAAAGAAATGGTTCTAAAGCAGTCTTTAGGGCCTGTCATGGTTATCTAGTGCTGCTATAACAGAGATACCACAAGTGGATGACTTTAATAAAGAGAAATTTATTCTCTCACAGTTTAAGAAGCTAGAAGTCTGAATTCAGAGTGCCCGCTCCAAGGGAAGGCTTTCTTTGTCTGTCAGCCCTGGGGGAAGGTCCTTGTCATCAATCTTCACCTGGGTCTAGGAGTTTCTCAGCACCAGGACCCAGGGTCCAAAGGATGCATTCTGCTCCTGGCTCTTCTTTCTTGGTGGTAGGAGTTCCCTCTCTTCTTTGCTCGCTTCTCTCTTTTATATCTCAAAAGAGATAGACTCAAGATACAATCTAATCCTGCAGATTGTTTCCTGCCTCATTAACATAACTGCCTATAATCCTGCCTCATCAACATCATAGAGGTTAGGATTTACAATACATAGGATAATTACATCAGATGACAAAATAGAAGACAATCACGCAATACTGAGAATCATAGCCTAGCCAAGTTGATACATATTTTAGGGGGATACAATTCTATCCATAACAGGTCCAAAGAACCACTCTTTGTTTTTGTGGGTTTTCTCTATTATTTTTCAATTCTGTCGTTCATTTAGTTCCACTCTTTTATTATTTCCTTTCTTCTACTTGCTTTTTGTTTACTTTGCTCTTCTTTTTCCTGTGTCTTAAGGTGGAAGATTAGGTTACTGATTGTCACTCTGCTATCAAAATATTAATAACACTAACAATAATAAGAATAGGAATAATAGTAATAGCTACCATTTAGAAAATGTTTTCTGTGTACCATGCTGTGCTAAAAACTTCACTGACATCCTATTTAATCTTCAAAACTATTCTATGAAATCAGTGCTCTTATCTCAATTTTATAAATGAGGAAACCAAGACTCTGAAAGGTTAAATAATCTGCCAGGATAACAAAGCCAGTCAACAGCAGAACTTGGAATTTAATTCAGGTCTTTCTGACTCCAAATCCTGTGTTCTTTTTATTATGCCAGAGTTTTTCAACATTTGGTTTGTGACCTATTCATGAGTCATAAAATCAATAAAAAATCAAAGAGTCTCACATGTAGTAAGGATGAGTATTGTTTTGTGAAAACTTTATTCAGGTGTTATATTCATAGTGTGGTGTGTGTGTGTATAGGGATGTGGTATAAAATGTACTTTGCACAGTCAAAAAAGTTTGAAAGCCAGTGCACTGTGCACGCTTTTTCTACATCACATTAACACTCTAAGAATAGGGACTCAGCTTTTTGTCCACTGCTGTACCCCCTGCATCTAGAGATATTATAACATATTTTTGATGGATATGGATATAGTGGATATTTTATAATCCAAACACCATTCTATTATTAAATCTGTGGGTGGGGCTTCATGGAATGGTGAATTGGCAGCTATAAGAGCTGAGATGTGCCTTCCAACCAGGAGGAGGGAGTTAAGGAAAAGCCCAGGGGTGCTATAGACTGAGGCTGGCTTCTCATGGCATTGACCATAAAGGAATTTGAAGCTTCCCAGCTGGGCTCCTGGACTGGGGAATTCACATGCGTGCGTTCTTCACTAGGAAGCAGCTTCTGACTTCATCATTCTTCTTGTTAGCTGCTGTCCAGTCAACTCTCAATCATGGCGACCTTATGTTGTCCAGTTCTATGTCATGCTCAAAATAGCCAGCATGTTCAAGTCCCTCATTGTGGCTATTGTACCAAGTTATCTCACTGAGGGTCTCCCATGCCCTCGTTGACCCTCTACTTCTCTAAACATGATGTCCTCCTGTAGAGATGGATCCTTTTTGATGACGTGTCCAAAGCAAGTGCATCAGACAATGTTCAGCTTCTGACTGCAGTTGTTGTTGATACATGCCATAGAGTCAGTTCTGACTCATAATGACCCTACAGTACAGTGTAGAACTTCCCCATAGGGTTTCCAAGGAGCAGCTGGTCTATTTGAACTGCTGACCTTTTGGTTAGCAGCTGAGCTCTTAACCACTACGCCACCAGGGCTATCAAAATGGGGAAACAATATGTTGCAGGTTATTTGGGGCTAGAACGTTAATATCTCAAAACAATAGGGGAACAAGACAGGACTTGACCCTTCTAAGAACAACTCTCCATATTTTATTAACTGGTCTCTATTTCTGTAAGTTTAATTTTCTGTCCACTGTTATTTTCCCATTGTGTTTTGTTTACCATTGGAAATTTCCAGTATTTCAGCAGTGCCTTCAGGAATCAATGGAAAGGAAGGAAGAATCTGTTATTCTTAGTTTGTTTTCAAAATAGCATCAATTGTTTCTTTTCCTATTTTTTAACATGTTCTTGTAGGAAAATTAGAAGATGCAGAAAAGTAAAAACATATAAAAGTTACAGGAACCTCCATTCCCAGAGAACATTACTGTTAGCATATTGACATATTTCTTTCTAGTTTTTTTTTTTTTTTTGGTGTACTTATGTGTAAATATTTTAAAGTATGTCATACTCTACACATAATTTTGTATCTTGTTTATTAGTTTTCAACTTTGACTGTCAAGTATTTTCTTTAAACAATCTTTTAAAAATGTTATTTTTAAAGCCTGTATAGTGTTTCATTGTATGGCTGTATCACAATATTTTTTTCAGCAAGTCCACTCATATTTAACACATATTGGTTTTAATTGTAAGGGAGAGAGCTTTGTCAATCTTTATTCTATCTACTTTTACACTTCCCAAACAGGTATTTAATAGTCCTCTCTCCTGATATCTTCAACATCTCCCATTCTTATTCTCAGCTGATGACCTTGCTTATTTTCATTAAGAATATAGAAGTTATCAGAAGAGAACTCCCACCAGTTCCCACCACATGTGGCACAAATGGTTTGCACTTGACTACTAACTGAAAGGTTGGCGGTTCAAACCCACCCAGCAGTGTCACAAAAGAAAGTCCTGTTGATCTGCTTGCAGTAAAGATTATGGTCAAGAAAACCTACGGAGCAGTTCTACTCTGTAACACATGGGGCCGTCACGTATCAGAATCAACTTGAAGGCAACAGGTTTGGGTTTTTTGTTTGTTTGTTTTGGTTTTGGTTTGGTTTTTACTTGCCTTGTACCTATTAAGACTGTTCCTATCTGAGGCTTACCCCTCCAATGGTGCACAAGATCCCATCCTCTCTTACCTACTCAACAAATCATGTTGGCAATTCTCCACTAACTCTTCTGCATTACACTTTTTTTTCTCTCTCTCTATTCTTAATCTTTCCCATCTTGTTTAATTACAAATCTGTGAAATGCAATTATATGTGCTTTACAGACTTGGAAACTGAGGTTAATTGAATGCTAGATTAAGACTTTATCCTGACTTTATCTCTATCTCTTTCCTTCACAGAATCAACTGGCTTTTTGGTGCATAATAAGCACTCCTACAATTCAGAGGCTTAATATGATACATTTTTATGTAGCTCATGATTCTGTGGGTTGGATGAGCAGTCCTTCTGTCTGGGTCAGCTTACTGTTTTCTGCCGGGCTTGCTCATGCAACTGCAGTCAGTGGCAGGTCAGATGATGGCCGGTTAATCTAGGATGGCCCCACCAATGTATCTGCCTATTGGCAGGCTGTTGGCCAGGAACACTTCGTTTCTCCACCATAATAGCCTTCCATTCTCTAGCAGGCTAGCCTGGGTTTTTTTATATGTGAATGGTCTCAGGATTCCAAGCACAGCAAGAGAAGGCAAGCCCCAATACACGAGGGCTTTGCAAGTCTCTACTTGTTCACATTTGAATAAGACAAGCTATGCTATAAAATGTAGATTGTATGGGAAAACATAACTGAAAAATAAGAAAAATAAATAGGTGAAAGAGAGGGAGACAGAGAGACTTTCATACTAATTATATTTGCAGGGCAGCAGATATACAGACATCTTTACTTTGGTAACTTCCCTAAGTTACATAAATGTTCTAACATGTACTAAATATTTTGAATATTGATTTTTGTCCTTCCTCTAAGATTTAGGCCAAAATGAGGTAACCAACTATAGAAGCTCTCATATGTTATCATCAACATAGGAGATAAGTAAGGGGTCTATACCATTGATCATGATGTCATCTTCTGAGCTTAGGAAGGGTTGCAGCACAAGCTTTGGTTACAGTTGATTCCCTATGACAGGGAATAAGGATTGATGGTAGAGAATTTATTTTTATAAATTTAGTTAGCTTTGTGTAATAGTGTAATATTAGCATCATGGGAGTAGGTAGGCAATGCATTGCAATCCTATTTCAAACTAGGTTTTGATCAAAGCTCATATAAATAAAAATCTCCCTTCTAAACAGTCAATAAAGCCTCCTTACTAATTCAGGGGATGGGGAAGACAGGACAAAGTAAGAAGGAGTACAGGTTATTACAGAAGACTATTTGATAAAATAGAAATGCACAGAGAAATGTGCTGTAACAGCACATAATCCTGGAGATGAAAATGGGGGAAAAGTGGATGATAAAGAATTTTTAAGGAAGAAGGACTGGGAACTAGGATTTGTGGCCAATATATGGAAAGGGATGGCATTAGGAAGTGAGGGCAAAAGGTGGCACAGTTGAAAACACAAGCTAAAGCAGTCTAGGCATAAGGTAGGAAATTTGCATCAGAAGTTTACTCCAACTCAGAATCCTCCAACTAGCGCAGAAAATCAGAAAGAGCTGACTTTGAGACAATATTTAAATGCTTGCTTATGTAGTCAGTTTTGTCCTCTCCCCATCAGTGAATATTTAACCGCCCAGGGGCCTTCATGTGGTTTACAGTCAGGAAAGGTGTGCGTCAGGGTTGTATCCTGTGATCATACTTATTCAATCTGTATGCTGAGCAAATAATCTAAGAAGCTGGACTATGTGAAGAAGAATGCAGCATCAGGACTGGAGCAAAACTCATTAACAACTTGCGATATGCAGATGACATGACCTTGCTTGCTGAAAGTGAGAAGGACATGAAGCAGTTACTGATGAAGATTAAAGACCACAGCCTTGAGTATGGATTACACCTTAACATAAAGAAAACAAAAACTCTCACAACTGGACCAATAAGCAACATCATGATAAACAAAAAAAAAAGATTGAAGTTGTCAGGGATTTCATTTCATTTCACTTGGATCCACAATCAAAACCCATGGAATAAATCAAAAGACATATTGCATTGGACAAATCTGCTGCAAAAGACCTCTTTAAAGTGTTAGAAAGTAAAGATGTAACGTTGAAGACTAAGGTGCGCCTGACCCAAGCCAAGGTGTTTTCAATCACCATATATGCATGCGAAAGCTGGACAATCAATAAGGAAGATAGAAGAAGAGTTAACACCTTTGAATTATGGTGTTGGTGAAGAATATTGAATACACCATGGACTGCCAGAAGAATGAACAAATCTGTCTTGAAGAAGTACAGCCAGAATGCTCCTTAGACAAGGATGGTGAGACTATGTCTCACATACTTTGGATGTGTTATCAGGAGGGTTTGGTCCCTGGAGAAGGACGTCATGCTTGGTAGAGGGTCATCGAAAAAGAGGAAGACCTTCAACAAGATGGATTGACACAGTGGCTGCAACAATGGGCTCAAACATAAAAACGATTGTGAGGATGGAGCAGGACCGGGCAGTGTTTTGTTCTGTTGTACATAGGGTCGCTATGAATCAGAATTGATTCGATGGCACCTAACAAAAACAAGGGGCCTTCATATCACTTTAGGAAAGCAACCCAGACTCTGAAGCCAGAAAGCGATGAATGATACAGTGAAAAGTGCTTGGCGTCAGATAGGCCTGGGTTTAAATCCAGTTTTTACCACTAATTAGCCCTGTGACCTTGGGTAATTCACTTAATACTTCTCTGAGCCAGTTCCCTTTTCTATAAAACAGAAATAATAACACATACAGACCTTGCCAGGTGATCGTAAGTATAATTGAGAGTATGTATGTAAAGGGTGTGACATGTAGTAAGTGTTCAATAAATAGAGCAATTAATATTGTCGGATAGTATTGGTCAATTTCTGTTTCAGTTACTTCTTTGTGACTTGGGTAAGTTACTAATATCTGTGGACCTCAGTTTCTTTTTCTGTGAAATAAGGATACTGTTAATTTATGAGGTTCAGACCAAAAAAAAAAAAAAAACCGAACCCGTTGCCGTCCAGTTGATTCCGACTCACAGCAACCCTATAGGACAGAGTAGAACTGCCCCACAGTGGTTTCCAAGAAGCGGCTGGTGGATTTGAACTTGCCAACCTTTTGGTTAGCAGCTGTACCTCTTAACCACTGCATCACCAGGGCTCCATGAGGTTCAGAGAGTCCCCAAAATCTTTTTAAATTGTCTACAAGTGTTATAATTAGGGTCTATGGCACATCTTTCTCCTACGCCCTGGAGAAGACTGGAAGTCAATTATTAATGCGTTTGTACTTTCGTTAGAGCATGGTGAGTGATTCTGTTTGAGACTAACTGCAGCTTTTGAACTGGGGGTGAAAAGGGGAGAGATGTATAGCTGGAATATATTCCTCATGTACAGTGCCTGCCCCTTGTGAATATGCTAGCATACTTTGCACAGATGTCTCTTTGTTTCTGAACAGGAAACTAATTGCCTTTCTTGTTTTAGTCTGAGAAGTTTTCCTACATTGCTCTGCAAATAACGGGAGACATTTCCCAAACTTTGCAAAGCTCTTTTCCGATGGCGTCTCTACCCAGATGCTTCTCAAGTATCCCACATTGCAAGAAACAACTTCAGTCTTTGAAGCGAAAAGTCACCTCTGCACAGTGATCTTATGATTATTGTTTGTCAAGTAATTCCACACACAGAAATCTGCCTGGGCCCAGGGGAAGGGGGAGTATAGGATGAGGAGAAAATGCTTCCCAGGCTTCAGGCTAAAGTGAGGAATTGTCTATAATTTTTTTATTTGTCTGTTAGAAATTGGTGATGCTAGAGATGGTGAAATCTGCCAGACTGAGAGCCCAGGAGTTGGAAGTGTTCGTCCTATAGGAATTTACCTCACAAGCAGCAGCTACCCACAGTGCCCAGCTTCCCTATTGCCCCCTGCTGTTGTTTCCCTAGCAACCAAGCAGAGCCTGAAGTATCCCTGAAAGTCCTGCACAGTTGCTACAGAAACCCCAGGGCTTTCCTAATTAGAGCCAGGCTGCGCTGTAGCTGGTGGGGGTGGACAGACTTCTTCCTTCAGGAAAACTCTTTCTGCAAGGCAAATCAGAGCACCCCTAATCCAGCCACATTTTGCCCCTTACGCTGGTAAGTTTATGCACACGTGATTTGCCTCATTCAGTGGATGAACAGCAGTGGGCCCGGGGGGATTGAAACAGTCCTCAAAATGCTTAGTGTAACACAGAATCTCATAACCAGAGAAAGTGTAGCTTCACAGATGTTCTGGGACAGTCTTGGTTTCAAATACTCAGTCCCTTGTCCCCACAGGTATGGATATATTTGACAGTTTATTGTGTGACCTGATTTTCATACACTACTAGGGGTGGCTATGAGTCGGAATTGACTCAACGGCAATGGGTTTTTTATTACGGGTGGCAACAATGTGGGGATTTCCAAAGAGCTAGTTGGCTACTGAAGGAGAAATACTTTAACGGGAAACTATAACCAGAGTGGGTGGAAACTTGTTCTCTCAAAAGGTCAACAACCTGTCTACTGTAGAAGCTATTTTTCAGCCTCATAGAGCCTCAAGTTTCTTGATCACTCAAGAAAGTTGCTTTTACCAATTTAGACTACAAGATTGATCACTGGAACCACTCTCTGACAAATACTTTCAACTCCCTTGTGCCTGTTTTCTTTCTTTACCCTTAGCCCGCAAAGCCCAAACTCTGGTTCCACCATCTACAATTACTATTCCTTTAATTTGACAAATGGCACTGCTGAGAAAAAATCATATAATCATGTGGTTTGGGGTCACAACCAATCCATAGTCTCCAACCTTAGCTGTGCCCTTTGTTCACTTGTCCTTGACCTACTACACATCTACCAGAAAGACTGTTGATACCAAGTGCTGGTGAGAATTTAGCTAATTAGCATACTCCTACACAAGTTGGTAGGGGTGTAAATTGGTACAACCTTTTGTAAAACTGTTCATTGGAATCCCCAAAATATGAACTTAAATGTACCCTATGATCCAATTATTCTATTTTGAGTTATATATCCAACTAAATTTTATACCTATGTACATCAAAGACATGTACAAGAATATTTCTGGCAGCATTATTCAGAGTAGCCCAGACCTATCACCAGAAGAATCGATAAATATTGCGATACCTTCACACCCTGAAATACTTACTATATAGCCATTAAAATGAATAAATACTCTTATATAAAGCAAAAGAACCAGTCCATGAGAATACATGCTGCATGATTTCATCTGATTAACTAAAAAAACAAAAACAAGCAAAGTTCATATATGGTGTTAGAAATCAAGATCATGGTTAACCTGTTGGGAAGAGGGCAGAAATACTGATTGGAAAGTGCTACAACGGGACAGACAGAATGTCATTTTTAGACGTGGGTAGTGTTTACATAAGCAGCCCTGGTTGCTCAACGGTTAAGCAAGAGCTCAGCTGCTAACCAAAAGGTTGGCAGTTTGAACCCACCCAGCAGCTGTGTGGAGAAAGAACTGGTAATCTGTTCCTGTGAAGATGATAGCTTAGAAAACCTTATGGGGAAGTTCTGCTATCTCACATCGGGTCACTATGAGTCAGAATTGACTCAACAGCACCTAACAGCAACAACATTTACATAGGTGTGTTCATTTTATAAGTTATTGAAAATCATATAATTTTCCATGAATATATTTCAAAAAAATTATTTCTAAGAAAGGAAAGGAGGATAAGAAATACTAAGTTTGACAGGAGAAGTATGTGGGAGGTGGTACAACTTTAAATAAGATGTCCAGGGAATTTTGTGGAAGTCTAAACTGGTACCGTTTCTTTGAAAAACTGTTGGGTGGAATCTACTAAACCTATGAATCCTATGACCCAGCTATTCCACTTGTAGTTATGTATTTACATATAAATATATTTAGAGTTTAACCCATATGCAGAGCAAATAATCCAAGAAGCTGGACTATACGAAGAAGAACAGGGCATCAGGATTGGAGGTAGACTCATTAACAACCTGTGATATACAGATGACACAACCTTGCTTGCTGAAAGTGAAGAGGACTTGAAGCACTTACTGACGAAGATCAAAGACTTCAGCTTTCAGTATGGACTACACTTCAACATAAGGAAAACAAAAATCCTCACAACTGGACCAATAAGCAAAAATAAGGGAGAAAAGTTTGAAGTTGTCAAGGATTTCATTTTACTTGGATCCACAATCAACACCCATGGAAGCAGCAGTCAAGAAATCTAGTAAGACCTCTTTAAAGTGTTAAAAAGCAAAGATGTCACTTTGAGGACTAAAGTGCACCTGACCCAAGCCATGATATTGTCAATTGCCTTATAGGCGTGCGAAAGCTGAACAATGAACAAGGAAGACCAAAGATTTGATGCCTTTGAATTGTGGTGTTGGCGAAGAATATTGAATATACCATGGACCGCCAGAAGAACAAACAAATCTGTCTTGGAAGTAGTACAGCCAGAATGCCCCTTGGAAGTGAGGATTGCGACACTTCATCTCACTTACTTTGGACATGTTATTAGGAGGGATCAGCCCCTGAAGAAGGATGTCATGTTTGGTAGAGGGTCAGCAAAAAAAAGAGGAAGACCCTCAGCAAGATGGATTGACACAGTGGCTGCAATAGTGGGTTCAAACATAGCAAAGATTGTGAGGATGGGGCAGGACTGGACAATGTTTCGTTCTGTCCTACATAGGGTTGCTATGAGTTGGAAATAACTCGACAGCACCCAACAACAGCAACAGTTATATATCTAACTGGACTATATACATATGTATACCAAAAGCATGTACAAGAATAACCCTGGCAGCATTTGTCAAAATAGCCAATAAAATGAATACTAATATATATAAAATCCAAACCCAATGCCATTGAGTTGATTCCTACTCATAGTGACCCATAGTACTGCCCCATAGGGTTTCCAAGGGTGTAATCTTTATGGACGCAGACTGTCACATCTTTCTCTCACAGAGTGGCTAGTGGGTTCCAAGTGCCAACCTTTAGGTTAGCAACCGAGCACTTAACCACTGAGCCGCTAGGGCTCCTCATGAATATATATATATATGAAAAAAATCTAAGAAAGCTGGAACCTGCATAAGGTGGAAACCTGTCAGAGAAGGAAAACTCAAATATTTTCCACTAATAGAGAGTGATAGAAAAGTGGTAAGCTGCACCCTGTCAAAGGCAGAAAAACAAGGCAGTCCTGTGGTGTTCCGGCTCTCAGAGATATCACTATATATGTATAATATAGTATTATATTATAATATATATAATTTCTTATTATTATTTTAATGGAGAAGGCATTTGCACACAAACTGAAGAGCAGGGGACAAGGTCCTGTGTGAGAGCTCGCTGGGAGTGCTGAGGGGAAGCAGAGGGACTAGAGCTGAGTGAACAGAGGGGGAGACAGGTGGGAGGTGAGGAGTGAAGGACTCGAGCAGTGGTGGTCAGGAAGGCCATTGCAAGGCTTTGGCTTTTATACTGAAAGAGATGGGAAAGCAGTGGAGGATTTTGAGCAGAGAGATGAGTGTCTCTGACTTCTTTTTCACGGGATGCCTCTGGCCTCTGTGTTGAGCGTAGAATGTAAGTAGTATTTTGTTGGGGAGCTGCTGCATGGACAGCCACATGCAGGAGCAACCCCAACCCTCAACACACACACACAGCAGATTTCCATGTTTTCCAGAGGCAAGTGACCCAGGGAAAGCGAGCGTGGAAATCCCGGGGAAAGATGTTATGGGAGAGAAAGCTTACCAACACCTTACACAATACTTTCCTGCAGCAAGGTGAGGAGTCCCTGGGTCAGAAAGCCCTGAAGGCTGAAGAACCTTAGGGTCCTTGTAACTACAGGCTTTTTATCTTACCTAGGCGTAGCAGAAATTGGGTGCAATGCAGAGTATGTAAAGCAGGCAGGTTCTAACTGGCCAAAAACCTGCTTATTTGGGCTCATTTTGAAACAATTGGGTATGTACATTGACCCTGGAGGACTTTTTGGGCTAATGGGCCTTAGCTTGCTATGAAAAATTAAACAACCAGGGACCAATACAGAGAGGTCATTTTTGACTCATTTATATATGAATAAATATGTATATATATGCATATATATATTCATTAATTTATTTATATGATAATGACTTGGACCAGGGTGGTAGCAGTGGTTTGTTTTAGTTATTTTGAAAGTACAGTTAATGGGATTTGCTGATGAATTGTTCATTAAATGTGAGAGATGAAAAAGAGTCAAGGATGAGGCCAAGTTTCTTTGATCTGGGTGATTGAAAGACAGAGTTGGCCGTAACTGAAGCCAGAGATCACAGGAGGAGAAAGTTTAAAGGAATGATCAGGAGTGTAGTTTGGGCCATTTTACATTTGAGATGCAAGCTAGATGTCTAAATGTCTATTTCTAACTCTTATTTCCCATTCATTTAGCAACTGGTAACAATCTAGGAAAAGTCACCAAAGGTCTCCTTATTGTGAAATCCATCAAAGGCTTTTCACACTTTTTCTTACCAGATCTCTTTGTCTAATACGATTAGCACCTTGCTCACTTTAGAAATATCCTACATATGTGGTGTCCGTGGTGCCGTTCCTTCCTGGTTCTTCTCCTGCCCCTCTAACCATCTGTTATGGATTAAACTGTGTCCTCCAAAAATGTGTGTCAACTTGGCTAGTCCATGATTCCCAGTATAGTGTGATTGTCCACCATTTTGTCATCTAATGTAATTTTTCTATGTGTTGTAAATCCTACCTCTATGATGTTAATGAGGTAGGATTAGAGGCAGTTATGTTAATGAGGAAGAACTCAATCTACAAGATTAGGTTGTGTCTTAAGTCAACCTCTTTTGAGATATAAAAGAGAGACATGAGCAGAAAGACAGAGGACTTCCTACCACCAAGAATGCAGAACCAGGAGGGGAGAGTGTCCTTTAGACTCGAGGTTCCTGCTCTGAGTAGCTCCTAGGACAGGGGAAGATGGATGACAAGGACCTTCCCCCAGAGCCGACAGAGAAAGAAAGCCTTCCCCTGGAGCTGACACTGTGAATTTGGACTTGCAGCCTCCTAAACTGTGAGAGAATAAATTTCTCTTTGTTAAAGTCATCCACCTGTGGTATGAGACAGCATATAAGACCCAACAATTCAAAACTAAAGTCACGCATTTTTCCACTCCATACTGATTTGCTAATCCTTGTACATCTGAGTCTACACAGTCACCTAATCCAGAAACCAGGGCGTCATCAAAGAATTCCCCTTAACCATTACCCACCCAGACACTATGACTAATTGCTATAGGTTTTACCTCCTAAATAATTTTTGAATCCATTCCCTCCTCTCCAGCTTTACTTGTGCTGTCCTAGTTCAAGCCCATCCTGCTCTTTTATGATGACCTAATGACATTTTCTCTTGATTGGTCATTCTAGCTATAGCCTTGCCTTCTTGGAATCCAATCTGCACCCTCTACCTGGATGAGAGGTCTAAAACTCCGTATCTTGTCACTGTTCTGCTTAAGCTTTTTCAATGGCTTCTCATCCTTCAGAGGATAAAGCACAAAATCTTTAGCCTGCCATTTAAGATTCTCCATAATTTGTGCTATTTACACTCCAATATCTTTTTCCACTTTTTGCCTTGAATTTTGTGCTTAAACCAAACCACTTAAAGCTCCCTGCACACACCGTTTCATACTTCTACTTATTACAAATGCTTTTTCCTGTGTTTGAAAAGCTTTTTTCTTTCCCACTTCATCTACTACTCACTGAGTGATTCCTTCCTATTCTTTTTCAGAACTCAGATCAAGTCCAGATTTTAGAGTCAAAAGACTTGGATTAGAGACTAAATTCTTCCAGTTACTAGATATATGATTTTTATAAAGCTGCTTTTCTTTATTTGTAAATCAGGACTGATAATACCTACATCAGAGTATTGTTATACAGGTTAACGGAGGTTAGTTCTTTAAAGTGGTTAGCTCACTAAAAGCAGCAGTCAAGAAATTAAAGGATGCATTGTGGAACAATGGATGCGGAAGGAGGGACATCACTGCTGATGTCAGATGGATCTTGGCTGAAAGTAGAGAATACCAGAAAAATGTTTACCTGTGTTTTTTTGAATATGCAAAGGAATTCAACTATGTGGATCATAACAAATTATGGATAGCATTTCAAAGAATGGGGCACTTAATTGTCCTCTTCTGAATCTGGCTTGAATTTCTGGCAGTTCCCTGTCTATGTACTACTGCCACTGTTTTTGAACCATCTTCAACAAAATTTTAATTGCGTGTGATATTAATGATATTGTTCGATAACCTCTGCAAGCCGTTGGATCACCTTTCCTTCGGAATGGGCACAAATATGGATGTCTTCCAGTTGGTTGGCCAGATAGCTGTGTTACAAATTTCTTGGCATAGACAAGTGAGCACCTCCAGCATTGCATCCATTTGTAGAAACATCTCGATTTAGTATTCTGTCAATCCCTGAAGCCTTGTTTTTTGCCAATGTCTTCAGTGCAGCTTGGAGTTTTTCCCTCAGTACCATTGGTTCTTGATCATATGCTACCTCCTGAAATGGTAGAATGTTGACCAATTCTTTTTGGTACAGTGACTCTGTGTATTCTCTACATCTTCTTTTGATGCTTCCTGCATCATACAATATTTTTCCCATAGAATCATTAAATACTGCAATTCAAAGCTTGAATTTTTTTTCCAGTTCTTTCACCTTGAGAAATGGTTTTCATTCTCCTGATGGAAGATTTCTTTGAACTACCAGGCTCAGAGAAATGTGCTCATCCCCACACCCTGGGCACACTTACAGTACTTATCACATTACAATACATTGAGATTATCTATTTATGTATTTATTTTACCACTCAGCTATAAATTATGGAAGATGTGATAGAGACTTCTAGATGTCCCCCAATGTCCATTCTTCTCTTCTTCCTTTACTAACAACTCCTATGCTTAGAGGTGTATATTGCTGCCCAGAGTAAAGATAACATTTCCAAGTCCTCTTCCCCTATAATACTACTTTTTTTTTCTATTGCTTCATAAAAGCATCCCAAACTTAGCAGCTTAAAACAAAAACAACCAGGGAGGCGGGGCCAAGATGGCAGAGTAGTCAGCTGCTTCCCTTGGACCCTCTTGCAACAAAGACCTGAAAAAACAAGTGACTCAATTATATATGACAATCTAGGAGCCCTGAATATCTAAGACAAAGTTGAGGAACCAGACTGAGTGGCAGGGGGAGGGAGAGACGGTTCAGAAGCAGCAAGGAGTTGCCAGACCTGACCTGGCGAGAGCTGAGCTCTTCAGGCCTGATCAGCTCAGGGGTGAGCAGTGAGGCAGGCAAGTAGCCGTGGTTGGGGGGCGTATTCTGCACTGAGAGAGACACTGTAGCACAGAGTCTAATTGGCCATCCAAAACCAGTGAGAACCAGCCCTAGATCGGTGAAAGATAAGTACTTGCCTATGGCCTACTGCATGGATCAAAAACACCCCCCTTAGGGAAAAACCTCTCTCCTATTTACCTCCTCCGTCCCTGCTCTGCACTTGGTCCCAGACCAGCTTCAGCAATCGCGAAGTCCTCTGGACTGGAAGTAGGATACATCATACACCCTGAGCCATTCTCCAGGCCTTGGAGAGTGAAAAACTTAACAAACAAGGGAAAGAATAAACTGCCAGCTCCCCTAAGCCAGGAATCCAAGCTAGGCACAGCTCCTTTGCCTAGGCACAAGCATAAGGGATCCATGGACTTTGAGTGCCTTTCTGCCTGAATAGACTTGTGTGGGCCCATTTCAACAGTGTAGGCCATCATTACCACAGTACAACAGGGTATATACCTGAAGTCTAACTTGAATTGTTTCAGCTGTGAAGTGGCAGGTTTCTTCCTGGACACTTGGGGGCAGCTGTCAGCCCCTGCCTTGCTCAGAGTGTTTCCCCCAGCTGCAGCCAGTTGCCTGTGCCTACACCAATCACCCGTGCTTGTCTAGGACTGTGAGAGCCTGCACCACACACATAGTGGCTACCTACCTGGGCACCTGAGCTGAATCCATACAGGAGGAGTGGGCAGACTCCTGAGTTCACGTGCCTAGTAACATCTCTAACCACCTGGTGACAGGACATTAGAGCTTCAATGGTGCCAATAATCAAACTAGCTCATATAAGCAGCCTATTTGGGCATATCAAAACAAAACAAGAACCTAGGACACAGTAAGCAAACATAAAATAAATAAATATAATAACTTATTGATAGCTTGGAGACAACAGTCAATATCAAATCACATACAGAGGCAGTCCATGATGGCTTCAGCAAGCTCCCAAAATAAAGAATCTAGAAATTTTCCAGAGGAGGACAATTCCTTTTAATTAGTGGAGGCAGAATACAAAAGATTAATATACAGAACTCTTCAAGAAATTAGGAGGAAATTAATCAAAACACAGAACACGCAAGAGAGGAAATTAAAAACATTAGAGAAGAGCATAGTGACAAATTTAACAAGCTGCAAGAATACATAGAAAGACAGTAATCAGAAACCCAGAAGATTAACAATAAAATTTCAGAAACAGACAACTCAGTAGAAAGTCATAGGAACAGAATTGAGGCAATGGAAGTCAGAATTAGTGAGACTGAAGATAAAGCACTTGACACTAACTTACTTGCAAAAAATTAGATAAGAGGATTTAAAAAAATGAAGAAACCCTAAGAATTATGTGGGACTCGATCAAGATGAATAACCTACAAGTGATTGGAGTACCAGAACAGAGGGGAAAACAGAAAATACAGAGAGAATTGTTGAAGTTTTATTGGCAGAAAACTTCCCTGATATCGTGAAAGATGACAAGGTATCTATACAAGATGCTCATTGAACCCCACATAAGGTATATCCCAAAAGAAAGTCACCAAGACATATTATAATCAAACTTGCCAAAACCAAAGATAAAGAGAGAATTTTAAATGGCTAGGGATAAATGAAAAGTCATCTGCAAAGGAGAGTCCATAAGAATAAGCTCAAACTACTCAGCAGAAACCACTCAGGCAAGAAGGCAATGGGATGACATATATAAAGCCTTGAAGGAAAAAAACTGCCAGTCAAGAATTATATATCCAGCAAAACCGACTCTTAAATATGATGGTGAAATTAGGGCATTTCCAGATAAACAGAAGTTTAGCGAATTTGTAAAAACAAAACCAAAATTACAAGAAATACTAAAGGGAGTCCTTTGTTTAGAAAATCAGTAACATCAGATAACAAGCCAAGACTAGAACACAGGACAGAGCAACCAGATATCAACCCAGATGGGGAAGTCACAAAAGTAAAACAAAGCTAAAACACTGAAAATAGGGAAACAGATGTCAATATGTAAACAATGACAACATTAAAACAAAAAAGAGGGACTTAAAAAAACGTAGACATAGACTTTGCATATGGAGAAGAAATCAAGGCGATGTAAAGAAATAAAAGACTGGTATAAACTCAGAAAAATAGGGGTAAATATTAAGGTAACCACAAAGGAAACTAACAATCCTACAAGTCAAAACAAAAAACTGGAAAAATATAAAGACTCAGCAAACAATAAATCAACAAAAATGGAAAAGGTGAAAAGAAAATACATAAAGAAAAGCAACTCAGCACAGAAAATTAAGTAGAACAAGGAAACTGTGAACAACACACAAAAAAAGACATCAAAATGACAGCACTAAACTCATACCTATCAATAATTACGCTGAATGTAAATGGAGTAAATGCACCAATAAAGAGAGAGTGGCAAACTGAATAAAAAAACATGATCCGTCTATATGCTGCCTACAAGAGATACATCTTAGACTTAAAGACACAAACAAACTGAAACTCAAAGGATGGAAAAAAATATATCAAGCAAACTACACTCAAAAAAGAGCAGGAGGAGACTTCCGGCAAAATGGCACTCTAGGCAGAAACACCACGCCGTCCCTCCACAGTAAAGCTCCGAAAAACTAACCCAAACAGAGAAAAACAACAATCCTGAAACCCTAAAACATCAAATGAAGAGATAAAGAACTCAGCCAAGCATCAAATGGAGTGAGAAAACTGACAGAGAAGGGAGAGCAAGGACAGATTCATGCAGCGGTCCCCTACCAGCTAACGCAGCGCGGATC
>NW_004444081.1:3114012-3133495 GCF_000243295.1 Trichechus manatus latirostris
TGAGAATCCAGACATAAATTCATCCACCTATGAGCAGCTGATATTTGACAAAGGCCCAAAGTCCATTAATTGGGGAAAAGACAGTCTCTTTAACAAGTGGTGCTGGCATAACTGGACATCCATTGGCAAAAAACTGAAACAAGACCCATACCTCACCCCATGCACACAAACTAACTCAAAATGGATCAAAGAGTTAAATATATAATAAAAACGATAAAGATCATGGAAGAAAAAATAGGGATAACACTAGGAGCCCTAATACGTGGCATAAACAGAATACGAACCATAAGTAACAATGCACAAGCACCAGAAGAGAGACTAGATAACTGGGGCCTCCTAAAAATCAAACACTTATGCTCATCAAAAGACTTCACCAAAAGGGTCAAAAGACAACCTACAGAGTGGGAAAAAAATTTTGGCTACGACAAATCCGATCAGTGTCTAATCTCTAAAATCTAAAAGATACTGCAAAACCTCAACAACATAGAGACAAATAATCCAATTAAAAAATGGGTAAAGGATACGAACAGACACTTCACCAAAGAAGATATTCAGGTGGCTAACAGAAACATGAGGAAATGTTCACGATCATCAGCCATTAGAGAAATGCAGATCAAAACTACAATGAGATACCATCTCTCCCCAACAAGGCTAGCACTAATCCAAAAAACACAGAATAATAAATGCTGGAGAGGTTGTGGAGAGACTGGAACACTTATACAGTGTTGGTGGGAATGTAAAATGGTACAACGACTTTGGAAATCGATTTGGCGCTTCCTTAAAAGCTAGAAATAGAAGCACCATAGGAAGCAGCTATCCTGCTCCTTGGAATATATCCTAGAGAAATAAGAGCCATCACACGAATAGGTAGATTCACACTCATGTTCATCGCAACACTGTTTACAATAGCAAAAAGATAGAAACAACCTAGGTGCCCATCCATCAACAGATGAATGGATAAACAAATTATGGTATATCCACACAATGGAATACTACACAATGATAAAGAACAACGATGAAGCCGTGAAACATAACATGGAGGAATCTGGAGGGCATTATGCTAAGTCAATTTAGTCTGCCACACAAGGACAAATATTGTATAAGACCACTATTATAAGAACTCAAGAAAAGGTTTAACACAGAAGAAAACATTCTTTGATGGTTACGAGGGGTGGGAGGAAGGGTGAGGGTTATTCACTAACTAGATAGTAGATAAGTATTATCTTAGGTGAAGGGAAGGACAGCACACACTACAGGGGTAGTCAGCACAACTGGACTAAACCAAAACTAAGAAGTTTACTGACTACAATCAAATGCTTTGAGGGACAAAGTAGCAGGGGTAGGGGTCTGGGGACCATGCTTTCAGGGTACATCTAGGTCAATTGGCATAGCAAAGCTTATTAAGAAAATGTTCTGCATCCTACTTTGATGAGTGGCGTCTGGGGTCTTAAAAGCTTGCAAGCAGCCATCTAAGATGCATCAATTCATCCCGACCACCTGGAGTAAAGGAGAATGAAGAACACTAAAGACGCAAGGAAAGTAGTAGCCCAAGAGACAGAAAGGGCCACATAAACCAGAGACTTCATCAGCCTGAGACCAGAAGAATTGGATGGTGCCCAGCTACCACCAGTGACTGCCCTGATAGGGAACACAACAGAGAGTCCCAGATGGAGCAGGAGAAAGGTGGGGTGCAGAACTCAAATTCTAGTAAGAAGACCAGACTTAATGGTCTGACTGAGACTGGAGGAGCCCTTGAAAGCATGGTCCCTGGATTGTCTATTAGCCCAGAACTAAAACAATTTGTGAGGCCAACTCTTCAGACAAGGATTGGAGTGGACAGTGGGACATGAAAGTGATACTCGTGAAGAGTGTGCCTCTTAGCTCAAGTAGATACAGGAGACTAAACAGGCAGCTTCTGTCCAGAGGTGAGATGGGAAAGCAGAGAGGGTTAGGAGCTGGTTGAATGGACATGGGGAATCAGGGGTGGAAAGGAGGAGTGTGCTGTCACAGTAAGGGGAGAGCAATTAGGGTCACATAACAATGTATGTATAAATTTTTGTATGGGAGATTAACTTGAAATGTAAACTTCACTTAAACTACAGCAATAAAAAATTAAAGAAAAAAAACAATAACAATCATTTTATTATTCCTCATATTTTTGTGGGTAAGCAATCTGAGAGGTGCTTGGCAGGGTGGTTCTGATTCATGTCTCTCATATGAGTTTGGCCAGCTGGAGATAGAGCTGGAAGAGCAGGGGGTTGGAGCATCAGGAGACTGGCTGCAAATCTCTCTTTCTTCATGTAGTGTTAGGGTCTCTCCATGTGGCTTCCTTTCTTCCTCCATGGTCTGGTTTGGACTTGGTCACAGCACAGTGACCTCAGGGAATTCTTATATGGCAGATTTTGGGTCCAAAAGCAAGGTCCCAAGACAACCATCTGAAAATTGTATTGCCTCTTATGATCTAGAAGCTTCTTAAACCACTTAGTGTCACTTCTGCCATAGACCAGGGGATGGAACATAGGCCCCATTTCTCAATGAGAGGAAGTGTCAAATTTACATTATAAGAAAAGCTTGTAAGGTAGAAGCGATAGTTGCAGCCGTCTTTGGAAACTACAACCTAAGACACACATAATAAGGTTGGACCAAGGGAATGTCAATGGAAGGAATGGGTGGAATATCTAGATAATCCCTTAAAGTGTGTGTCTGTGTGAGGAGGAGTTCCATGGCTTGCACTTTCCTTGCCTTTTCCTGTAGGCTTGAAGGTGTACGTGATGGTGGGTGAACTGTCTGCATAAACGTGTATATGTGCACATACACGTACAGGCTGTACCTCGAAATCCCAAGCAATCTAGACTGTTAGGATAAGGACTCCACTATCCAATCTGATTGCGTGACACACACAAAGATACTTTTACAGAGTGTTAGCAATTGAAACCAAAACCAAAACCAAACCCATTGCTGTCAATTCAATTCCAACTCATAGTGACCCTGTAGGACAGAGTAGAACTGTCCCATAGGATTTCCAGGGGGCTGGTGGATTCGAACTGCCGAGCTTTTGGTTAGCAGACAAGTTCCTAACCACTGCACCACCCAGGCTCCTAGCAATTGAAAACCATTATTATTATTTATAAGGAGCCTTGGTGGCACAGTGGTTAAGAGCTCAGCTGCTAACTGAATGGTCGGCAGTTCAAATCCACCAGTCTCACTGCAGGAGAAAGGACCTGGCAACCTGCTCTCATAAAGACTGTAGCCTAGAAAATCCTATAGGATAGTTCTACTCTGTCCTATAGGGTAGCTAGACACACGACACACACGACAACAATTATTATTTAGAGAAGGTAAACAGTAAACAACAGGGAACAGATTATTTATAGAAAGCAAATAGGAAACAACAGGAACAGATCAGAGATGAGCAGCTCTCAGCACAGTTGGGTGTTTTCTGTTGCCAAAGGCAGGTCAGCTTGGCTTTCCACGCTGCCTTTTGCTCTGCACCGGGCATCCACCTGCACAGGTCCAGACCGTGGCTGCTTCCCCTTCACAGGGCTCCCAGTTCCTCTGGTGACCTCCTGCCCAGAGGTGCCCAGCTCTACTCCATGCAATGACTCTACCCATTACCGCCATCTGCTCCGTGGGCCCACTCATCCACGACCACCATCTGTCAGTCTCATGGTTCTCACCACTGGCACCACTGCCACTGTTTCTCTACCATTCAGCTCTGTTGTGCTTGCTGTCATTTCTCTAGGTCTTTAATGTTACCAGCTCACTGTCACCAATTCAGTACAACCCTTTCACTTGGATCTAGAAGGTTCTCAGTGCAAGGACCCAAGTCCAAAGGATGCCCTTTTCTCCAGATTCTGGTTGATGAGGAGGTCCTCCCCAAAAACCTCTGTGAGATGGGCTACTTATGTAGGAAAATTCCTTGTCAATTTCAAGGTGTGGCTTTCCTAGCAGAATAGTAAACCAACCAATCACATTAGGTGTATTGCAAGCTACTTATAGGGATAGCAAACTGACCAATCATTGCAAGTCACTTAGACAGTCAGCAAACAGACCACTCACTTGGCAGATTGCGGCCTGACCAATCATTTTGGTGAACTACAAACCCACATAAAAAAACCCATTGTACCACAGCGGGGTTGGAACACTTACCTTGGACAAGATGGAAGCCATATATTAACAATTGACAGAATAACACTATCAGAAATGAAAGAGGAGGTGTCAACACATGTCCTACAAACATTAAAAAAGAGAAAATAAATATTATAAACAATTTTATGACAATGGCTTCAATAGCTTACATTTAACAGACAAAAATAAATTCAAAAACTTCAAAACCCAATGGAATAAGAAGTAGAAAATTTGACTAGCCGCATACCTCTTAAAGAAATTGAAATTGTTATTAAATACCTTCCCATAAATAAAACTTTAAGCCCATATGGCTTCATTGGTAAATTCTACCAAAATTTTAGGGAAGTAATAGCATTAAAAAATTCTTTGAAAGAGTAAAGAAAAATGGAACATATCCCAAGGAATATTGTAAGACCAGTTTAAGCCCTGTATTGAACTAGAACAGGGATACCACAATAAAATAAAATTACTGACTAATATTTGTCATGAACATAGATGCAAGAATTGTAAGCAAAATTAGGAAATTTTACAGTATATAAAAAGGATATGACACCATGACCAAGAGAGTTTATCCAAAGAATGAAAGGTTGACTTAACATTTGAAAATCAGTCAATGTCATTCACCATTATAATTATCTCAAAAAAGAAAAGTCTTAACAAAATTCAACACTTGTTCACAATAAAAACTCTCGGCACTCTAAAATAAAAGGAAATTCCCTTGATCTGATAAAAACCAAACACCAAACCCACTTCCATTCAGTTGATTCTGACTCACAGTGACCCTACAGGACAGAATGGAACTGCCTTATAGGGCTTCCAAGGCTATGAATCTTTACGGAAGCAGATTGCCACATCTTTCTCCCGTGGAGCGGCTGGTAGGTTTGAATCACTGACCTTTTGGTTTGCAGCCTATTGCTTTAACTTCTGTGCTCCCAGGGCTTCTTGATCTGATAAAGTACATCTAAAACACACTCTACATCATCCATAATCAAGAAATATTGAACACTTCCTTCAAAGATTGGGAACAAAGTTGTAAGATGTTCACTCTCAACCCATTCTATTCAACATAATCCTGGAAATCCCAGACAGTGCAATAAGACAAGGAGAAGAAATAAAGAGCATAAATATTGGGAAAAAAGTAGAACTCTCTTTATTCACAGACAACATGATTGTGTACGTAAAAAATCCAAAGGAACCTACGAGAAAAATAAATCACTAGGACTGATAAGTAAATTTAGCAAGGTCACAGGCTCCAAAGTTAATATGAAAGAAAAAAAGTCAATTGTATTTCTATATACCAGCCACAGACATTTGGAATATGAGTACTTTTTGAAACTGCCACTTATAATAATATCTAAAAATATCAAAAACATGGGAATAAATATAATAAAAGATTTGCAAAACCTCTACCCTGGAAAATAAAAAAAAAAAGCTGAGAGAAATGAAGAAAAACCAAATGAATGGAAATATATGCCATATTAATGGATTGGAAGATTCAATATTTTAAGATGTCATTCCTCCCCAAAATGACGTATAGATTCAAATCAAAATCCAGGCAGACACCTAGAGCCCAGATGTTGGTTGCTAACAGCATTCTCCAGTAAAAGAAACCTGGGCTCCTTGGAGAAATTGCTGATTCTAGGCCTGGGGCAGGAAATATGCCAGATGAACTTGGAGAATTTTGTAGAGCCAAAAAGTAAGGAAGGGCTCAAAAACCAAAAATATGTGGTTATGTCAAAGAGTCACAGGAACCAACCGAGTAAAACAAAATAAAGTAGTATTGGGTTCTAGCCCACAGTATAAAATAAATATACATTAAGCCACATTGATATAAATAAATGGTTGATAAATAAATAAATGGAGGAGTTTAGACAAATGTCTCATGCAGAAGAAGTCCAAATAATTTAAGCTGATGCTTCACCCTCATGGAGGTAGAACATAACTCCTAGCACACAGTGATTTCCAAAAAGTACAATATGGAAAAGGGAAAAAAAATAGTAACTTTAAATTGGAAAAACCTGCCAAACACTACCTCAACTAGGTGATCAAGATTAATCTTAATAATGATAAAGTATGTATCCTTGATACAAAGTGATAAGAATGGCACTTTACCTCTTCCTCCCAAAACTCCACCTCATCTTGAGCAAAACATCAGACAAATCTCAACTGGAGGAGATTCTGCAATATACCTGTGCCAATTGTGACACTGCTATTGTTGCTAATTGTACTACTAAAGGGGCTAAGTGGGCAAACTCCACCTTTATTACTAACTGCGTGGTATCAGTGTGAATCTAATCCCCACCTGGAAATGGATCCAGAATTCACCTTCCCGCATCTCCAAGATCCTTGGGGCCAGCCACTTCTTCTGTGGCACTTCTCTCACCCTAACCACCCTGACCACCTGACACCAGGTCATCAGGAACCAGACGTAGGCTCAGGAGTCTGCACTACTTTCTGCACTTCAGACAAGCCAGCTCCAATCTCTTCCGCTAGCCCCCTGGGGCTAGGTCACATAGTTAGGATCCTTCCAGTCAATGGATATGCATGACTGCATTATGCCTCCCTCCCTTCCTGAGGTTAGTTCACCAGGTGTAGGGCCTGTGTAGCTCCTACTTGCCTGGCTACTTTGGAAAACAAAAGCATCTTGATTGCATGGATAATTTTCAGAAACCAGATACAAGAGGCCAGACTTAGTTCTTTGTCCCACAATACCTAACCAGTACTCTTCAAAACTGTGAAAGTCATCAAAAACATGTAAAGCCCGAGCAACTGATACAGCAGGTAGAGCCTTTGGAGACATGACTACTAAATGTAACGTGGCGTCCTGGATGGGGCCCTGGAACAGAAACAGAGTATTAGGTTAAAACTAAAAGAATCTGAATAAACCATGAATTTGAGTTAGTAATGATGTATCAATATTTGTTCATTAATTGTGACAAATGTACCATACTAGTGTAAGATATTAATAATAGGGGAAATTGGGTGTGAGGTATATGAGAACGTTCTCTTTTCTGTCTTCACTTTTCTGTAAGTCAAAATCTACTCTAAAATTTAAAAATTTCTTAAAGGGTAACAAAAATCCAAGCAGGTTTTTTTTTTTTCCTCAGCATTTATAAGCTGATTCTAAAATTTATAGGGATATGCAAAGAACTAGAACAGTGAAACAATCAAAAAGAATAACAAAGCCGGAGGCCTTACACTACTTGATTTCTAGAAGAACTCTAAAAGCTACAGTAATCAAGACAGTGTGGTACTGACAAAAACATAGATAAATAGATCAATGGAACAGGATAGAAAGTCCAGAAATAGATCTACAGACATAAATTTAATTGATTTTTGATACAATCACCAATTTGGCAATTCAATTCCATGGAAAAAGGAAAATCTTTTCAACAAATTGTGCTGAAACAAAAAGTTAACTATTTGGAAGGAAGATAAACTTGACTCCTTCCTCAAATCATATCCAAAAATTTATTTGGGAAGAATCGTAGTCCTAAATGTGAAAGCTAAGTTTATAAAACTTATAGAAGAAAAGATAGGATAATGCCTTCATAACATTGGAGTGAGAAACGACTTTTAGATAGGACACAAAAGGCACTACTAATTAAAAAAACAAATAAAAGAAAAAAAATTAGTTGGAACTTCATCAAAATTTAACAACTTCTGCTCATTAATGGGCACTATTAAGAAAATGAAATGACAAGCCACAGATTGGGAGAAAGCATTCACAATACGTATATTTGATAGACAACTTGTATTCAAAATACATAAAGAATTCCTATAAGAATTCTTACTGACCACTCAATACTGGCAAGGATGTGGGACAACAGAAACTCTTATTCATTTTTCTTGGGAATGCAAAATGGTACAGCCACTCTGGAAGACAAGACAGTCCGGCAGTTTCTTACAAAGCTAACTATATGATCTAGCAATCACAATCTCAGGTATTTTACCCAAATGAATTAAAAATTTATGCCTGCATAAAAGCCTATACACAAATGTTTATAGCTGTTTTATTCATAATTGCCAAAATTTGAAGCAACCAAGAAGTTCTTCAGTAGGTGAATGGATAGTACATATGTACAATGGACAATTATTTAGTGATAAAAAGAAATGTGCTATCAAGCTATGAGAAGACATGGAGAAACTGTAAATGCATATTGTTGAGTGATTGAAGCCAGTCTGAAAAAGCTACACACTGTATGATTCCAACTATATGACATTCTGGAAAAGGCAAACTACAGAGACGGTCAAAAGATCAGTGGTTGCCAGGGGGTGGGGTCGGGTGGGGAGAAGAAAGAATAGGTGAAGTGCTGGACATTTTAAGGGCAATGGAACTCTTCTCCATGAGATAGTAATGGTGGATACATGACATTATGCATTTGTCAAAACAAATAGAACTGTACAACACAAAGATTGAACCCTAAAGTAAACTGAACTTCAGTTAATAATAATGTATCAATACTGGTTCAACTGTAGCAAGTATAAAATGTTAATAATAGGATAAACTGTGTGCAGGATTGAGAGGGGTCATATGGGAGCTCTACTTTCTATGCAATTTTTCTATAAACCTAGTCGTGCTCTAAAACATATAATGTATTAAAAAATAATTCCTACAAATCTCTGAAAAAACACATTATCCAATTAGAAATGTGCAAAACACTTGAAATATATATTTCACAAAAGAACATAGATGAATAGCCAACAAGCATATGAAAAGAGGCTCAACATTATTAGTCTTAAAGAAAATGCAAATTAAACCCCGCATATATGACTTCACTCTCACTGTTGCTGTTAGGTGCTGTAGAGTTGATTCTGACTCACACCACAGTATGTACAACAGAACAAAACACTGCCCGGTCCTGTGCCATCCTCACAATCATTGTTATGCTTGAGCCGATTGTTGCAGCCACTGTGTCAATCCTTCTCACTGAGGATCTTCCTCTTTTTTGCTGACCCTCTACTTTACCAAACATGATGTTCTTCTCCAGGGACTGGTCCCTCCTAATAACATGTCCAAAGTAAGTGAGATGAAGTCTTGCTGTCCTTGCTTCCAAGGAGCATTCTGGCTGTACTTCTTCCAAGATAGATTTGTGTGTTCTTCCAGCACTCCACAGTAAATTCAATGTTCTTCTCCAACACCATAATTCAAATGCATCAATTCTTCTTTGGTCTTGCTTTTTCATCGTCCAGCTTTCTCAAGTACGTGAGGCGATTGAAAATACCATGGTTTGGGTCAGGCTCACCTTAGTTCTCAGAGTGACATCTTTGCTTTTTAACACTTTAAAGAGGTCTTTTGCAGCAGATTTGCCCAATGCAAAACATCGTTTGATTTCTTTACTGCCGCTTCAATGGGCATTGATTATGGATCCAAGTAAAATGAAGTCTGTCTTAGTCATCTAGTGCTGCTCTAACAGAAAAACCACAAGTGGATGGCCTTAACAAGGAGAAGTTTATTCTCTCACAGTCCTGTAGGATACAAGTCCAAATCAGGGCATCAGCTCCAGGAGAAGGCTTTTTCTCTCTTTTGGCTCTGGAGAAAGGTCCTTGTGATGCATCAGTCTTTCCTTGGTCTGGGAGCTTCTCTGCACAGGAACCTCAGGTCCAAAGGATGCACTCTGCTCCCAGCACTGCTTTCTTGGTGGTATGAGGTTCCCATGTGTCTCTGCTCACTTCTTTCTTTTATATCTCAAAAGAGATTGGATTAAGACACTATCGAATCTTGTAAACCTCATCAGTATAACCTCATCACATTGATAGAATTTACAGCACATAAGGAGATCACATATAACCTCATCATAGTGATAGAGTTTACAACACACAAGAAAATCACATCAGATTACATAATCATACAATACTAGGAATCATGACCCAGTCAAGCAGACAGACGTTTTTGGGGACACAATACAATCCATGACAAAGTCCTTGATGACTTCAGTATTTTCTGCATTTATCATGATGTTGCTTATTGGTCCAGCCGTGAGGATTTTTGTTTTCTTTATGTTGAGGTGCACTCTCACTAGAATGGCTAAAATTTAAGATTGACAATATTAAACATTGGTGAGAATGTTGAGCTACTGAAATTTTCATACACTGCTGGCCAAACTGTAAATGGTAGGACCACCTTGAAAACTTTTGATAGTTTCTCATAAAGTTAAAATCCCCTACCCTATAACCAGAAATTCCAGGTCTAGGTATTTAGCCAAGATAAGTAAAACTATATGTCTACAAAAAAAAAACAAAAAACAAATGGTACAACAATGATCTTAGCATCTCTGTTTCTAATAGCCCAAAATTGAAACACCCCAAATATCCATCTATAGAAAAATGGATAAACAAATTGTGGTACATTCATAAAACAGAATGCTATTCAGCAGTAAGAAGTAAAGAACTACTGGTACTAATACATGCAACAGCATGAATACATTTCAAAAGCATTATGTTGAGCTAAGAAGCCAAGTTATCATTTTCTATTTGGCTTATTTAGTTTAACATAATGTTTTTCTTGTTTACTGTATTGTACCAAAGAACCAGTTAATCTGACTCGCGATGACCCCATGTGTGTCAAAGTAGAATGGTGCTCCACGTGGTTTTCAGCGGCTAATTTTTTTTCAGAAGTAGATCACCAGGCCTTTTCTCTGAGGTGGCTCTGGGTGAACTTGAACTTCCAAACTTTCCATTAGCAGCCAGCCAAGTGTGTTAAACGTTTGCACCACCGAGGGACTTCGTACCAAAGGCAAAACTGATCTATAGGAATAGAAATAAGAGAGTGTTTATCTCTCTGGGGTTGAGGGTGAAGTGTCAACTGGAAAAAAAAAGGAAATTTTCTGGGGTGATGAAAATAATATCTTGATTTGGACTCAATTTCAAGCATGTGCAGAACTCATTGTTAGAACTCATTGAACTATCCATTTATGATCTGTGTATTTTCCTATATGTAATATACATGTCAATAAAGGAAAAAATGTCAATACAAAAAGGTAAAAAAAGTCTGGGTCTCTGAAATCTCGAACTACCATAGTATCCCTGGGTTACTTACCCCTTACCTTTACATGAGAGAATAACAAACTTGGAGTTTCTTTGTTAGACTGTAACTAGACTACAAAAGACTAACAAATCGTGGCAAATATAGCAGGGATGGTGTCTTAATCATCTTGTTTCCCTAATGTCTAGTATTATCACGACCTTAAGAAATATTTGTTGAATTTAATCGAATTTTTACATTTGGAAGGTCTCTAAGGGTACTTCCAGAATTAAGTGGCACAGTAGGTTCAACTCATTCCAGAAGCCCCAGTGCCATACCATGAGCCACTTTACCCAGATAAAACAAGCTCCTTGGGCAATGCACAATAATCTGGGAATGTACAGAGAATGGTGAGCCTCTCTGATTATGATTTATTTTGTATACTTCCAGTTTAGTTCCTAATTTTTATTTGAGGGAAAGGGGAGAAGTTGGGAGAGGACGTTGGACGTTTTTCCCCTTTGCGGAAATGTGGAAATATCCTGAACGTGTCATCAGGAAAGGAAGCTTTCAGAGCCTGATTTATTGTATATTGTTGAACTTTGGAAAATTCCAGAGTTGACCATTTCACAAGGCTATTTCTGTAGAATTACAAAATTACCAGTCGGCTTCCCACGAGTGTGTGCCACAGTGAAGTTGAATGACTGAACTTTGGGTTGTGGCTGATTCACACGTGTTTGAAGATTTGGACCTATACTTCTTTTGCTCATAACTATCTCTAGGAGTATTAATGCTGTAATTAAGCTAGAGCAGCAGGTCTGAAGAGAGAGATCAAATAAAGCCAATAAGAGCCAGCTTTCCTTCAGGTAGAATAATGGTCCTGTTTGCCTTTTCTCCCCGCTAGGGGTAGGGGGGAGGGTTAGGTTGGCTGCCTACCAAAAATGTTGGCAGTTCAAATCCACCAGCCACTGCTTGGAAACCCTATGGGGCAATTCTTACTTCAGGTGGGAGTTATTTAAGGAGCACAAACCATATCTTTTGGATCCAGCTCCCTCCAGTCTAGTCCATATTTTTAAAATTCCTCTGCCTACTCTTGCTACATGAGTCTTGAGTTCATCAAGTATATATCTCTTGACTCCATGCCTCAACGTATCTCATTCTGCACCCCACTTTACCTGCTACCACCTTTTCCCTTGTTCTATGATTCTGCATTCTCCTTAGAGTTTAGACCTGGTACTGAAATGGTTTTCACAGCTCAGATCTGGGCTTCTCTAAAAAGCAATGATAAACTTCTGATTTAGCTTCATCGCCTCTGGCCACTGGGAGTTTATCCCTATGATAATGGACATTAGACAGTGTGAAGTTACATTTGTTGATAGTCTCACTCTGGGCTTCTTTATGAGACTGAGAGAATGTAATCCAGCTTAAAATCTAAGGTTCTAGAGTCTGATGCCTGGGTGGAAATTCCTTCTGTAACTTGGGTATGTTGCTTATCCTCTCCGTGACTCAGTTTTGTCATCTATAAAACAAAATAAAATAAAATAAAAAAAACACTGCTGTTGAGTTGATTCCAACTCATGACCACCCCATGGGTTTCAGGGTAGAACTGTGCTCCACAGGGTTTTCAATGGCTGTGACCTTTGGGAAGTAGATCTCCATGCCTTTCTTAATAGTGGTGGTAATAACAATAAATTCATTGGATTAATATAGGAGGTAAATAAGTTAATGTATGTATCACAAAAACTATATCGAGCACATAGGAAGCACTCAATGAGCATTCACTAGTGTCATTAATATTAGTATTATTACTATTATTCCCCTGTTTATATAACTGGGCTTCTACTTTGTCTAGAGACCAACTGCTCATCTTGTGTCCAGCCTTGGAGCCTGGATTCTAGTCCTGTTGCCCTGTGTTGAGATCCTATCTGAGAAATTTCTTAATTCCCTATAAGTTCAAAGACTTATTTTGCTTTTACCCTTTTGGTTGTCTTTGCTGATTCCTCAGCCAAGGGTTTGAAGCCTTGCCACCTACCAGAGACTTAGTTAGTCTGACTCTACAAATCCTGTCTATTTCTGTATCCCCTTCATTGCTGTGGACTAGATTCCCAAGGACACACCCTGAATCTTCCTCATGCCAGTAACTCCACAGGAGTGCCATCTTTTGTCTATCGCCATTACCTCCCGTCTATTGACTTCCTTCTAGTTCCCACAGCTGATTCTGTTCCACCAGCATCTGCAGCATTCTACTTCTAATTCCAAAGTTAGTCCCATTTGAACTTACATCATTGCACTTCAAAAGAACCTGCCTTCTCGTGTTTTTAATATATGACATGGTCACTGAATCCGATACTTACATTTAGATGTTTCTGTGGTGGCCCAGTGGTTAAGAGCTCAGCGGCTAAGCAAAAAGGTCGGTGGTTCAAATCCACTAGCCGCTCCTTTGTAAACGCTATGGGGCAGTTCTACTCTGTCCAATAGAGTCGCGCTATGAGTTGAATCGATTTGATGGCAATGGGTATGTAGATTCAGCTCATGAAGAAAATAAAGATTGAATTGCTCAAGGCCTGTTTTAAGAAAAATTTTCACCATTTATCTCTGGACTCTTTTTTGCTCTAAGACATATATTTGACATTTTTATTTTATAAAATATTATAACCTTTTATCTATAGATATTTTAATTTGAGAATCACTTTCCTAGTTTTAATTCATTTGATCTTCATAATTACCCATTTAAAAAAAAATTCGGTAGCGCAACTGAGACCAAGGCTCAGCAATTTTCTACAGCTTCCCCCAAAATAAACTTCTAGTGAAAATCAGAACTTGAAACTAGAGCCAAAATCTCCTGTATTTAAGGCAGGTTCTTTTCTGATAAAATCAAATTCTCTTCCAAGTGCTAAATTTTGTTGGAGATGGAGACCAAGATAAAAATCATTTTGTTTTTCATCATTTGGTCAAAATGAACAAAACGACATCTTGAGTTCATTCATGAGTTTCCTGTGGATAGCCTTCATTTAGGTAGTGCTGGGCCAGGCCCTCAGACATATGCTTTGGGTCTTGATTAAATCAGGTACTCTTTCTTTCCCTGAGGAGAACAGCCATGTTTTATAGGTCTCAAGCACCAGTAAAGATGATGATGGCCATTCCCCTGACTCATAAAAGGCCCTTTCCTTTGGGCAGGAGTCCCTTAGTGGCACAAGTGATTAACTCATTGCTAACGAAAAGGTTGTCAGTTTGAGTCCATGCAGAGGTTCCTTGGAAGAAATGTCTGGACATCTACTTCTGAAAAATCAGTTACTGAAAACCCTATGGAGCATGGTTCTACTCTGAAATACATGGAGTCACTATGAGCTGGAGTTGCTTCCATGAGAACTGATTATTTTTATTTTCGCTTAGGCAAAATTGCAAATGAAAACTGTTAATTAAAGAAGAAAGTGGCAACCAACAAGGTGAGGCATAGACTTCCTGAGCAAGATGTTGAGTGAGAATTCCCTTTGTGCCTAACACAGTTGTTCTTAGCACCTGCAATGAAGTCACTGTAAGATAGCGTTTGGTTTTCTAAGCAATTCGTGTCACACCAGGCCACTGTGGTTTGGATGCAGCAGTAGTCAGAAGGTGTCAGAGGGACAGAAAGTTAGTTAGAAAGATGCAAGCACTCTGCAATATTATTGTAACAATAGAACCATCTGGGAAGTGTATAATATAGATAGCACATTTCGAAAGTTGAGAGTGTAGCCATTAAATATCACTCAGAGAAAATTAGATTTGGCCAAATGATATGAAGAAAGGCTATACCAAATGAATGTAAGCCTCCCTGAAGAGTTTGCTAACTAGAACATTTTCTGAGTAGTTTTTTAGGTACTGAACACTATTTTATGACAACTCAAGATGTATTCAATAGAAATCAAACTAGTAGCTCCTGCCTCTAATACTAATATTAAGAATATATATATATATATATATAAAATAGCAATTGATTAGATATAGGGAAATATATCAACAGCACGGTACATATTGAAATGTATACATATTGAAAGACAGATGTAAAGAGATGATCAAAGTTGAATGGGAGGCAATCAGGGAAGGTTTCTGGAGAAAATATGTTTCATACTGAGTCTTAAAATATAGTGGAGAGCAGGGTAGAGGGACTTACAGTTCTGGTGAATGGGCTAAGGATGATACATACAGTTTAAGTGTGACAAACAGCAAAGCAATTAGCCTTGGTTCCTGTAGAGGGGCTGTATTGACAAAAAATGAAAATAATATTGGCATTTAATGATAGCATTTTAAAACGTGCAAATCACACCATATCAAATCAATCTTCTTAAAGCACTGTTTGGATCACATTACTCTCCTACTCAAAAGCCTTCATTGGCTACCATCACTCATTAGGCAGAAGAATGATATTAAGAGAGTGAACTCTATAAGCAGACAATAAACTTCACACTGAATTTCCAGTTTAATATCTAATTACATTCCACCCCACCTCTTATCATTTGCACCAGCTAGATTGGACAACTTACTGTTCTTTGAAATTGTCTTACACAATCCCAATTTTCAGTTTCTCCTTGTTTAAGATGGCCTACAAATGTTGTATAATTTGCTCTTTTCTCTGCTCTCTTACATCATCTGCTTTCCTCCACATAGAAGCCTCAGCTTCATACTTCCTTTCTACCAATAGCTGAAAGAATGCTATCTCCCAGCTTCAGCTTAGATTCTTCTAGAAATCCTGCCCTGACCATCACTCCCACCTGGATTTGTTCCCTGTCCTATATGTTCCCGTCGCGTCTTGAGCTTAGCCATATGATGCACATCACAGTGTCCTGATGTAGCCTGACTACTTGTCTCTATGGGCAGACTTTGAACTTCTTGAGACGAGGTGCTGCCCTTTGCTCCGCTTTGTGTCACCGCACCCAGTATAGCTCTTCATACATACCTGGCATTCAGACAATATGTGTTTAATGAATAAATTAATATATGCATACACAGACGGCACAAATAACGGTAAATAATGTTAAGATACTTGAGGGAAAACTGTACTTTTTATTTTTTAATATTGTACCTAGCAAGTTGATACAAATAACTGACTCCTTAATAATGACTCTGAATTATAATGACACAACATGAACAAAAATTGTCCATGAAAGCCTGATAACTCTGCTGAAACCACAGCTAAATCCATTCTCCTTATGTTGTTCATCTCTTGAACCGTTTTAATTTCTGTGAAGCTGAACTCCTTTTTTCCTTCATTTGCTAAGAACAATTCACTCTGCCTGCCCGGCCTGAGGAAGGCTCCTGGGTATCATTGCTCTGGCAGGTGGTTTTCATTTGCCTGTCCAGAGATGCTGGCACTCCTGCAAACATAGCTTCTGTCTCCCTCCCAGCAGGTCCCCAGTGCTGCCTGCTGCCTGCATCCTAAACAATGGCTTGTTATAACCTGTAATCTGTGGTTCTAACAGCAATGCAGCTCTCTTTTCCTACAGCAACTCTGAGGGGAAAAAAAAAAAAAAACCTTCTTAGACTATTACATTGCAAAATATATTTTTAAATTTTAATTAAATACACTACTTTTCAAACATTTCTTCTGCAATTATATATGTTGTCCATTTAAACTTTGACAAAAAGAGCTGAATTGGACTGGGACCTTATTGTTAAGCCCTGGCAGCTGCTGACTGAGTTTAGTTTCCTAAGCAACCTGGAAACTTAATTATACCCAAACAACAAGGACAAGTATTTAGAGGAAGAAGATTTAATGAAATCACCATCGTCAAGAATCTAAGAATTGAGATTATTGAGGGAAAGGAAAGTCAAAGTGAGAAAATGTGATTGGTGGTCAGAAAAATATCTGCAGAGATTTTGAAACAATAATTGTCAAAGTGCTTCAATATTTTAAATATTTATTAGATAATCTTCAGGTTTTCAGTGGGAGATCTGACTGCAAGTATTTAAACAATCAGCTAAATTTCATTGTCTTGAACAGTGCTTGCACCTAGTAGCTGTACAGGGTTAAGGAAATGTTTCTTAAAGACATGATCTTTGAGCTGGACTTTCAAACATAGGTAGAATTTGGATACATTTGTGATCACAATTAATCTGTTTATTCAGTTCAAATTCCCCATGTGTTGCCATCATGGTTTGCTGTTATACCTACCTGGTTTCCCTAACATCATTCCAATTCCCCATCACCCCATCAATATAACATTGAGCCTGGTCCAGATTAAAGTGCTGTGAAGAATCTAGCTCCTCCTATGATTCCATATTGTTATTAATGCAATCTCAAACTATAGCTCTTATTATGTTGAGAGCTTTAAAATTAAGAGGCCTTAAGATATGAGATTCCACGGAGTTCTGGCAAAGTGGCGCTCTAGGCAGAAGCACCACGCCGTCCCTCCACAGCAAAGATCCGAAAAACTAAGCCGAACAGAGAATACAACAATCCTGAAACCCTAAAACATCAAATGAAGAGACAAAGAACTCAGCCAAACACCAAATGGAGTGAGAAAACTGACAGAGAACGGAGAGCAAGGACAGATTCATGCAGAGGTCCCCTACCCGCTAACGCAGCATGGATCCACCATCTTGGACTCCCATCAGAGACCAGCAAACGGGAGTACGAGAAAGCAGCCTCACGGAGCGTCCAGCAGGAGACAAAACAACCAGTAATTTGCGGTGTGCACTTTCCCACCCACCACTCCTCTTCGCCCCTGCTCGGCCTCCTCTGCTTCCTACAGCCACGGTCTCTTGACTGGGAAGCACTGGCTGCTTGGATTCCACACACCCAAGCGGGCGGCTCTCTGGGTGCCATTTGTTGGCTGCTAGTGTTGCTTTTTTTTTTTCTGCTTCTTTTGAATTCTCACTTGCCTCTCGCCACCTCCCCCTCCTTTCACTCGAGTGCCTGGCTTTGTGCGCCATCTTTGCTTCTTCCTGAGGGGCTCCAGAGTACCGGGAATTTGTGATATACACTTTCCCACTCTCTACCCTTCTTCACTCACACTCGGCCTCCTCTGCTTCCCGTGGACACAGTCTCTTGTCCAGAAACACCAGCCCACACTAGCTGGCTCTCTGAGAGCCATTTGTTGGCTGCTGCTCTTGCTTTTTTTTTTTTTTTTTTTTTCTGATTCTTTTGATTTCTTGCTTGCCTCTCGCTGCCTCCCCCTCCTTTCGCTCGAGTGCCTGGCTCCGTGCGCCATCTTTGCTTCTTCCTGAGGGGCTGCGGAGCTACATTCAAGTGTGGAGCTGCTTCCTGGTCTGGGCTACGGCACTGATGGGATCCCGGGGCTTTTGTTCATTTGTTCATTTTGAATGTTTGTTTGTTTTCTTTTCCTTTTCTTGAGTTGGGAGCCCTTTCTGGCCAGGCGGAGCTGCGTGGCAAGGAACTCCTCTTCAGCTTCCAAAGACGTGCAGAGGGATCCCTGAGGGCATTTCTTTTTTTGTTGATTTTTGTTTTCTATTTTTTGGGGGAGCCTTTCTTGTTCTTTTTTTTTCATTCGTTTTGTTTTCTTTTCCCTCTTTTTCCCTTTTTGACTTTCTTCATTGCTCAGTTTCTCGTCTCTCTATATCTTCCTTCTCTTTCTGATCCCTGAATACCCAGTGTTGTATACCTTACGCCTTCTAGTCAGGCTCTACTGCAACACCTGAGAGCGACTTCCCCAGACCTCATAGCTGCATCAGTGGGATCCCTGGGAACTTTGTGGTTCTTTAACGTTTCTGATTTTTATTTATTCATTCTTTTCTTTTCCTCCTCTTCCCCTTTCTGTTTTTCTCCATTTCATAGTCTCTCATCTCTCCATTCCAACGGCAAGCTGCCCTAGCATTCTTTTTTTTTTGTTTGTATGTTTTTGGCTCCTGTTCCTCTCCCCTCTCTCCCATATCCATCTTAGCTTCCCACATAACAATCTCCCTGCTGCATCCTGCCTACCTGCACCGTGCGCTTGACATCACACCACCAAGCAGCACAGGCACGGCCTACTGGAACCTGCCTTGCACTGATTACTGACCCACCCTGGTGGCTGTAGTAAGTGCTACAAACAACCCGTCCCAGTAACTCCTCTTCAGCTAGACTGCCCTGCTGTACCATATCTGAGTGACTGACCCTGCCAGTTGGAGAAGGAGGAGAAAAGTATTCAGCACACAGACAAACAAACAATAAAGAACACACAGTCCCCCTGCTCAGACATAGTCAAATATTTTTTTTAAAAACGGGATGAAACAAACAAATCTACAATCAATAAATGAGAAAAATAACTATTGAATGCCCCAAAAACAGCAGACAATATCAAAACATTTACAAAAACAGGACAGGATGGTTCCAGTAGGTGTCCAAAATAAAACACCAGATGATTTTCCAGTAGAAGGAAATGCACTAGAACTACCTGATAGGGAATTCAAATCTCTAAT
>NW_004444081.1:3139609-3154355 GCF_000243295.1 Trichechus manatus latirostris
AATATGTTGTGGGGTTGTTAACCAATGTCATAAAACAACATGTGTACTACTGTTTCATGAGAAACTATTTGTTCTGTAAGCCTTCACCTGAAGTACCATAAAATATTAAAAAAAAAAAAAAGACATGAGATTCCAAAACAAACTTCCAAGTAATTTACCAGACCTTCATTAGCATCTATACAGATGATCAGAAATTTTGCTTCGATGCATCCTGTTGAAGGAATTTCCCTAATTCATGGGACACCCTATATCGGTATTAAAAAATTCTCATTGAAAGCCTTCCTCATATTGAGCCAAAATCTGCCACCTGTCTTCTACCCTTTTGTCCTAGTTATACCCTACAGCCACACCTAAACCCATTTCTCTTTTATTGGACTCTTTATATTTGAAGTAGGTGTCATATTTCTAAAAGGAGCCCTGTTGGTGCTGTAGTAAAGCATTCAACTGCTATCCAAAAGGTCCCTGGTTCTAAACTCCTAGCCACTCGTGGGAGAAAGACATGGCAGTCTGCCTCTGTAAAGGTTATAGCCTTGGAAATCCTATGGAGCAGTTCTATTCTGTCCTACAGGGTCGCTAGGGGTCGGAATCAATTCGATGGCTATGAGTTTCTGGTTTTGGTGGCCATGTTTCTCATTTTTGTTTTCTTCCCCAGACTAATTACCTCTACTTCTTCCAATCACTTTTCAGGTTTAATAAAAGGAAGAGATTCAGAAATCAGAGGTATATTTCCTCCATCATCGTATTTAAGTCTTGCCCCTTCATAATTTTTTATCCTCTCATTTAGTCTCCTAGTGTTGACTAAAGTCCCTGGGTGGTGCAAATGATTAAAAAATTTGGCCACTAACTGAAAAGTTGGAGGTTTGAGTCCACTCAGAGGTGCCTCAGAAGAAAAGCCTGGCAAAAGTCAATCACTTAAAACCCAATGGAGCACAGTTCTATTCTGACATACATGAGGTCACCATGAGTCAGAGTCGACTTGAAAATGTGAAATGCCCTTCAATGCTTATATATGTGCATCTTTAGAGCTACTGAATAGGAACTTGATTTATCTATTTCTGATGGAGGTGTTCATATGTGTTTTCCTATTCATTTGTACAAATACATTGAATGTTCCTGAAAATTAAATATTATTTTCTTCACTTTCCCTCTTTCTAGACCAAATCCATGACCTAGTCAAGAATGTTAAGTTTTCAGTGCCTAGGATATGCTTGAAGAAAACATCCAGGAACTTTTTAAAAGTATTTAGCTTTGTTTATTTTGTAATTAAATGTATAGAAGATTTACATAGTTCTATTTGTAGTAACAAACATATCTTGGAAGCAAGACTATGATAAATATGTAAAAATAAATATAGATTTATCATAGACAAAATGCTATGTATGTATACATTTTGTATAAAGTAGCACGTTTATATCCAGAAAGCTTTTTAAAAAAAGAAAAAGGATTGAAGAAATATATTCAATGCTGTAAACCACGTAAGAATAAATTTCTATCCAAATTTTAAGAGAGAAATAGAAATATGCCTTATTTTGATGTTTAATCAACCCTTGTTAACACAAAATTCTTCTTGTGTAGATATACACCCACTCTTCACTTATTGAAATGCTTAGGTTCCAAAGACCAGGTCATTATACAAAAACTGGCATTATGCGAGATGGAGGAAGACACATCAGATCACACAGTGGAGGATGACTACATCATTCCATAACTGCAAAATTACATCATTACATAACTGCCAAACCACTGACAATCATAGCCCAGCCAAGATGACTCACACCTTAACCATCATAGCCAGTGTTACTCTCGCCTCGCACCTTGGCATTTGTTACTGTTGGACGCACGTTGTTAATGCACAAAATAATCAGATAGTAGATTTTTTACTACTGTCATAAATTAGAAATGTCAGATAATGAGATGGTCAATAAGTGAGGAATAGGTGTACACACACTCAATTCTCTAAAACATCATGAAAACACAGTATTTTTTCCTGCAAGTGCAAAGCATCACAAAAAATCTAGCTTCATATATTATGTGGGTGGTTGCTCAATGATGTCATTAGGAATCTGTCTGATTTGTGACCGTCAATACTAGCAAAAGCTATGAGTGAAATTAGTTGTTCTAGCCTTCTTGTGCTCACAATCATTGCTGTGCTTGAGCCTATCATTTCAGCCACTGTATCAATCCATCACCTTGAGGGTCTTCCTCTCTTTCATTAACCCTCTACCTCACCAAGCATGATGTCCTTCTCCAGGGACTGGTCCCTCCTAATAACATGTCCAAAGTACATGAGAAGAATCTCACCATCCTTACTTCCAAGGAGCACTCTCGCTGTATTTCTTCCAGGACAGACTTGTTCCTACTTCTGGCAGTCCATGGCATATACGATATTCTTCACCAACACTGTATTTCAAATGCATCAATTCTTCTTTGGTCTTCCTTATTCATTGTTCAGCTTTCACATGCGTATGAGGCAATTGAAAATACCATGGCTTGGGTCAGGCATACCTTAGTTCTCAAAGTGACTTCTTTGCTTTTTAACACTTTAAAGAGGTCTTTTGCAACAGATTTGCCCATACACCTACAAGGAAGAACAGTTAATACAATTATTATTCCAATTTACACACCAACCACTAATGGTGAAGATGAAAAAACTGAAGATTTTTACCCATTTTTGCAGTCTGAAATTCATCAAACATGCAATCAAGATGCATTGATAATTACTGGTGATTGGAATGAGAAAACTGGAAATAAAGAAGAAGGACTGGTAGTTGGAAAATATAGCCTTGGTAATAGAAACGACGTTGAGACCGCATGATAGAATTTTGAAAGACCAACAACTTATTCATTGCAAATACCTTTTTTCAATGACATAAAGGTGACTATACACATGGACCTTGCCGGATGGAATACACAGGAATCAAATCAACTACATCTGTGCAAAGGCGTGATGGAGAAGCTCAATATCATCAGTCAGAACAAGGACAGGGGCCAACTGCAGAACAGACCATCAATTTTCATGCAAGTTCAAGTTGAAGCTGAAGAAAATTAAAACAAGTCCACGAAGCCAAAACATGACCTTGGGCATATCCTACCTGAATTTAGAGATCATCTCAAAGAATAGATTTGACCCATTGAATATTAATGACTGAAGGCCAGACGAGTTGTGGGATGACATCAAGGACATCATACATGAAGAAAGCAAGAGGACATTAAAAAGGCAGGAAAGAAAGAAACAACCAAAATGGATGTCAGAAGAGACTCTGAAACTTGTTCTTGAAAACAGAGCAGCTAAAGTGAATGGAAAAAATGATGAAGTAAAAGAGCTGAACCGAAGATTTCAAAGGGTGGCTCAAGAAGATAAAATAAGGTATCATAATGAAACGTGCAAAGACCTGGAGTTAGAAAACCAAAAGGGAAGAACACAATCAGCATTTCTCAAACTGAAAGAACTGAAGAAAAAATTTAAGCCTCAAGTTGCAATATTGAAGGATTCTATGGGCAAAATATTGAGTGATGCAGGAAGCATCAAAAGAAGATGGAAGGAATACAGAGTCACTGTACCAAAAAGAATGATTTCAATGATTTCAGAAGGTAGCATATGATCAAGAACTGATGGCATTGAAAGAAGAAGTCCAAACTGCACTGAAGGCAATGGTGAAAAGCAAGGCTCCAGGAATTGACGGAATACCAATTTAAATGTGTCAACAAAGGGATGAAATGCTGGAAGCCCTCACTCATCTGTGCCAAGAAATTTGGAAGACAGCCACCTGGCCAACTGACTGGGTGATCCAACAGTATGTGGAAATTATTGAATAATATCGTTAATATCACACACAAGTAAAATTTTGCTGAAAATCATTCAAAAGCAGTTGCAGCTGTATGTACGTCGACAGGGAACTGCCACAAATTCAAGCCAGATTCAGAAGAGGACATGGAATGAGGGATATCATTGCTGATGTCAGATGGATCCTGGCTGAAAGCAGAGAATACCAGAAAAATGTTTACCTATGTTTTATTGATTGTAAAAAGGCATTCAACTGTGTGGATCATAACAAATTATGGATAACATTGTGAAGAATGGGAATTCCAGAACACTTAATTGTGTTCACTAGGAGTCTGTATAGTCATTCAAACAGAACAAGGGGTACTACTTGGTTTAAAATCAGCAACGGTGTGCATCAGGGTTGTATTCTTTCCCCATACTTATTCAGTCTGTAAACTGAGCAAATAATCTGAGAAGTCAGGCTATATGAAGAAGAACATGGCAGCAGCATTGGAGGAAGACTCATTAACAACATGCAATGTGCAGATGACACAACCCTTACTTGCTGAAAGTGAAGAGGACTTGAAGCACTTACTGATGAAGATCAAAGACCACATGCTTCAGTATGGATTACACCCCAACATAAAGAAAACAAAAACCTTACAACTGGACCAATAAGCAACATCATGATAAATGGAGAAAATATTTTACTAATTTATATAGTAGGGTTAATATGCACCTAATGGGGCTGTGATGAGTATAAATAGAATAATTCTTGTAATGGTTTCAGCTTAGTATCTATCACACAGTATGTGTTTAACAAATGTTAGATATTATAATTAGTATAAGTAATGCATGCTTACTTGCAAAAATGTGGAAAGAAAATGGTAGAATACTAAAATGGCCAGTAATCACCCAATCTAATGATTAAAAAAAAAAAAAAACCCATTGCCATCTAGTCAAATTCTGACTCATAGCTACCCTATGGGAGATAACTACTGTTAATATACACACACAATATAATATAATATTATGTATTCTACATAAAATACATAATATAAAAAACATGTTTATGTAGAAAATATCACATGTACATATATTTTCAAATATATATTTATATATTACTTTTTTGAACATAGAATTCACAGAATAGAATGGAATTGATTTGCTTAACACAAATTCTTTTGCAAGGAGATACCAAATTGTTACTATCTTCACCCTGAAGAATCCAAGAATGAATATGGTACTTTCAAGCTTGATAGGTTTGTTATCAGTTTCAGGCTGAACAGCTACTTCAGGAAATAATAAATTAAGTAATAACCATTTACCTTTAAATTGTACTTCTTCCAAAGATTTTCAAGGCTTTTATAATTGAAATGTACCATTGACTTTTCAAAGAGGCCTGTGATATAGTGTAGTAGATTGTTAGTGTAATGTAAAATGAGATTAATCTAGAAAGAATCACTGAAATTCAGTGCATGCACCTAGGAAAGCACACTACGCAAGGCAGCAATGAGTGCTAAGAGGTTGTGTGGTTTCTGGGTCTTAGGACCCCTCCCTGACCACCTCCAGTGTGTTTGGTTCTTTAAGATAGTGACCTTGTCTTATTAATCTTTGTTCTACTCATTCATTCCTTCACTCACTCTTTATTCAACTCTTTACTGAGTACTTACTACTAGTCCAATATTACATTAAAGGGTCTGGGGCTACAAGGATTAATAAGATAACATCCCTGTTTTAAGGAGTTAGAATTCAGCCAACGAGATCAACGAGTGAAGAGAAAGTTCTAGTTCACTATAAGACTACAATAGAGGGAAACACAGGAGACTATAGAGACATCCATAGTCAGCCTGGTCAAAAAAAGGATCTTGGGAGAATGTAATATCAAACTTAACTGGGTCTTAAAGAATGTGTAGGAGGAATTACTTTACTAATGGTCTGTGTGACCTTGAATACTTATATTTAACACTTAAACTCTCTTAGACTTGGTTTCCACATAAGTTTGTTGTTGAAGTTAACACAGATAACTTACATAATGTACCTAGCATAATGTCTGTCAATAGTAGATGTTCAATAAAACTTTGTTCTGTTTTTCCTATTGATTTTTGTTGCTCCTTCAATTTATTTTGTGTCCATGGTTGCTATTTGTTTCCTAATAAATCAGTAATGCCTCTTTCTGAAAGTATGACTTTGAAACCAGATCCTATCTATAGAGAAGACACAAGTTTAATTATCCCAGGAAAGGATTGTCTTCATGCAGCATCAGCAGAAGACTTGTAAATATGCATGGAATATTGACTGGGAAGTGGACAATAAGTCTAGCATGTCGCTCAATCCAGATGTTTCACTGGCAGTTATGTAGGCATCTGTCACTACCCTTAGCCATAACCAATAAGTTGCCGTCGAGTTGATTATGACTCATGGCAACTCTCTGTGTGTCATAGTAGAACTGTGCACAATAGGGTTTTCAATGGCTGATTTTTCAGAAGTAGATCACCAGGCCTTTCTTTTGAGGTGTCTCTGGGTGGACTCAAACCTCCAACCTTTCAGTTAACAGCCAAACACATGAACCATTTGCACCACCCAGGGCCTCCCCGCTTTAGCCATAGTTGTGCCTAATTTGAGACTATTCTATTTAGAGTTAACTCTTTAAAAATGTCTTTCTCTTAAAAGTCCCTTAAGTGATTTTGGCCTTTTGAGAGTGATTTGCCTACTATAATAGGTAGAAAAGTGAGCTGAGAAAGTCATCAGCATTTAGGGGCAACTTGTTAAATGGTATTGAAACATAGAAATTATAAGATTAACAAGGGTTGGAAAGAAATTGACTGATGCTCTATTTGATCTCCCCTCTCTGCAAATGGCTGCTCCAAGTTCTGTTCCAATATGGTGTCAGAGCTTTCACTGCTGTCATCAATTGCCATCAGCACTGCCTTTAACTGACATAATCACTGATTGTTACAATTAGTGCCCATTAGTATAGAATAAAATTAGAGTCTCAGTCATATGGAATTGCCCATTATGTCCATAGAATACACAAAGTTCATCACTTACGATTAACATTACCAGAGTGAATTCAAAAGAATTTATGAAAGGCCTGTCACTTTATAATGTTGCCAGATGCAAATATCAGAGATGATGTACCACCTGTCAAAACTCAATGATCTTCTATAGGACACACAGATTTTAGATGTGAAAGTGTGCAGAATTAGGGAAACAATGTGTTTAGTGGATAGAACCTTTGAAGAAACCAATAGACAAGGTATATTGTTGAATAACAGGACAGTATATGGAATGCATTTGATATAGTTGGATCCTTTAAAAAAAATCCTGCTTTGTTTGTTGGTTTTAATTTATATTATAAGCCAGAGAGATTCCAAAGCAATGGTGAGAAAGGCCAATGTGAATTTAATTTCAACTCTGACATTGTAAGTTACAGTAGATATTGGCCAGTTGTAATTTTCTTATGATCGTGATTATTAAGTGGTTCCATTTTAAATAGAGGGATAAAGAGTTCAAAACAATTGTGTGATGCCTGGAGCTCCAGCATCCATCTTGGATCACGAGGTGACCTTGAGGCTGAAATCTGCCTGCTAGGATGGTAGAGCAGAAAGGCAGATAGAAGCCTGAACTATCGATGATGGTGGAGCTGCCACTCCAGTCCTGTACTGCCTATCTTTAGATATTTTCATTATAGGAAAAAACACTTCTATCATTTAGGCTACAAATATATCGGCCTTCTGCTATCACCAAACCTAATCCTGATGAATAAAAATTACATAACCAAACACTGGAAATATTGAGGCAGTAAAAGAAAAAAATATTCCACTTTGCACGTGTTGATAGCTGTATATCATTTATATTTTGACTACTTGGCACCAACCCAGACATTTTTATAAAGTATTTGCTATAAAAGTCATAAGCATAGAAGTGTATGCAGTAACAAGGGTATCCATCCCATCCCCAGAGGTACCCATTTTTAACTTTTTTACATGTGTATCTTTTCAGGTATTTTCTATGCATACAAATGCATTTGTATACCCTTATATGTAATGGGTTTGTTTTATATTTCAAACAGTATTATAATAAACTATTCTACTGCAACTAGCCTTCTTTGCCATTTTATGTCATATTTTAGATTACTATTATAAATCTTCTTTCATATTTAATGACTATAGTATATTTAATTGTATAAACAAAAATTATGTATTTAAGCTATATACTATTTATGGGCATTTACATCATTTCAATTTTTTTCATTACACCAAACAATGGTGCATTAAATATTCTTGGACATCTATCTACTTGTTGATCTTTAGGATAAAATTCTAGAAACATGATTTCTGGGTCAATAGGTATATACATTTTTAGATTCGCTGTGAATCATTCCCAGATGGAGAAGATTGTGTGAATTACTTGGTCCAGTACTCCTTGCTCAGTGAGCTCTAATCTTGGCATGTATCCTTTCTAACCCTGAACTCTTCAAGGAATGGAGAGATAATGTAAAAGACAATGACTAACCACATTCTATATAATTAGAAGTCCTCAGGACCCCTGGAAACTAGAGTCACGTTACTGAACAAATTGGAATGTTCATCATCTTTATATATAATTATTAACAATATATATTTTTATCTATGTCATTTAAAAAAAAACATTTTCTTCCTATTGAGTTGACATGTTTTTTGTGTAAGGGTTTTATTGATAGATATTTCACATACCATGAGATTCTCCCAGTTAAAGTGCACATACGGGTCAATGGTTTTTAGTATATTCATAATCTGTTGCCATTGAGTCGATTCTGACTCATAGTGACCCTATAGGACAGACTAGAACTGCCCCATCCAGTCACAGAGCTGTGAAACTATCATCACACCCTAACTTTAAAATATTTTCAGTACCTCACCAAAAATCACATACATATTAGGAGTTATTCCTCATTTTCACTTCTCCCATTCCAGACACAGGCAAGCACTAATCTACATTCTGTATCTATGGATTTGCACTTTCTGGACATTTCATATAAATGGAATCATACAATATATGGTCTTTTGTGACTGAATTCTTTCACTTAGTATGGTATTTTTCAGGTTCATCCATGTCATAGCATGCATCAGTACTTCATTTCTTTTTATGGATGAATAATATTTCATTGTATGTATATGCCACATTTTGTTTCTCCATTCATCATGAATGATGATTCATTGCTCGTAATTTATCATGATGGATACCTAGGTTGTTTCTACTTTTTGGCTATTATAAATAATGTTGCTACAATTATTTGTGCACAAGTTTGTGTGGACCTATGTTTTTATTTCTTTTGGGTATATGCCTAGTAGTGTAATTACTAGGTGAAATGGTTACTCTATGTTTAACATGAGGAACTGCCAAACTGTTTTTCAAAGTAGCTGCACCATTTTACATTGCCAATGGCAATGTATGAAGATTTCAATTTTTCCACAATCTTGCCAAATTTCTGTCTGTCTTGTTTTTTATTTTAGCCATTCTAGTGGGTGTGAACTGGTATCTCATTGTTGTTTTTATTTGCATTTCCCTAAAGGTTAATGATGTTGAACACCTATTCAGGTGTTTATTGACCATTTGTATAACTTCATTGGATAAATGTCTATTCGTGTCCTTTGTTTATTTTTTAATTGAATTATTTGTATATATTGTTGAGTTGTAAGTATACTTTACATATTCTGGTCAAAAATCATTTGCCAGATACATGATTTGCAAATATTTCCTCCCACTCTGTTGGTTGTCTTTTCACTTTTTTGATGATGTCCTGTCACAAACAAAAGTTTTTGATTTTGATATAGTCCAATTTCTCTATTTTTTCTTTGGCACTTATGTTTTTGGTATCATAGCTAAGAAACCATTGCCTAACACAATTTCATGAAGATTTGCCCCTATGTCCCCCCTCGTTGGGAATTTTATAGGTTTTGCTCTTATGTTTAGATCTATGATCCACTTGTGATAACTATTGTGTATAGTGTGAGGTAGAAATCCAACTTTATTCTTTCCATGCAGATATCCAGTTGTCCCAGCATCATTTTTTGTAAAGACTATTCTTTTCTCTATTGAATTGTTTAGTACTCTTATTGGCAACAGTTGACATTAAACATGAAGGTTTATTTCTACACTGTCAATGCTGTACCATTGATGTATATGTCTTTCTTTATGCTTTGCAACGATGGTTGATTACTGTAGTTTTCTAGTAGGTTTTGAAATTGATAAATATGAAATTTCATTCTTATTTAAGATGATTTTGGCTATACTGAGTCCCTTAATTTCCGTGTGAAATTTAACATCAGCTTGTTAATTTCTGCAAAAAAGGAAGCTGGGATTTTGACAAGGACTGCGTTGAATATGTTGATCAAGTTTGAGAGTATGCCATTTTAAGAATATTCTATGAAATTTTTTATACCTTATAAGCCCATCAATATGTTTTTTATAATTATTTCTTTATGTAGTTGTCTTTTAAAACAGATAAAGAGAAGAAAAGTGTTATGAACAAAAATATTTTTGTACTTTCTTTTATAGTATCAATGTAGTTCCCTTCACTGGTGCTCTTTATGCTTGTGGATCCAAATTATCTTCTAGGGTCCTTTCACTTAAGCCTGAAAGACTCAATATTTCTTGTAGTGTAGGTCTACTAGCAGAAAATCGATTAGTGTTTAATGATCTAGAAATGTCTTAATTTGTCCTTCATTTTTGAAGAATGATATAGCTGAATATAGAGTTCTTGCTTGACAAACTTTTTCATTCAACACTTTGAAGATGTTATTCCAATGTCTTCTTACCTCCATAGTTTCTGTTGAGAAGTTAACTGTTAATTTTATTAAGAAGCCCTTGTACGTGATAACATTTTTCTCTTGCTGCTTTGTGTGTGTGTGTGTGGCCCCCCCAAAATATCTGTCAACTTGGCTGGGTCATGATTGTATGATTGTGCTCCATTTTGTAATCTGATGTGATTTCCTTATGGGTTGTAAACTCTATCACTATGATGTAATAAGATGAATTAGCAGCAGTTATACTGATGAGCTCTACGAAATTAGATAGTGTCTTGAGCCACTCTCTTTTGAGATATAAAAGAGAGAAGTGAGCAGAGACACATGGGGAACTCATACCACCAAGAAAGCAGTACTGGGAGCAGAGCGCATCCTTTGGACCTGAGGTTCCTGTGCTGATATGCTCCCAGAACAAGGGAAGCCTGATGACAAGGACCTTCCTCCAGAGCTGACAGAGAAAGACTTCCGCTGGAGCTAACACCCTGAATTTGGACTTGTAACCTACTAGACTGTGAGAGAATAAATTTCTCTTTGTTAAAGCTATCCGCTTGTGGTATTTCTGTTATAACAGCACTAGATGACTAAGACACTGTTGTAAATGTAGCACCTGCTCATGGTGCAGTACAGATGGGGAAAGCGGAAGGACAAGTCCCGAGCACCTGCTCTCACCTGCTACAGAAGGCTTCCTTCATTTATTTATTTATTGTAATTTAGATGAACGTTTACAGAACAGTTTCTCATTAAACTGTTAGTACACATATTGTTTTATGACAATGGTTAACAACTCCATGACATGTCAACACTGTTTCTTCTCGACCTTGAGTTCCCTATTACCAGCTTTTTTGCCCCCTCCTGCCTTCTAGTCATTGTCCGTGGACTGCTGTGCCTCATTAGTCTCATTTTGTTTTATGGGGTTGTGTAATTGTTGGCTGAACAATGAACCTTGGGAGTGACTTCATTACTGAGCTAAAACGGTGTCTGGGGGTCATGCTTCTCCAGTCTCTGTCAGGCCAGTAAGTCTCATCTTTTTTTGTGAGTTAGAATTTTGTTCTACATTTTTCTTCAGCTCTCTCCAGGACCCTCTGTTGTGATCCCTGTCAAAGTGTCAGTGGTGGTAGCTGGGCACCATCTAGTTTTACTGGACTCAGTCTGGTGGAGGCTGTGGTAGTTGTGGTCCATTAGTCCTTTGGACTAGTCTACACTTGTATCTTGTTTTTTTCATTCTCCCTTGCTCCTGAAGGGGTAGGACCAGTGGAGTATTTTAGATGGCTGCTCACAGGCTTTTAAGACCCCAGACACAACTCACCAAGGTAGAAGGTAGAACATTTTATTTATAAAGTGTGTTATGCCAATTGAGATAGATATTCCCCAAGACCATGGTCCCCACAACCCTCAGCCTAGCAATTCAATCCTTCAGAGAGTTTGGATGTATCTATGGAACTTCCATGACCTTTCCTCGTACAAGTTGTGCTGGCTTCCCTAGTATTGTGCACTGTCTTACCCTTCACCAAAGTTACCACTTAACAATTGTCTACTTAGTATTTCCACCTCCCACCCCTCCCAACCCTCATAACCAACAAAGATTGTTTCTTTCAGTGTGTAAAATTTTCATGAGTTTTTACAATAGTGGTCTCATATAATATTTGTCCTTTTGTGATTGACTTATTTCACTCAGCATAATGTCCTCCAGTTTCATCCTTGTTATGAGATGCTTCGCAGATTCATCATTGTTCTTTATCTTTGCATAATACTCCATTGTGTGTATGTACCATAGTTTGTTTATCCATTCGTCTGTTGATGGGCATCCAGGTTGTTTCCATCTTTGCTATTGTAAGCAATGCTGCAATGAACATGGGTGTGCATATGTCTATTTGTGTGATGACTCTTATTTCTCTAGGGTATATTCCTAGGAGCTGGTATTTCTATTTCTAGCTTTCTAAGGAAGCGCCATATCATTTTCCAAAATGGTTGTATCATTTTGCATTCACACCAGCAGTGCGTAAGAGTTCCAATCTCCCCACGGACTCTCCAACATTTGTTATTTCCAGTGTTTTTGATTCATGTCAGTAATGCTGGGGTGAGATGGTATCTGATTGTGGTTCTAATTTACATTCCTCTAATGGCGAGTGATCACGAGCATTTCATCATGTGTCTGTTGGCCACTTGAATGTCTTTTTGGTGAAGTGTCTGCTCATTTCCTTTGCCCATTTTTTAATAGGATCGTTTGTCTTTTTATTGTAAAACTGTTGGATTTTCTCATAAATTTTAGAGATTATACCTTTGTCTGACTTGTAATGTCCAAAAATTTTTCCAGTCTGTGGGTTCTCTTTTACTCTTTTGGTGAAGTCTTTTGATGAGCATAAGTGTTTAATTTTTAGAAAATCCCAGTTATATAGCTTATCTTCTGGTGTTTGTGTGTTGTTGGTTATTGCTTGTATCCTGTTAATGCCATGTATTAGGGCCTCTAGCATTGATCTTATTTTTTCTTCCATGAACTTTATAGTTTTGGGCTTTATATTTAGGTCTTTGATCCATTTTGAATTAGTTTTTGTATATGGTGTGAGGTATGGGTCCTGTTTCATTTTTTGCAGATGGGCATCCAGTTTTGCAAGCACCGTTTGTTAAAAAGACTGTCTGTTCCCCATCTGATGGACTTCGGGCCCTTGTCGAAGATCAGGTGACTGTAGGTGGATGCATTTACATCAGGGTGCTCAAACCTGTTCCATTGGTCCATGTATCTCTGTCGTTGTACCAGTACCAGGCTTTTTTGGCTACTGCAGCTGTATAGTAGGTTCTGAGATTAGGTAGTACCAGTCTTCCTACTTTATTCTTCTTCAATAATGCTTTACTTATCCGGGGCCTCTTCCATTTGGATATAAAGTTAACAATTAGTTTTTCTATCTGTTTAAACAATGTTTTTGGTATTTGGATCAGGGTTGCATTGTATTCGTAAATTGTTTTTGGTAGAATTGTCATTTTCACAATGTTGAGTCTACCTACCCATGAGCATGGCATGTTTTTCCATTTATGTAGGTCTCTTTGGGTTTCTTATAGCACTATTTTGTAGTTTTCTTTGTATAGGTCTTTTATATCCCTGGTTAGATTTATTCCGAAGTATTTTATTTTTTTAGGTCTATTATAAATGGTATTATTTTCCTGATTTCCTTTTCATCGTTCTTTTATTGGTATATAAGAATCCAACTGATTTTTATATGATGATCTTGTATCCTGCTACTCTGCTGAGTCTTTCTATTAGTTCCAGTAGTTTTCTTGTGGAGTCTTTAGGGTTTTCTATGTAATGTGTTATATCATCTGCAAACAAGGACAGTTTAAATTCTTCATTACCAATTTGGATGCCATTTATTTCTTTTTCTTTCCTCATTGCTCTAACTAGGACTTCCACCACAACGTTAAATAGGAGTGGTTATAAAGCACACCCCTGTCTTTTTCCTGTTCCCAAGGGGAATGTTTTCAGCCTCTCGCCATTAAGAATGATGTTGGCCGTTGGTTTTGCGTAGATGCCCATTATTGTGTTGAGAAATTTCCCTTCTATACCTATTTTATTGAGAGTTTTTATCAGGAATGGGTGTTGGACTTTGTCAAATGCCTTTGCTGCATCAATTGAGATAATTATGTCATTCTTTTCTTTCCTTTTGTTTGTGTGGTGGATGACACTGATTGATTTTCTGATGTTGAACCATCCTTGCATACCTGGTATGAATCCTCCTTGGTCGTGGTTTATTATTTTTTTGATATGATGCTGAATTCTATTGGCTAGAATTTTGTTCAGAATTTTTGCATCTATATTCATGAGAGATATTGGTCTGTAGTTTTCTTTTTTGTGGCATCTTTGCCTGGTTTTGATATCAGGGTTATGTTGGCTTCATAGAATGAATTTGGAAGTGTCGCTTCCTTTTGTATGTTCTTAAATAGTTTGAGTAGTACTGGTACAAGCTCTCCTCTGAATGTTTGTAGACTTCTTCAGTGAAGTCATCTGAGTCCGGGCTTTCTTTTTGTTGGAAGTTTTTTTTTATTACCTTTCCAGTCTCTTCTCTTGTTATGGGTCTTTTCAGATTTTCAATATCACTTTGTGTTAGTTTGGGTAGTAGTGTTTTTCTAGAAATTTATCCATTTCCTCTAGGTTTTCAAATTTGTTGGAGTATAGTTTTTCATAATACTCTGTTATAATCCT
>NW_004444081.1:3155270-3184503 GCF_000243295.1 Trichechus manatus latirostris
TTTATGGTGGATTTTGTTTTAAAGTCTATTTTATCTGATGTTAGTATTGCCACTCCTCCTCTTTTTTGGTGGCTGTTTGCTTGATATATTTTTTTCCAACCTTTGATTTTTAATAAATTTATGTTTTTGTTTCTAAGGTGTGTCTCTTGTAGACAGCATATTGATGGATCCCATTTTTTAATCCATTCTGTCATTCTGTGTCTCTGTGTGGGTGCATTTAGGCCATTTATATTCAGTGTAATTATTGATAGGTGTGAGTTTATTGCTGTCATTTTGTATTGCTGTTTTTTTTGTGGTGCTGACATTTTCTTTGTTCCTCTTACTTTCCTGTGCTGAACTCCTTTTGTTTGTGGATTCTTTTTTTCATTTCTTTTGTTTTTGTAAATTTTGTTTTTACTGAGACTCTATGTTTTTCTTTTTTATTCTGATGAGTAGATTTGTTAAATTTCTTAGTGGTTGCCTTGAAATTTACCCGTATCTTCCTAGGTTTGAACCAGTCTATTATTACTTGGTATTGTCTTGCCTTCCTCTCCATTAGAAGGTTCTATACCTACACCATTTATTCCCTCTTTTATTGTTCTGATGCTGCTGTCATTTACAGATTAACCTCTATGGTTCCCTGTTGTAATTCTTTTGCTTTTGGAGAGTGCTTGAGAGTTCATTTCTTAGGTTGGTATCTGGCTGGTATGAGCATGTGTCGTAGATTCAGCCTGTGGTCTGATGTTGTTTGTTCTCAGATTGAAGGACTCCCTTTAATAATTCTTGTAAGTCTGGTTTCATTTTTACATAGTCCCTTAATTTCTGTTTATCTGGAAATGACCTAATTTCACCATCATATTTGAAGGAGAGTTTTGCAGGATATATTATTCTTGGCTGACAATTTTTTTCTTTCAAGGTTTTAAATATGTCATCACATTGTCTTCTTGCCTGCATGGCTTCTGCTGAATAATCTGAGTTTAGTCTTACTGTTTCTCCTCTATATGTGACTTTTTGTTTTTCTCGAGCTGCTCTCTGTATTCTTTGTTAGTCTGTGGTTTTAGTGAGTGTGATTATGATATACCTTGGTGATTTTCTTATGGGGTCTATCCTATATTGGGTTACTTAAGCTTCTTGAATGGTCAGCTTTTCATATTTCATGATATTGGGGAAGTTTTCTGCGAGCAGTTCTTCAATGATCCTCTCTGTGTTTTGTTTTCTCCCCTGCTCTGGAACTCTGATCACTCAAAAATTTCTGCTTTTGATTGCATCCCACATAATCCTCAGGGTTTATTCATTTTTCTTCTTTCTTTTCCTGATTTTTCCTCAAACAGGGTTGTATCCAAGTGTTTGTCCTCAATTTCACTGATCCTGTCCTGCATCATTTCAAACCTGCTCCTCCGCCCTTCTATGATAGTGTCCATTTCTGAAATCTTGTTATTTATCTTTTGGATTTCTAATTGTTGTTTTTGTATGATTTCTTGTTGTAAATTTATTTTGGCATTTTGTTCATGTATTATGTTCCTGAATTCTTCCAGTCTTTTGTCTGTATTTTCCATGAATTTGTCTGCCTTTTCGATGAATTTGTCTATCTTTTCCTCATTTTTGTCTGCTTTTTGCTTCAACTCTTGAATAGCTCTGAATATTAAAGATTTGAATTCCCTATCAGGTAGTTCTAGTGCCTTTTCTTCTACTGGAAAGTCATCTGGTGTTTAATTTTGGATGCCTACTGGAACCATCCTGTCCTGTTTTTGTATACGTTTTGATATTGTCTGCTGTCTTCGGGGCGTTCAGTAGTTATTTTCCTCATTTATTGATTGTAGATTTGTTTATTTTGTCCTGCTTTTTTGTTTTATTTGGTTATGTCTGAGCACGTGGGCTGTGCATTCTTTGTTGTTTGCTCATCTATAGGCACAATTATTTTCACATCATTCTCCAATGGGCAGGGTCAGTCACTCAGGTATGGTACAGCAGGGTAGGTCCAACTGAAGGGGAGGTTTTGGGTTGGGTTGTTTGTGGGATGTACTAGGGCGAACAGGGCCGGCTGGGAATCAGTGCAGGGCAGGTTCCGGTAGGCCAAGGCTGTACTGCTTGTGGGTGTGATGTTCAGCACACGGTGTAGTTTGGCAGGAAGGAGGGAGGAGATTTTGATGTGTGGAGCTAAGATTGGTATGGGAAAGAGGAGAGAGGAATAGGAGCCAAAAGCTAACAAGCAAACAAAAAAGAGTACTAAAGGAGCTTGCCATTGTAGTGGAGAGATGAGAGACTGAGAAATGGAGAAAAACAAAATAAAAAAAAAAAAGAAAAAGGATAGAAGAAAAAACTGAATAAATAAACTTAGAAAAAGAAAAGAAACGCCCCCAGGGATCCCACTGGTGCCGCTGCAAGGACTGGGGAAGTTGCTCCCAGGCCTTGAAGTACGGCCTGGCTATAAGGGGTAGAGGTGTCACAAAGCACCAGGTATTCAGGAGACAGGAAAAGAAGGTAAGTATAGAAAGATGAGAAACTGAAAAATGAAGAAAGACAGAAAGGGAAAAAGAGAGAAAAGAATAAAAAACAAACAAAAACAAAAAAAGAAAACCAAGGTAAAAGAAATGCTCCCAGGGATCCCACTGTGTGGCTGTACAGACTGAGGGAGTAGCTCCCAAGTCGCACAGTACTGCCCGGCTAGAAGGTGCACCCAAGCCGAGAAAAGAAAAAGAAAACAAACAAATAAATCAAAACAGAACAAATCAAAACAAAAGCCCTGGGGGTCCCACCAGCATGGCAGCATGGGCCAGGAAGCAGTTCCACAGTCAAGCAGCTTTTCACAGCCTTTCAGGAAGAAGCAAAGATGGCACGCAGAGCCAGGTATTTGAAAGAAAGAAGGGGGAGGTGGTGAGAGGTATGGAAGAAACCAAAAGAAGTGGGAAAAAGCAACACCAGCAACCAACAAATGGCACTCAGGGAGCCAGCCAGTGCAGGCGGGTGGAATCGAAGCAGCAAAGGGCTGAATCCAGTGCCTCCTGGCCAAGAGACTGTGGCCGCATGAAGCAGAGGAGGCTGAGTGGGGATGAAGAAGGGCAGGGAGTGGGAAAGCATATATAGCTAGTTACCAGTTGTTCTGTCTCCTGCTGGGAGCTCCATGAAGCTGCTTTCCCGTACTCCCTGTTCACTGATCTCTGATAGGAATCGAAGATGGTGGAACTGTGCTGCGTTAGCTGATAGGACACCTCTGCTTGTATCTCTCCTCGCTCTCTGTTCTCTGTCAGTTTCTTATTCCATTTGGTGCTTGGCTGAGTTCTTTATCTCTTCATTTGATGCTTAGGGTTCCAGGACTGATGTTTGTCTCTGACTTAGTTTTTCAGATCTTTGCTGTAGAGGGACGATGTGCTGCTTCTGTCTACAGTGCCATGTTACCCAGAAGTCTCCTCTCTTGCTGCTTTTAAGACTTTGTCTTTGACGTTCACAGATTTGACTATGATGTTTTTAAAAGTGGATCTCTTTGAGTTTACTCTACTTGGAGTTCACTGAGCTTTTTGAATGTGAATTCTAGATTTTTTCATCAAATTTAGGAAGTTTTCGATGATTATTTCTTGAAATATTTTTCTCTCTTTTCTCTATCTCTTCTTTAGAAACTCCCATTAAACATATGTTGGTACTTATGTTTCATAGGATTTACTCATTTTTGCTTATTCTTGTTTCTTTCTGCTTCTCAGGGTAGCTAATTTCTATTTCCCTAGATTTAAGCTTGCTAATTCTTCATTTTTTTCCAGCTCAATTCAGATCTGTTGTTGAGCATGTCTATTGACATTTTCATATCAGTTATTTTACTTTTCAACTCTAGAATTTCTATTTAGTACTTTTTTGTGTAATTTCTCTCTTTATTGATATTCACTATTTTGTAAAATTGTTATAATGCTCCTTTATTTCTTTAGATATGTTTTCCTTTAGTTCTTCAAAAATATTTATAATAGATGATTTAAAGTATTTGATTCCAAAATCTGGGCACCCCCAGAGGAGACATTTTCTGTAGGCTGCCTTTTTCCCTCTGTGTATGTAACATACTTTCCTGTTTTGTAGTTTTTTTTTTTTTTTTTGCTGAAAACTGGACATTTTAAATATCAAATTTTAACAGCTCTGGTATCAAATTCCTCTATTCCTCTCCCTAAATTTTGTTGTTTTTTTTTTTTTTTTGCTGTTTATTTAATGACTTCCCTGAAATAATTCTATGTATTTTGTATTCCTTGCCGGGTGAGGCTTCTGAATTTGTTACCAGCTTTTTAAAAAGTGCTTGTTAATATTTTTAAGTCAGATCTCCTAGGGCTCACACCTAGGTTATTACAATTCAGTGATCACTCAGTCGTCTGATTGGTCAGAAGATTCCTTAAATGCCTGGTTCGTATACCTTCTACCCTTTGCCAAGGGGATATGTATGAGAAAACATGGCTTCAAACTTTATGCAGTTCAGAAGACAGGTTTAGCTTTCTCTTCTTCCTTGCACAGGGAGTTATAGTCAGCCAGAGGAGTGTGACTGGTGGATCCTTTTTCTTGGGTCTTTCCTGGGCATGTTCGCAGCTTTGCACATGTGGACTGTCTTTTAGAACTCCATGATTTGGGAGCTTTTCAAATTCCCTATGGTTTTCTAGTTCTCTGGGATTTCTTTTTTTTATACCTGGCAGACTTTTGTTTACCCCAACTAAAATCACACATTAGGCTCCTGAGATTTTGCCAGAAGTTTGGTCTTTTTTAAAAAATTATTATTCCCTGGAAGTAGGAAGGCTCCTACTCTCCCACTTAGCTAGCTCTGAGTCAAGTCTAATAGCCAGCACACTCTAAGAATAGATATTTCCCAGAGAGCTGCAAGCTCCAAACAAAATACTGACTGTGCTCTTGGAATGGTGCTTTTAACCAAGTTGTAAAATAGTCAGATCTCTCTGTTGGCTGCTAGATTTTGGGTATCATGCTACTAAGCCTGGGAAGGAGGGAGGATCTGAACAGCCCCAAGTTAAAACATCACAGACCCCATAGTCTTACTGAGATTTAGTAGTGACTATATTACAAATTTTTTTACCAAATTTGTCATATACCTTTTGATTTTGATTATGGTTTTTTTTCCCCTTAAGAATTTGTCCTTTAAGTATTTTGGGGTCAAATATAACAATATATATATTTAATTCCCCATGTTAATACTATGTTTATTCTTTTGTTTTTCATATAAACATTTAATGTATGTGGATTGTTTTCCAAATGACTAACCAGTTATCACACTATAATTTTAAATTGAAGAATTCATTTTTCTCCAGTTAGTTGAGATGTAATTTTTATCTCTTAATACATTCTCATATGCATTTGTGGGTTTTGTTGTTGTTGTTGTTGTTCCAATGATCTGTCTTTTTCTGCACTGGAGGCATGCTGTTTTAATTAAATGATTTTTAGTATCTGAGAGAGATGATGCCTCTGTTATAACCTTTATGTACGTATTTGTAAAACTATTCTAGTATTTTTTTTTTCAGATGAATGTTAGAATATTTTGACAAGTTAAAAAACAGTATTTGTATTTTGATTGTGATTATACTGAATTCATAGATTAACTCTGGAAAAATCAATATCATTCAATAATGGGTATTCCTATCCAAGAGAAAACATGTAGCTTTCCAAATTATGTATTTTCTTTTATGCTCTTCTGTAGTTTTAATTTTTCTTCAAACAAGTCTTTCACATTCTTTAAAGTATTTTTCTCTGTGAATGAAGTATTTCTCTCTTCTATTAACATTATCTAATAGCTCTTTGTTCTCTATTTTGTTTTATTTTATCAAACCATATTTTATGACATTAACTCTATTTTAAGCAATATATATTCTAATTATGAATGCTGTTAATGTGGTTTTGGTTCTGTAAATTAAATACATATATTATTTTTCTTGAGCTCAGTTAAGTCAGTTTTTAACAGCTTCTGTTGTACTATTTTTTACTTAATTGCTTACTTTTCTTCTGTGAGTGAAACAATATTCTTTTTATCTTATATGCTTATAAGAAAGTTATATGTTTTCTTATGTAATTGTAAAATGTATCTTCAATTCACTTCTCTTCGTTGTATTTTTTCCCTTTTTAAAAATAATTGTCAACTTCTCTCTCCCTGTACATGCATATTTTCCTCTGGTATATTTTTGGAGAAGATGGTTTTTCATATTAGCACATAGAACAAATATTAGATAATGTTTTGCGTACTAAACTTCTTTAAAAGAAACAATTATATCTTGGCCCACTAATAGGAATAAGTTCAGAAAATGAGCTGAAGAAATTAGCATCTTCAATTCGTGTATGTTGTCTTAAAAGAATTTTTCACCAAATCTACTGTGTCCTCCAATCTGGGTTAACTAATTTCCTAAACTGTCTAAGATTACCTCTTGGATGAATAGAGTACCTTGGTAAGAAGACTACATGACACACTGTGAGGTTGTTTGTTTGTTTTATTAGCTTTTATTTATCTCTGTTCAGTTGATTTTTGCCAGCAACTACTGAGTTGTTTACTGTGCAATTCTCTCCTTTCAAATGTTACTCATTTTGTGTTTGGGTAGGGGGAAAGAAATAAAGTTGGCAAATACTGGAAAATCCTTTAATATCTTTCCACCTTACTCTTCTCTGGGTGGAGCTAGGTTGCCCTAGGAATACTTTCTACAGCTCTTGTGCCCACCTTCCTTACTAAGGAAACCATCATTACTTGGGTCTGCAAGACTTTCCATCTTATTTGCAGAAAAATACGCACCCTGATTGAGATGTTTTCGTTTTTATAGAGCAAGTTTCAGGGAACGACATGGAATAAACCTTTTCCTCCATCATGTTTTACCAGAAGTCTTAAAGATAGGACATTTTAATACAATATTACCCAGAAAGCATTCTTCCAGTATAAAGGCTGTCAAACAAAAAATTGGATATATTTGTAGTGAATTTAAAACAAAAAATGTTTTGGGACATCAGTTTAATTTTAGAGAAGAAATTTCTCAGAGAAGGCTCCTTCATGGAAATGCTCTTTCTTTTCTCCTGCTGTTGAAAACATAGTGCTTGAGAACAAGAATATCTCTCATCTTGTTACATGGCTGTGATGAAAAGTTTGAGGTAATTATAATACATACACATGTGCAACAGCTTGTCTCTGATCCTCTGAGTTTCATCCTTATCAAAAAGCAAACCCCAGATATCTTCCGACAATAGATTTTCTTTGTAATTTGATGAATCTGCCATTCTGTGGGTTCATAAATATTCTAGGCTTGTTTTGTGATAAGTCTTCTTCATTTCTTGATTTCTGTGAGGTTTGGCCACTGCTAAATCTCACTAGGCTTCTCCCTGGGGGGAGTTGGGTTTTACCTCCTTGTAAACTTCTGCTCCTTTGTCAGCTAGTCCTCTTCATTCAGTATGCATCCATGACATTGCTTAGGAAGGGTGAGTAGTCCAAGCCTTTAACTGTTTGACCCAAGCCAGAGAGTTGTCAGATCAGAGAAAGCAGCCATAGCCCCTTGCCACTGCTCTGGTCATAAGTTTATAGTTCAGTCTTCTCTTTGCGAAGGATCATCAACATCAACATGTTGTTTCCAGGGTCATAAATTTGCAATGTGATGAGACATAACCAGATGTTGCCAAACGTGAACTGATTCATAAAGCAGCCTTTCTCCTGCTCTGTCTTTCTTTCCAACTCAGAGAAGCTAGTGGTCCATTTACTTCTTCATACCCAGCTTGGGGGCTTGGTGGTCTAGATTGAAGTCAATCATTTTCAGGAAGCAATTATATATTTCAAAATGAATAATGGAGTAGTCATTATCATCTACTCCACAGATATTTTCTGTTACTTAGAGCTCCTATGTGGGACTTATTGCCATTCTTTGACACACTTTTGTGGGATTTTGTTGTTGTTATTTTAGTTGTTGTGATGGTGGCTGTTGTTGTGGTGCTGTTCTTTGGATTTAGTAATGGGAAAAAATAGCATGTTTATCTGTGGACCTTACCCTAGTCTCTAGATCTATGGTCCAACTTAATATATAATTCCAATTCTTTCAAAATTGTTGGGACTTATCAAATGCCCTAGAATATAGCCAGTTATAATAAAAGTTGCAAAATGTGGTTCTAGGTATAAAAAGGCTTTGAGCACAAGTCCCCTCATTTTAAGTTGAAGAAATTGAGACTGTGAAAGTTAAGTGAATTATCCTAACACATACAATTTGTTACTCAAACCCAAGGCTCCAATCTCCTACTTGTATGTGTTGTTGTACTTCTTCAAGAAATCAGGAGTTTATTATTTGCACATGATATAAATACATAGTTATAATCCCATCCCTTTAGCTATGAAGCCAGGCAAAATTGAAAACAAGATTTAGTGAAAGTAAAAACAAATTTTTTTAATCAAATGTTATAATCCTTCATGGTAGATATTTCTTTTCTGAATTCAGATTCTCTCTTTTATAAAACTGGAATGATAGTGACAATGTATCACTCTATCATAATATTGTTGGTAAGGATAACTAATTAAAGGCCCTCATAAAAGGACCTTTGAATTGTCCTGTGAAACAGTTCCAAAATGTGATCTAATTTATAATTTTATGTCCCAGGTTTTTTTTCCTCTTTTCTCTTAGTGGCATAATTAGGAGTGTTTTCTTATCTGATAACACCGATCAATTGACCATTCTTTTATAACCAGCAGAGCCAAGAATTTAAGAGAAATTCAGCTGACATGAGAATTATGCATCTTTAAATTAGTAAAGGATTCTATAAGCCACTTCAATTTTTCAGAGAAAGAAAAATGCTACCAAACATTTTACATATCCTACTTGTTGTTGGTTTATTTTGCATTGTTTGTGTTGTTCTTAATTTAAATGTTTAATTTCCTCAGGTATGTTTTCTTCAGGTAAAGGGTTGCTCTTTATAGTTCTTACTTTTTTCAGTTTGATATCTAAAAATTGTCTTTATTCTGTAATTTCAGTTCTTCTTAATACCTGAAAATATTAAAATCAAATCATTCTTATGAGGGAATATAAAATACTTGTTTTAATTATAGGAGGAACTTTAAAATCATTTAGGAAACTGAAATAGAATGAGAACAGAAATTATGTTCACACATTGTGAAGACTGTAACCAATGTCACTAAACAAGTTGTGTAGACATTGTTGAATGGGAACCTAAACTGCTGTGTAAACCTTTAATGAAAACATAATTAAATATTATTTTTAAAAATTCATTTAGGAAACTGCCTTCCAGTGCATTAGATTCACCTAGCTTCAAAATATCCAGGTCCACTCCCCACCCCTAGTGACTGTGATTTACTTTATTGAGGGTTGGGCTCAGGTATAGGTTCACAAGCTCACAGGTGATCATAGTGTGCAGCCAAGGGTGAGAACTATTAATGTAGTGTAACCCATCATTAGTGAAGCAAGATAAAGAAATTCAAGTTCATTGAGTTTCTTTGACTTCCGGAAAGTAACACAGTGGTTAGTGGCTAAGCTGGCACCAGAACCCAGATCTCCTGTCACTTGTTCTATTCCAACGTCCCCCAACAAAATGAAGAGCAAGGCTGTGACTTATTCCTCAGTGATTTCTCAGTGCTTTGCCCAATGTCAGGCATATTGAAGGTACTCGATAAAGTACTTGCTAAATGTTAGGTGAATAAATGAGTGAAAAACAATTAAAAGAGTGTCAGTTGGCTTACTTTGTCACATGTATTCTGTAACTTCAATGAAATAATAATGATATGTGTTGCTGAATGTTCAGGCAAGTGTCAAGCTTGGTAGAGGCTCAACACTCACTCAGAGATTCTGGGCTGTCACATTTTGAGGTCATGGAAGAATTTCCAATCAGCTAAGGAGACACAAAGGAGAAATTTACAGTGAAAGGAGGTCAACACAACATCCAGGGTGGTGCTCTAGAGAGATGAGTGGGTCTTCTGAACACTTTAGATCCCAGAAGAGGTGCTGTTTCTGGGGTGAAACATATAAATGCAGAGAAATGTATCAATCTGAACATCAAGAATTCAAAAAGAAAGGCACTCAAGGCTCTCAGAGACCAAGGCCTGCCTATTGTGACTGCTAATCCAAGGGAGTTTGGGTTAAAAGGGGTTAACAGCCCTCTGCTGTAACACATGATTGGTCTTTATGAGGTTGAAGCTCTTGTCTGTTTGAGGCCTACAGATGATGCTAAAGAGCCAATAATGACAGCAATTCAAAGCAATCTAATTATGCAAACGGGAGGCTAAACAATTTCATCATCCTTAAATTAGATTGTCCTAATGAGATAAAGACACCAATTAATCCTGAATTAATTTCAATAGCCTATTTCAGGCAAACACTTTAATATGCAAATGTAAATGAGAAACAAAGCCTACTGTAGAATGCCAGAGTTCAGAACCTCTCTCTTTGCAGCTGCAGCGGGTGTAAATAGTGCCTAATGAGTTTGCATGGAAAGACACAACCAGTTGAAAATTTTAGACTTCATAAAGCACAGCCAGTGCCTCAGGTATACTGGACGTGGTCTGGAGCCAGACGTGAAAGGAGGGGGATATTTGCAGGGGAATATTGTGGTAAGATAGGTGTACACTGCCAAAGTCATACGTGCCTTTCTGTAAGCAAACACTGGGCAATCCATAGAGCTTAGTACTCCACCGTGTGTGTGTGTGTGTGTGTGTGTGCGCGCGCGCGCGCGCGCATGTGTGGGGGGGTGAAGAGGGGTTAGGTAGCGGAAGGGGTGCAGTGTGGTGAGTAACAAGGCAACATGGAGACACCTTAATGAGTTGATATTGGAGAGCCAAGTTGTCATAACACACACCTGGACAGAAGTCTCTTCTGAACACGAAGTTGATTTTTAATTAGGGTCCACTTAATCATTTTAAATTAGTCATTCCCCACCCATTTGATATTTTTTAAAAAATTAATTTCCTAAATAAGATAAGGGAACAGATTCAAAATCATAGGTTTAGCCTATGCCGAATCCAAAGATCTGTGATTGTAATGAGGTCTGGCTGGAGGGCTCTTCAACTAGCTAATTCTTTTTATCGCTACCAGAATAACCCCACAGGTAATAATCCTGGTAATAATCTCTCCTGTCTAGAAAAGAAAGTGATAGCTGATGTTGGGAGTGGATCGAAATTGAAATAGAGAGAGAGAGAGAGGGAAAAAAAAAAACAACAACAGTTCTTAACAGGGCTGTCTATATTAGCTTAAACTGGGGTTAGTTTTAAATGATTAAGCAGGAACAATGACCAACTTCTTTATTCCTCATGACATTATAACCTTAAAGTGTTCAAAATAACACCTAGCGTTCTCAGATATACTACAGGACACTCGTACAACATTTGGGACATACTAATACTAAAAAACAAAATTCACTGTTCATCTGAAGTTGAAATTTGGCCGGGCATCCTGTATTTTTATTTGCTAAATCAGCCGACTCCAATAATGCCATATATATTATAGATGTTCAATAAATATTTGTTGAATAGAATCAAATTAACCTGTAATCAGTGATTTGGAATGCCATTTTCAAAGGGAAGTATAATAGATATATTTTGGAGTATAAGTCTCCTTTTTCAGGAGTGGAACACTCCCCTGACCAAGATCTTCTGGTTATAGGCAATGTGCTCCCAGTTGGGATGTTTATAAAAGATGACCATCCCCACTAGACATTCCCATCTGACTCAATCTCGCCCTGTCAGATATTGTCCCTCAAGGACAGAGTCGGGCCTGGGAAACTAGAGTTACTCTTTTCCAGTAACTTGACCTCTGATGTGTAAATTTGAGATTTGTAGAGAGCACCTCGTACCAGGGAAAAGCGTGCCACAGCGGTGAATAGTATAGGTCTGGATTCAGACAGGCCTACTTTCAAAGCTTTGCTACATCAAGTCAGAGTTTGGGAAAGTTACTTAACTTCTCTGAGTCTCAGTTTCTTCATCTGTAAAGTGAGACTGCCTCATATTTGTTGGGAGCATCAAATTAGCTAATAAATAAAGCACAAAGCAAGTGCTCAGTCGCAGTTAGCTAGTAATGGTACTATTTTGTGACTGAGTAGCAGAGAAAGATAGTCCACACAGAAAAGAAAGGAACAGACTTGCAGATGAAGTCAAAATGAAAAACAGAACGAATATCTTCCAAGTTCCTGATGACTCTCCATTTCTAGCCATGTTCCTGGCTTTGGGTTTCTTGATACACTCTTTGTTGTTAATGGTCCTTTAAGTGTGCGACTCATGGGCAGACCCATGCACAATGGAAATTAAATGCTGCCTACTCTTGTACCATCCCCATGGTTGGTTACAGATTGGACCATTGTGATTCACAAAATTTTTATTGACTAATTTTTGGAAGTAGATCTCCAGGTCTTTCTCTGGAAGCTTTACTGAAACCTGTTCAGCACCATAGCAACACACAAGCCTCCACTGACAGACAAATGAGTGGTGGCTGCGCATGAGGTACACTGGCTGGGAATTTCACCCAAGCCTCCTACATGGAGGTGAGAATTCTACCACTGAACCGCCAACAGCTGCACTCCTATAATCTCATAATTCACTCCTGTCCCTTCTCCTACTTTTACGTCTGATTGGGTCTAACCAATGCAGAGATACTTAAAATTTCATTAGTCTCAGTGGAAGTTTAGGTTGATTGTTCAAGCTAGGAGATGCTTCTTAGAAGTAAACAATTGTTCTAAGGCTCCACAACTAAAAGGATAATCAGAACTATGCCTTAACTGACCTACTTTTTCTTAAACTGGCAAGCCATTTTTCTCCTTAGCATTCCTTTCAAGCTCTTCAGACTTAAAATCTGAAAATCCTATCAGCATTTTTTAATGTCTGAGTCATCTTTAGGTGTAGTGACAATATTTTATACCACAAAAACTGGAACATGTGGTCTGACGGCATGAGTATACTTATAGGGACAATAGGAAAGGCTATTTGATGTTAGAACTGTCCTGGAAAATATGAGACATATGGTTCTGACTACTAGATTCTTTGCTAGCCACCTTTTACTTTTGCTTAACACTAAACAACACTCTAGTTTTCAGACAAAGTGGGTACCACACCGCCACCACTCTCCTTTCCTCTGGAGTTGAAGTGTAGGGACTCTCTAAAGAAATCCTCTTCAAAATCTTCTCTCCTATTTATTTCTTTGATATGTTGAAGGGTAAAGAATTATAAACCTGGTTTACAGATACTTCCTTTTTAAATTCCACATGGGGGATAGTTGTTGGTAAGGGTCTTCACAATCACTTTGGTGCCTAATTTCTATTATATTGGTCTCTGGGGCAAAGTTGAGTTAGAAGTTCCATCTCAACATCCTGTTAAAAACCGCTTGCCTTGGAGTCAACTCCAACTCATTGCAACCCCATATATGTCAAGATGTAACTGTGCTCCATAGGCTTTTCAGTGGTTGTTTTTGCAGAAGTTGAGAGTCAAACTCGAATCTCCAACCTTTTGGTTAGCAGCTGAGTGTGTTAACCATTTGCACCATCCAGGGACTTTTAACATTCTATTACATTCAACAAAACATGTTTAGGTTACGTCTGAGAGATATTGTGTGCCACGTCACCATGCTAAGTACCCAGGATTCAAAGACTGAAAATAAAATTTTCAAAAAAAAAGGTCATTGAGAGTTTCAGGGTATAGTTTGGGAGGAAATTCTGTTTACAAGTTCTTGCAGGATAGTCTGATGCAAGTGATAATACAAGTATGCAGGAGGAACGGTGTGAACACAACAGAGAAGACAGGGAACTCTACCTGGGAGGGACATGGAAGACTTCTTTAGGTAAGAGCTGTAGTTTGTCAGGCTAAACATTATATTTTTTTGGCTCCAAGGTACAAAAAGTGAGGTGACACATGGTCAGAAGTGGCGTCAGAGACAAATGTCATTAATGGGTAGATAAAGCTGATCACCAGTTACTGCTCTGGAAGTTTGACATCATCCAATAGCAAATATATACCTGGAGAAAAGAGACAATTAGTGTAGTACCCTGGTCTTTTTTTTTTTTTTCTTTTCCTCATTGAGGCCAATGGAAAAAATGGCTTAATTTTGGCCACTGATAAAGCTTTCAGTTCTACATGGGGGAGGGATGTTGGTAAGGGTCTTTACATTCACTTTGGTGCTAATTTCTATTGTATTGGTCTCTGGGGCAAAGCTGAGTTAGAAGTTCCATCACAACACCCTAATAAAATGAGTACAGACTGAATGGCATCCTCCAATAGCCATTCCACATATTGAAGAAAGAAATTTGTTACATTAGAAAACAGAGCATGTTTATGAAGAATGTGCTACTTGGGCTGCTGTGAATTATACCTCAACCATAATATTGCTCTGTTTTCAGTGAGCTAATTGCTTAACACTGTGTGTAGTTCTCTTATCTGTAAAAGTAGTAATATTAGTCCAAATTTAAGCTGTTGACAAAATCAAGCAAACCGATGAATATGGAAGTGGTTTGTACAATATAAAAGCACAACACAAGTGCTAATAGTTTGTTTTTCTACACCATAACAAGCAAATGTAAAAGTCATTTCTCTAGAAAGGAGACAGGGCCCGCAGCTTAATTTTATTATTGCTAAAAGAAGATCAAACCATAATCAATTTCCTTTCACACATACAACTCCCTCACTACCCCTGCCTCTATTATACTTTGAATGGACTCTCTGGTGCTTTAATGGAATGCCAGTTATATTTTAAGCACGCATGTGAGATGGTATTCACAGATCACTGTTGTGAGATAAAGTGTGTTAGAGTTATGATAACAGATCAGCACATCCTGGCCAGCAGACCAGATAGACTGCTGTTTGATAAACCTAATAAAACAGTCGAGCTTATTGATATTGCTGCTCTACTAGGTTGAAGCAGCCTGGGATTGCCTGTCCTCTGGCACTGAAACTGAACCCAAGGTGTAGATGGAACAATGGCCTAGTGAAGCCAGCTGTCTCAGCAGCTACAGTGGCTCTGGACACTCCATTTGACAGTGTCACCAATTCATCATTATCTGGCATTTATTTTTAAGATAAGATAGCTTCTTGATTAACGTCCTATGTTAATGGGGGCAATGTGTGGCTTTAATTCCTCTCTGAACTTACGTTGTGTTGATCTTGGCAGGACATTAGAGAGGAGTGTGTGTATGGGTCATTGAGACTTCAGTCTACTCAAAGCACATGTCATACTAATGACAGTTAGAAACATCATATAAAGATGTCATAGCCAGCATATTATTATTACTTTTCTTCCCCTAAATGAGAGTACTGTGAATTCGTTTTATATAGTAGCATTAAGAAAGTCTGATAGGTTAAATTAACATCATAGAATTAATAATAATATATGCTGAGTTACTTACTGATAAATTCATTAAGCCTTTAAAAATAACTAGCATTTGAACAAAGGTTAAATTGCATAAACTCAATGATACTTGACCCGAACAGAAATTTTGATTTCCCTAACACTAAAACCTGTTTTTTCAACTTTTCCATATCATTAAATGGCACCGTTGTCAAATCTATTCCTCAGGCCCAAAACCCAGGAGTCATCTTTGATTCCAATCCCTTACCCCATGTCAAATTCATTCAAGTCCTGTCTACTCTACTTCTAAAACACTTTCTATAACTTGTTGGGATGATGAGAGAGATTTTTGGGGTCCCATGCATAAGAATGCCACTTCCCTCTGCTAGCATATTTAACTTCTTAGAGAAGTCTAGTGTCTCGTTGAAAACAAAAAATGGCAGCATGACATACAACACCGGAAGATAGAGTCTACCATTCTAGCCTGAGCCATTATTATATCTTATCTTAACTGGGCCTGCATACTGTCTTTTTTTGTTGTTGTTTGTTTTTTTTAAACATAGCAGCCAAAAGAAAGGAATTGGGAGGAGAAAAACATACATCAAGGACCCAAAGTAATAAACACAATTATTGAGTGCTTAGTGTTGCCAGGCAATGATATAAGAACCTCATAAGAACCCTAGCATTTAGGTGCTCTTAATTTTCCTGTTTTATATATTGAAGAAAAAAAAAATTTAATGGGATGTTAGGTATCTTATGTAAGGTCACATAGTCAAACCAGATGGTTTGGCTCTAGAGCCCTTACTCTGAGCCACCACTTTATCTGGCCTTATCTACAAAAGAGTGACAGAGAAAGTAAGAGGAAAAACCAACCAGTTGCTGTCGAGTCAATTCTGACTCATGGTGACCTCAGGTGAGTCATAGTAAAACTGTGCACCATAGGGTTTTCAATGGCTGATTTTTCAGAAGTAGATTGCCAGGTCTTTCTTTCAAGACACCTCTCAGTAGATTCAAACCTCAAACCTTTCGTAACTGTACCACCAGGGCCTCCAAGAGAGTAAAAAGAAGGCAGTAATAGTATGAACTGTGCCCAGAAAATATAGAAAGAACAACCAAAGGGGCATTATCACAAAGTTAAATACGAGCATTTTAACCCACCATCAGGGTACTGTTTTGTCCTACTTATATTATACATTTTGGGGGTAACTTTATTCTGATATAATTTTAAACTTAAAGAAAAGTAACAAGATTAGTACAAGGAATTTCTGTCCACCCTTTACAGAGATTCACAAGTTATTTGCATTATGGCTGATCTGCTTTTGCTTTATCATTCTGTCTATCTATCTTTCTGTCTGTCTGTCTATCTCATCTTTCTGTCTATCTATCATCTGCATTTGAAGAAAAGTTAAAAACATCATGCGTCTTTTCCCCTAAATACTTCAGAATATGTTTCTATATTTCCTAACATGGATATTGTCCTATACAACCATAGAACAATTCAGGAAATCAAAATCAGGAAATTTTTCACTGACGTCACACTATTATCTAGTCATTTTCTATACTAAAATTTTATCAATTGTCAACTTTAAAGCTATTTTTTTTTTCTTGATCCAGGACATAATCCAGGATTAAGCATTAAATGTATTTATCATGTCTCTGTAGTCTCCTTTAATATAGGGTATTCTCTCAGTCTTTGTATTTTTTGATCTTACATACTTAGTGTATAGGCTGGTTATTTTGGAGAATGCCCTCAATTAGAGGTTGTCTGATGTTTCTTCATAATTAGATTCAGGTTATGCATTTTTGCAGGAATACTACAGAAGTGCTGTGGTGTCCCTCTTAGTGCATTATATCAGGAGGCACACAATGTTGGTTTGTCCCAATACTGGTGTTGCAAACTTTGATTCTTGGTTAAGATGGTGTCCATTAGGTTTATCTACTATAAAGTTATTGTTTTTTTTTTCTTTGTAATTAGTTTTTAAAAACTTTTTGAGATGATAATATATCCTGTTCCTCATCAAACTTTACCCACTAATGTTAGCTATTGATGATTTCATTCCTTCTATATTTACTACCTGGCATTCTACTGTAAGGAAAATACTTCCTTTCCTCTTTCTCTCTCTCCATCTCCATCTTTAACTCTTTCTTTCATGATTTACTTTTCCTTTTAAAAGCCCTTAAAAGCTGTAGTATCCCTGAGGTTCCATTCTACACCCCGATCATATTCTACATACATTCTCTGTTTGTGTCCTGTGCTAAGAAATTTGAAAGCTGTCCTGAAAGCTATGGAGAATCACTGAACAGTTTTAAACAGGGGAATGACATGGCTAGATAAGCACCACTCTCATGTCTTGAGTTACTGCATGTGTGTTAATGACTTTCAAATCTAGATCTCTAGTCTGCATCTCACTGTTAATTGTCAGAACTCTATAAGCTTCCAACTAGACATCTCTGTTTAGATGTTCCACAGACACCTCAAGATGTAAAATGTATTTCATCATCTTACCCCTCACACCCACCCCCAGCAACCTTTTTCTTCTTTTCTATACCTTCTCCCAGTGACAAACATCACTACACAATCACAGATATCAGAAACCCGGAATTCATCATGGACTTCTCTCTTCCTCTCACTTGTTCAAACCCCAAATCCAATTACTCACCAACAACTATAATTCTTCCTGGTAAATGTCTCCTAACTCTGTCACTACTTCTCCATTTGTACAGCTGAAAATTTTAGTTTGGCTCTTAACATATTTTTCCTAGATTGCTACTGTATTCTCCTAACAGTTTTCTCTACCTTCAGTTTTACCTGTTTCCAACCTATTCTTCATATTTCTGCCAAAGCAATATTTCTAGAATGCTTATCTAGCCATGTCATTCCCCTGTTTAAAACTGTTCAGTGATTCTCCATAGCTTTCAGGATAGCTTTCAAATTTCTTAGCACAGGACACAAACATGAGGTCCCTCACAGTTTAGTTCAAGCCTTCCTCTCTGGGGCCATCTCTTGCCAATTTTCAGCAAATGTCTTCTGCTCCAGTCAGTCAAAATTTGGGACCAGATGTTTTATGTTTTGGGGGTTTTGTACATGCTCTTTCCTCCATAAAGAATGCTCTTGCATCTCCCACTCTCCTTAATTGTGATAAATCTTACTTTATTTTTCATACTTAGCTCCTATGTCCCTTCATCTGAAGGTTTCCTAATCCTACTGCCATTCCACTTTTTTATATGACACAGTTCTACTTCTCTGGACTCACATATCATCTATGCATACCTTGATTTAACTCTTATCACAGTATACTATATTTGTTATGTATTTATCTCTCTACCCCCATGAGACTAAAGCTCCTCAAGAATAGGAATATTGTCTTCTCTGGATTTGTATCCCCAGTGGCTAGCATGGTATCTGGCAAGAAGTAGGCTTACAATAAATTCTGGTAAATAATGAATTAATGGATGAATATGAATAAGAACTAACTAGATAAAAGTAAAGTGTGTCGGATCCATAGAGTTTGTTGAATAATGATATCCAAAGTATTGCATATGGAAAGATATCCCAGAAAAATAATCCTAACTAGATAAAAGTAAAGTGTGTCGGAGCCATAGAGTTTGTTGAATAATAATATCCAAAGTATTGCATATGGAAAGATATCCCAGAAAAATAATCCTATTGTTGTGCCATAATGTTCTACCATTATGCCTTGTCACAACTGAGTTTTAGAAAATGTTGGGAAAGCTGAACGGGGTCCAAGTAAAACTAGGGAGCCTGGAAAAGGCTGGGTTTTAGAAATTCAAACAAGGTCATATGTTGGTTATTTAAGATATATATAACAACACAGATAGTGGCCTAGTGGAAAATGCAAAACTGGAAGAACACTCTTAGTTGTAGAAGAGAGACTGGACAGACAAATCTATCATTAGTGAAACAGTTTTACCTAATCTAAGATGTGATAAACCCAAACTAAACCTGTTGCCATTGAGTCGATTCCAACTCATAGAAACTCTGTAGGACAGAGCAGAACTGCCCCATAGGGTTTCCAAAGAGCAGCTGAGGATTAGAACTGCCAACCTTCTGATTTGACTCAACAGCAGTGGGTTTAAGGTATGAGAAGACTATCTAAAGCCGAGGCAGATATCTGCCTCCAATTCTAGGCTTGTGGTAACATTAACAAAAAGAAGAAATCAAGAATGATGGCAAGTACAGTGACGAGTAGTCCAAGATGTTTGGTTTGTGATATGCCAAATTTGACATTCTATTGGGATATCAGGGAAGACGTGTCCAAAGGACATTCAGAAATTTAAAATCAGATTTAAGAAAAGTAGCCATGGCTGGTGCTGTAGGTTTGATACTCATTCCCACAGGAGTGGAATCAGTGCTGGTCCAATCTCTCATTCAACATTAAGAATGTTCTTGCAACTTTGCATTCTCCTTCAGACTTGCATTTCTGTGTGTGTGTGTATATATATGTGTGTGTGTATATATACACATATACATATATATATATATTTTACAGTTGCCATTGCCTTGACCCTATTCATGGCAACTCCATGTGTGTCAGAGTAGATCTTTGCTCCATAGAGTTTACAATAGAAGATTTTTCTGAAGTAGATTGCCAGGTTTTTCTTCCGAGGTATTGCTGGGTATACTTGAACCTCCAACCTTTCAGTTAGCAGCCAAGAGTGTTAACTGCTTTACCACCCAGAGACTCTTAAATCACAAAGCTTCAATATTCTAAAATCTTGCATTTGCCTGACTCTGTAGATCTACTTGGACTCATTATTTTACTTATAATATACTATAGCTATATTTTAGCTATAATACAGTAATACTATTGCCGAAAACCTAGGTTCTGCCTAAGGGTAGAACATCATGGCACAAATGGTACAACTGGTTATTTACTCAAGGGAACAAGGAAGATCACTACAAGAGATCTTACAGAGAAAAGAGGAAGGCTAATGAGTACATCTTGGAAAATCCTAATTCAAACTGGCAAAGAACAACGAGGAGGTAAAAAAGGAAGTGTTGGAATATAGAGAAGGAAATATGCAGAGTACGCTATCATGAAACATAAGAAAAGCAAAAGGCTTCAGGAGTCATCTTTAGTTTCAGAAGCTAAGATAATGTAGAAATCACAAAATCTGAGGGAAGGTCATAGATTTTTGTAACCTGAAGATTAGTGATGACGTCAAAAGAGCATCTTGTTCTTCTCAATTTGGTGATTGAGTTTGATTGCTAGCCTCCTCAGGTGGTCGTAAAAGATTTGTACGTGACCTGAAGTATCACCAAGATCAAAACGGCAAAAAGTGTTGTCATACAGTATTACCACAAAAGGTCAATTTCTCAATGCCCTTATACATTTTATTGTCAAGATGAAATACAGTAACTGTTACTTAATGGGCATTTGGTTTGAGCCTCCATTTCGGAATGCATTAATCCATGACTTTTAGCTTCTTTCTCCAAGTAGCCTCTTTTTAATTAAAGCAGATATTTGATTTTGATAAACTACTTGTGCAAATAACTTTGCTTGATATACCTGTCCAGATATCAATGTTCTAAGTGCAACAGATTCAATCACTTGTTTTTACGGACTGAATGTAAATACGTATTTTGCCCAAGTCAGCATTCAACTTTTCTTCTTAGCTTCAGGGGGCAATATACATATGCACACACACACAGACACAGACACACACACACACACTACACTTTTAATTCAGTATGGATCTGGAGCCACTGTTTCATCCACAAAAGTTGCACAGCTTTAGTGTTTTTCTGGAACTCAACTCTTTTGTACGTCTGTTAAGTGCCGGGTTTGGTTACAAACGTCAGAATCCTCGAACATAACTGAATTGAATGAATAGATGGTCCCAATTTCATTTTAAAAGAGTGATACAAGCTCCAGCTTTGTAAAGATGGCCCTTGGGAAACAGGAAATGACCCAGAAACATTATCTTCCTCATTCCATCCCAGACATCTCTAAAGAAAAAGATTTGTAACTCCTTCTTTCTGAAACCCAGTGATACACAGAATGCTACAAAAATGCATTTTCCTCTTTGAAAATGTCACAGGGCATCCGGGCATTCACTTTCCATTTTATCTGGGCAAACAAATGTCCACTGATCAATATAAATGAGGAACAGGCACATCAACATCAATAGGAAATGACTTTTGTGAAGTACGATTTGATTCATGGCACGGAGTGGCCCTTACCAAGTTCTGTTCTATTATCAGCTTGAAAGAAGAAGATATCATAAAAGGGGCCTCCAGACGACTGTCATTTTCAAGTGGGGTGTTCTTCAGTTATAGACTTCTGCCACCTCAGAGATAAATGACTGGCTGCCCTTGGCTGACCCTGTCTTTAAAGAAGGGAAGGCTGTCATTACAGACTCAGGGATGTATCCTGGAAAACTTGGAAAGACATAGCATTTAGAGACAATTTTATTTCTTTATCAACTGATAGTTCTCTATTTCACTTCTCACGTTTTTGTCACTTGCTGGCATGTGTCGAAATGAGATCATGAGGTCTCAGCCCTCTTTTCCTGGGCCTCTTAAAGACTCGCTCCATTGAAAGTACAATCTTGTACTTAGTGGAAGTAGCAAACATTATGATGTCACACCCTCAAGGGCACTGCGTGACTTTGTGCTTGATGAGCAGTCTGAAATTATTCATTATTTAACAGTCGCATCCTGTTTTCTTCATGGTATTTTTAATAGTAAGAGAGTGGAATAACGCCTCTATGATATGCAATCACTGATGGTATTGTTTAGAATACTTGGTCATTTTGATGACAAATATTTCAAGAAAATCTAGCTCAGAAAGCTTGAAAAGTACTTAGCAGTTTGAGGTGCTCTCAGGGGACCAAGATAACTTTCTTGTTAGTTTTAAGTGGCAGGATAAAAGAATGGTTGACACCTGGACCCTGAAGCCAGACGGTCCAGGTTAAACTCCTAGGTCTGACCCTTATTAGCCATGTGACCTTGGGCAAGTTCTTGAAGGTCTCCGTGCTTCAGTAGTCTAATGTGTAAAAAATGAGGATAATGACAGGACCTATTCACAATGTTGTCCTGAAGATTAAATGCAGAGCACTTTGAATAGTCGTTTGTACATATTAAATGCCGCTGCCATCATCATCATCATTATTTAAATTATTATTATTGCAGAAACTCCAGGCACCCTTTATTTTCAAACAGAACTTTCCCAAAAAGTGATCAGACTAAACTCGAAATTCCAAATGGTGAAAGTTATGCCTGTATTGAGAGCATTTCCACAATTCGCGAGTTTCACGTCCAGTATCAACCTTTGCCAAGCTGTCAAGCATCTAGAGCTTGGCAACTGCTGAAGAAACCATTTCTAAATCTCCAAATATCTGAGAAGCCTCCTGCTCCATCACTATCATCCATTCAATTTTAGTAAGTCCTACTATTAGAATCCACCAGCTATTTGTTCATTTGTCGTACTGTGGTGGCTTACATGTTGCTATGATGCTGGAAGCTATGCCACCAGTATTTCAAATACCAGCTAGGTCACACATGGTGGACAGGTTTCTGTGGAGCTTTCAGACTACGACAGACTAGGAAGAAAGGCCTAGTGATATACTTCCAAAAATTGACAAATGAGAACCTTACGGATCACAACAGAACATTGTCAGAATCATTTGCTTTGGATATGTCATCAGAGAGGATCAATTTTTGGAGGAGGATGTCGTGTTTGATAAAGTAGAAGGCCAGCAAGGGTAAGGAAGACCCTCAGTGAGATGCACTGGGACAATACCACAATTATAGACTTGAACATGCCAGCAATCTTGAGATGATGCAGGACTGAGTAATGTTTCATTCTGTCATATATAAGGTCATCATGAATCGGAGTCAACTTGACTGCAGCTATCAACCCATCTATCTATGTATCTATCATCTGTCTATCTTTAAAATAAATTATATGCTATCTAAAGGCTTATTTTCTTTATTATTTTTAAACACATAACACATAACTTCTTGTTGATGGTACAGTGTATGGAAGTTTTTAAGAATTTTATTTTGACTATGGCCGATAGTAAAAAATATATTTTGTAAAGTATGTGTGTGACCCAGCACACACATACTTCTGTGTGGCAATGCTAGCTTTTATGGCATCTTTGTGAACCCCGGTGGCATAATGGTTAAGAGCTACAGCTGCTAACCAAAAGGTCAGCAGTTCAAATCCACCAGCAGCTCCTTGGAAACCCTATGGGGCAGTTCTACTCTGTTCTATAGGGTCGCTAAGAGTCAGAACTTGACGGCAGCGGGTTTGGTTTTTTTTTTTTGTTGTTATTGTGGAAATTAGACAAAGGTACTCCCTCTGGGTGGACAAGTTATAGAGAAAGATGTCATCTTTCGCAGACATAGCCTTTGGGCACATGACTTGGCATATGTAAAGGGCTGTATTTATTCCCAACAGCCCCTTAGCTGGCTGCCTCTGTATAGTGCCCAAACTGCGCATCCACAAACATACCAGGGAACCTGTATGTTTACACATTTCTGAATGTTTCTCTCTTGCTCTGTCTGTCTCTCTCTCTCACACACACACACACACACACACACACATACATGTATGTGCAAACACACACACATGCTTTACCTTTACTTTGTGGAATACGCTTCATTTTCTATCCTTTTTAATACTAGTCATGATCCCTGAACTAATATTACGACTAACTACAGGTTCACTATCTGGAATTTGGAAAACATTGCTATAGGGATCAATAAAAGTGGGCTCAAGAAAGTCTGGGTATGATTCAAATTCCACCATTTACTAGCTGGGTCCTTGGGCAAGTTTCTTAGCTTCCGTTAGTCGTGGTTTCCTCTTGTATAAAAATGAATATAATAATGATATGGGTCTTGTACGACTGATGTGAGAGTAAATGAGTTAATATATGGAAGGCACTTAGAATGTGGCTTGACACATAGCAAGCTATGCTACCTATTATCGGTATTAGTTACTGAAAATTTATAGGATTTTTTTCGCACAAGGAGGCTTAAAACATCATAAGACTTTATACATGAAAGTGTGTTATAAATTGTAGAGCACTGTACAAATGTTTATAATTACTATTCAACAAACATTTATTAAGCAATTACTTGGTTAAGCATCTTGCACTATGCTGGGGACAAAGAGATTGTATTGTAGAGAAGTCCTACGGGAGAAGATTTGTAAATAAGTACAACAATATGATGGCTGGAATTTAAAGGTATGAATGAGGCCTTTCAGAGACTAGAAAGGGAAAGAAACAGAAAACTTGACAGTTGAGCTGGGTCTGGCATATGGAACAGCAGCACTTTTAACTATGTTCATACAGGTTAATTAACCATTGCTACTATCTTTGCAAAAAGTGCTGATGTGAGAAAATTCATGGGGCCCCCTGGATTTCCATAGAATTTTAATGTAGCTGGACATTAGGTTTGTGTGGGATCTGTGGACTGGAAGCAGGGTGAAGAAGGAGCTGGATCACAAAGCATGTAAATTACAGCCTATTATGTTGTCTCAAAGTTAGCATGCCACCCCCTCTGACATTATTGTCCTTCATTATAATTCTTTTATTTCTGCCTCTGTCCTAATTTCTTGTGATGATGATGGAAATCATAATTGGGCAAGTAGTTAGTTATTGAATGGGATGGGTTAAAATTCAGTTTCCTTAGCTACCACTCAATTACAAAAAGACACACAGACCTATCAAAAATGGGCAAAGGACTTGACTAGATATTTCTCCAAATAAGATATACAAATGGCCAAGAAACCACGTGAAAAGATGTTCAACATCATTAGTAATCAGGGAAACGCAAATCAAAACCATAATGAGATACCACTTCACACCACCAGGATAGCTATTATAAGAAAAACAGAAAATATCAAGTGTTGGTGAGGATGTGAAGAAATTGGAATCTTTGTCCATTACTGTGGGGGATGTAAACGGTGCCACCACTGTGGAAAATAGTTCGGAGGTTCCTCAAAAACTTAATCATAAAATTACCATATGAGTCGGCAATTGCGCTTGAAAGCAGGAACTCAAACAGATATATGTATACCAATGTTCATTGTAACATTATGCACAATAGCCGAAAGTTGGAAACAACCCAAGTGCCCATCAACAGATGAATGGATGGACAAAAAATGGTATATACACACAGTGGAATATTAGTCAGCCATAAAGAGAAATTAAGTTCTGATAGATGCTAAGGCATGGATAAACATGAAAAACATTATGCTGAATGAAATAAGTCAGACACAAAAGGGCAAATATTATATTATCTAGTTTAGATGAAATATTTAGAATAAGCAAATGCATAGAAACGAGTTTATTAGTGGTTACCAGGGACTTGGGTGTAACTGGACTTTCTCTCTACTATTTCATTGATCTATTTATTCATGTTATGGTATTATATGGTTTTACTTACTACAGCTTTGTAGAATGTTTTAACATCTTATAGATTAAGTCTCCCCTCATACTTCTTTCATTCCAGTGTTTTCTCAGGTATTCTTGTATATATAGTTTTCTATATGAATGTTAGTATTAATTTTCTAGCTTCATAAATACAGTTTGTGGTATTTTATATTAGAATCATCTTAAATTTATAAATTAGCCTAGGGAGAACTATATACCCTGATAATGTTGAATCATTCTATCCAGGATTGAGTGATGTCTTCACATTTTTGTCTTTAGGAGTGTTTTAAATTTTCTGAATACAGATTTTGAACAATTTTTGTTAAGTATATTCCTAAGCATTTTACTTTTTTTGTTGGTGTTGCTGCTATTGTAAATGGGCTTCTCTTCCATAATATCTTCTAACTTACTATTGATATACTTTTTAAACTTTTGTTTATTTTTTTCCCATACAAAAATTTAAACATACATGGTTATGTGACTCTAACTGCTCTCCCCATACTGTGATAGCACACTCCTCCTTTCCACCCCTGATTCCCCATGTCCATGCAACCAGCTCCTAACCCCCTCTGCCTTCCCATCTCACCTCCGGACAGAAGCTGCCCATTTAGTCTCTTGTATCTACTTGAGCTAAGGGGCATACTCCTCACGAGTATCACTTTCATGTCGCACTGTCCAGTCCAATCCTTGTCTGAAGAGTTGGCCTCACAAATTGTTTTAGTTCTGGGCTGATAGACAATCCAGGGGCCATGCTTTGCAGGGTTCCTCCAGTCTCAGTCAGACCATTAAGTCTGGTCTTCTTACTAGAATTTGAGTTCTGTACCCCACATTTCTCCTGCTCCATCTGGGACTTTCTGTTGTGTTCCCTGTCAGGACAGTCATTGGTAGTATCCAGGCACCATCTAGTTCTTCTGGTCTCAGGCTGATGAAGTCTCTGGTTTATGTGGCCCTTTCTGTCTCTTGGGCTACTACTCTCCTTGTCTCTTTGGTGTTCTTCATTCTCCTTTACTCCAGGTGTTTGGGACAAATTGATGCATCTTAGATGGCCGCTTGCCAGCTTTTAAGACCCCAGATGCCACTTACCGAAGTAGGATGCAGAACATTTTCTTAATAAGCTTTGTTATGCCAGTTGACCTAGATGCCCCCTGAAAGCATGGTCCACAGACCCCTACCCCTGCTACTCTATCCCTCAAAGTGTTTTATTGTATTCAGGAAACTTCTTAGCTTTGTTTTAGCCCAGTTGTGCTGACTTCTCCTGTAGTGAGTGCTGTCCTTCCTTTCACCTAAGATAATTCTTATCTACTATCTAGTTAGTAAATAACCCTTCCTCTCCCCACCCTTGTAACCATCAAAGAATGTTTTCTTCTGTGTTTGAACCTTTTCTTGAGTTCTTATAATAGTGGTCTTATAGAATATTTGCCCTTCTGCGACTGACTAAATTCACTCAGCATAATGACCTACAGCTTCCTCCACATTATGTTTCATGGCTTCGTTGTCGTTCTTTTTTGTTGTGTAGTATTCCATTGTGTGGATATACCATAATTTGTTTATCCATTCATCCATTGATGGGCACCTCAGTTGTTTCCATCTTTTTGTTATTGTGAACAGTGCTGCAATGAACATGGGTGTGCATATATCTATTTGTGTGACGGCTCTTATTTCTCTAGGATGTATTCCAAGGAGTGGGATAGCTGCATCCTATGGTACTTCTATTTCTAGCTTTTTAAGGAAGCTCCAAATAAATTTTGAAAGTGGTTGTACCATTTTACGTTCCCACCAACAGTGTATAAGTGTTCCAGTCTCCCCACAATCTCTCCAGCATTTATTATTTTGTGTTTTTTGGATTAATGCTAGCCTTGTTGGGGTGAGATGATATCTCATTGTAGTTTTGATCTGCATTTGTCTAACGGCTAATTATCGTGAGCATTTTTTCATGTGTCTATTAGCTGCCTGAATATCTTCTTTGGTGAAGTGACTGTTCATATCCTTTCCCATTTTTTAATTGGGTTATTTGTCTTTATGTTGTTGAGGTTTTGCAGTATCTGGTAGATTTTAGAGATTAGACACTGATCGGATTTGTCGTAGCCAAATTTTTTTTCCAAGTCTGTAGGTTATCTTTTGACTCTTATGGTGAAGTCTTTTGATGGGCACATAAGTGTTTGATTCTTAGGGGCTCCCATTTATCTAGTCTCTCTTTTGGTGCTTGTGCATTATTACTTATGGTTCGTATTGTGTTTATACCATGTATTAGGGCACCTAGCATTGTCCCTAACTTTTCTTCCATGATCCTAATCATTTTTTATTTTATTTTTAAGTCTTTGATCCATTCTGAGTTACTTTTTGTGCATGGTGTGAAGTATGGGTCTTGTTTCAATTTTTTGCAGATGGATATCCAGTTATGTCAGCACCATTTGTTAAAGAGACTGTCTTTTCCCCAATTAACAGACTTTGGGCCTTTGTCAAAAATCAGCTGCTCATAGGTGGATGAATTTATGTCTGTATTCTCAATTCTGTTCCATTGGTCTATGTATCTGTTGTTGTACCAGTAGCAGGCTGTTTTGACTACCGTGGCGGTATAATAGGTTCTAAATTCAGGTGGTGTGAGGCCTCCCACTTTGTTCTTCTTCTTGAGTAATGCTTTACTTATTCGGGGCCTCTTCCCTTTCCATATGAAGTTGGTGATTTGTTTCTCCATCTCATTAAAAAATGCCGGTGGAATTTGGATCCGGATTGCATTGTATCTGTAGATCCCTTTGGGTAGAACTGACATTTTCACAATGTTGAGTCTACCTAACCATGAGCAAGGTATGTTTTTCCACTTATGCAGGTCTCTTTTGGTTTCTTGTAGTAGTGTCTTGTAGGTTTCATCATATAGGTCTTTTATGTCTCTGGTTAGATTTATCCCTAATTATTTGATCTTCTTGGGGGCTATTGTAAATGGTATTGATTTGGTGATTTCCTCTTTGAGGTTCTCTTTGTTGGTGTAAAGGAATCCAGCTGATTTTTGTATGTTTATCTTGTATCCTGAAACTTTGCTGAAATCTTCTATAAGTTCCAGTTGTTTTCTTGTGGATTCTTTGGGGTTTTCTGTGTATAAGAGCATATCATCTGCAAATAGAGATACTTTGACTTCTTCCCTACCAATTTGGATGCCTTTATTTCTTTTTTCAGCCTAATTGCTCTGGCTATGACCTCCAGCACAATGTTGAATAAGAGTGGTGATAAAGGGTATCCTTGTCTGGTTCCCATTCTCAAGGGGAATGCTTTCGAAGTCTGTCCATTTAGGATGATGTTGGCCGTTGGCTTTATGTAAATGCCCTTAATTATCTTGAGGAATTTCCCTTCTATTCCTATTTTGTTGAGAGTTTTTATCCTGAATGGGTGTTGGACTTTGACAAACGCCTTTTCTGGATCGATTGATAAGATCATGTGGTTCTTGTCTTTTGTTTTATTTATGTGACGTATTACATTGATTGTTTTTCTAACGTTGAACCATCCCAGCATACCTGGTATAAATCCCACTTGATCATGGTGAATTATTTTTTTGATATGTTGCAGAATTCTACTGGCTAGAATTTTGTTGAGGATTTTTG